>NC_042622.1:203119087-203426887 GCF_901001135.1 Rhinatrema bivittatum | reverse complement strand
ATTCCTAAAAAAAATACTTTAAAGGGGATAGGAAGAGAGGATTATAATGGGATATGGTAAAGCTTTATCACTTGACTACATCAAGCGCTCACAACACGAAACCAGAAATTTATGAAAGAATAAACTGCTCTTTAGAAAGAAACCCACTTCCAAAGTCTTCTATTCCCTAATGGTTCGATTTTAAGACCCGCGTGCCCCTTTGGAGAGGCCTGGCACTTCGGTGCGTAATGGGGGTTATGCGCATGGCTGGGCCCTTCCAAAAATGTGCATGGCGTGCGCAAGGCCCGGCCACGCATGTAACTCGTTATTTATGCGCATGGCCCTTTTAAAATCAGGCCGTAAGTGCTTGTATTCAGGTACACAATATCAATGATGTTATGCAGTTTACCCTGAACTGAAATCATTATACAGTACCTAGCCTACCTTCTGCCATATTTGAAAATCTTAAAGGCAATTATTTTATTACTCCTATGAAGGCCTCTTCAGCATGTGTTAGTTTCTTCAACTTGCTTTACATCTATAATTTAAAAATCTTTAGGGATCAACTAAAACATTTTATGCAGGTAATATGCAGCTCTAATGTTATTTGTTAGAAAAGGCTATATCAGATAATTTGGTTGACTAGTTCAGGTACATAATTGGGTCCCTGATGTATTAAGCTTATAGCCTGATTGAATATTTAATAATCTAACTGTAGTACTCAGGATTAGAAGCCACAGAACAATACTTCTTAAATACCATAAAATGATACCAAGGTTGCTGACACCTTATAGACAAACTGATTTATTGAGGCATTAGTCTAGAAGATGCCACCAGCCTCAGAGTCATTTTTGCTACTACAGAATACCACAGCTACATCTCTGGGCGTCTTAAATACTATTATCCCAAACCAAAAGACCTTTTAATGCAACATCGCCAAATGTTTAAATACTGTACCAATAAAGGACAAAATGGGTTTTAGCAGCAATGCCAAATTGTAAACCTATGAAAACAGGTTGCAATATCGTATTCATTTGTTGTCTCTGTCTTGTAAGCTCTCTGCCCAGGTCCTTAGAAAAAGGGCCACTTAATATTTTTGTTCAACCCCCAGACTTCTGGACATTAAAACAAGCACTATCTTTCATTACCCAAACAAATGACTCTAATTACTAAAAGCTTGTTCTCGTATGTGGTAGGCATACTTTGAGAATACAGAGCATGGAGTAGAAATACATTCCTGCCTTCCAGCCTCCTAGAGCCACATCTTCTTCCTATTCTACAATTAAGGAGCACAGATGTGAGTAGTGCTAAAGTTGTGCAAGTGGTCTCATGCATTTTTAAGATGAGATTATTGTGAGGCTCTATGCAAGTGTGATTTAATCTTATAATGGTAAATGTAGCTCCCCAGAATCACTGATATCTAATAAATAAATCTAAGCAGGTTACTGGGGAAAAACATACTCCAATTTCTTCAACTGAAAGAGTGGGAAGTATTTTTTAGTTTCTTCCTCTTCTCCTTGGCTAGAGATACAGAGTTTAGGAAGTGAGGTACTCGTACCGAAGAAATGGAAATATCTGCAGATATTACAGATAGATCTGTTCAGATTTATAAACAAGGGAAGGCATTTCTTTTAGACTAATAATTCCATGCAATCAAAACCTAAACTAAGTGCTGCTGTTACATATTTGGAAACTGCAAATTAAATTTCATAAGACCCCATGCAAGAAACGTGGCTGTTCATCTTACAAAGTCCTTACAAATTCATTAACACAAGCACGCTATGGTGCAAACTGGGAGCATACTTTAAAAAATTGAACTTCCACCCTCCCTCCCCAAATAATAACCAAAAACATTCATATTTAAACTTAGGAAATAATGAACGCACCAATAAAATGTCATCAAAAGATGCTGACCTAAGACAAATGTTTCAATGATACATAGTACGGTAAAAAAATCAAAACAAAAAAACCCCCAAACTTCAATCAATATACAGTATGACAACTACATCTTTGTAAATTATTCCCAATACTGCCGGCAGTCAGTCCCTCTAAAGAATTTTTTCCCCCGTTCATCCCTTCCTAACAATCAGATAATAAAATACAGCACCTATAAATAAGCCAAAAAATATATATACTGAAATCATCTATTGTTAGTTTTAAAGATATGGCAATAAAGGAGTCTAAATCAGCAAACTTGTAGAAACCATAACTGATAAAACAGCTTATTGAAAAGGTGGCAGTAATGCACTCTATGTGTGCACAGTTACATAAGAAAATACACGGACATATAAAATTGCAACACATACACACTCTCACGCATCTCTTTACTGACACACATACATATAGACAAGAGGAGTCAAGATACAAGTTGGACATGTGTTTGTACTTGATCAATCAGAAGATATGCATCAAATAATCTGCAGGGGAAAACTTAACCTTGTGCGTGTGTCAAATTCTCTCTGGTGCAATTACTTTCTTTTAAATAGCATTTCCATATAATGATATCACTGGGACTAAGTGCCGGACTGGTGCATGGCATTTGTCTGAAATAACTAGTTTTACAGATATCCATATCTGAAAAATAATTCCAGGGACTCAGCAGATGAAGAAGAGCATATACAAGGGCTTATTCAATAAAGATTTTTCTCACAGGCACAGGATGTGGAAACGTCCTTTTTGAATAAGGCTCACAGTTTGCTTTCTTGTATGGGCTATTTACATCTTAGTCATGGACCATAAGATCAATGATATAATTTATTTTCAACATGATAAAAATAGTGCTGCACAACTAGAACACAAGAAAGAAAAAGAGACTTACGGCAGTATATAAAATAAAATCATATGGACTTGTGGCAGGCTTCAGAAACATCTTATTGGTGTACTGAATATATATAACACTCCTTCTGAAATAGTTTAAAGGAGAGCTGCCAATTTTTTTAGGCTGCGATAAGATTTGCAGTCCAAGACAATAATGACATAACTAAATATAAATTACGGAAGAAATGGAAAATAATTTATCATTCGGCCATATTAGCCAGAACAGAGACAGAGCGCATTCCATTTTGGTAATTAATGATGCCATCACTTACATCCACTAGGTCTAACTTCATAGAATATTTGCTTCCTTTGAAAGGTAATGATGCACAGGCATACGATATGACAAGTAAGTGAAATGCTATTCTTTTGACGGGTTTATGCAAAAGTTAGACATAATGTATGATTGCTGAGGACATCACAGGATAAAATTTCTCTCTCTCTCTGCCAAACTGACTGAGTAATATAATACAATATTGAAAAATAAATCTAATTTTCTTGCTTAATTATGCTGCTTTTTCTTATATTACACTCTTGATTACAACAGAAACAAACATGAAGGGCAGCTTTTTTTTTTTTTAAGTCAACATGTACAAGAAGGTCCTAGAGAATTAAAAGTCTGGGTCTTTGGAGTGTGCAGGGATATGATCTTTCTTTTACAGTACATTCAGTGGTATAACTAAAATCAAGTACGCCCAGTCATTCCAACTTGCATCCTCCATCTCCCTGTTATGAGGTCTGATCAGCGTGCTCTGTGGTTAAGAGGTTAAAAAGCAGATTAGAAAATACCTAGTCTCAGATTTTTTTTTCTTGTCTTGATTTGGCCTAAAATGGAGTGTATTAAACAAATTCTAGTCTGAAAAAGACCAGAATCAGTTAAAGCTATGAAACAATGTCCACTACTTGTCATCAATATTCTATTTCACTTACAAGAAAACACTAAATCAGCTACCACAAATTAAGATATTTTCCTGATGTGACTTTTTTGTTTTTCTTTTTGTTAAAAAATAAGTGGAGTAAATGTGTTCTTTTAATTCAAAGTTTTCAAACAACAAGATCTTTTCTTGAAAATAGTTAGGAATCCAAACTAACATGTTTAGAGTCGGTTGACTGTGCAATCTCTTAGTGGCAACTGAACAGCTACAAAAATCTTTCTTTTTTAAAATTTTTCCTGAAAAATCTCCCCCTTTTTTTTTTGTTTCCTAGTTTAAGAAGACAATAGTGTGTTATCGCTCTGGAGCCATTAGATGGCAGATAAAAAGCCCCCTTTTTTAATACGTGGGTTTCATTCTTTTTTAAGCCCACACTGAAGAGGAGGGCACAAGGCAAAGCTGTAAGAGTTATTCCAGAAACTGCTTAGGGCAATAATAAAAACACTTCAGGCTACAAAAAAGCTGGACTACACATTTTAGTTCTCTTTCTTGAAAACACAACAGAAATTGGGCTTAATGCTCCTTTTTTTCATTTTCTATATGCACCTTGGCCTATGGCGATTTTGCCCTGTGGCCTGCAGGGCAATAAGTGCGCAACATGATAAAACCAGTAATGGTCCAGTTTAAATTTTCCCCAGCTCTCTAGAGTTGGGTGAAATTAATCTCAAAATTCCCATTCGATGGGCTCTTCACGACTAGCAGCTTTCTCTAATCGATGGATTATGTTGTTCAAGTTTGCTGCTTTCTTTTTCCTCAGACTGTTGTCTCGCGTGTTCTTGGAGCTTGATGTTTCAGAAAAACTGAATAAGCTCTGAAGAGAGTTGGCTTTCTGTGAGCCGGCAATGGGTGTGGAGCTTGTACTTGGCACACTGGGAGTTTTTTCAGACTCTTCTTTTGACTTCTGAGGGCTCTCCCCTATAGGGACCGAGGTGGAGGCAGCTGAGGTAGAGGCGTCCTCTTCTGTAGCAGAATTGGGTATTGTCTCAGGAACATTTCCTGAACACTGGGATCCAAGCAGAGGGCTTCGACGTTGTTGCCTATGCCTACTTTCGTCATCTGTATCCTCCAAGCTCTCTATTCCCAGTCGGGATAACTCATTTTTCTCCAATGACCTAGTGTCCTGAAATGCCTCTTTCTTCTCTTCAAAAGCTGAATCCGTAGGCTCGCCCTGAGACTTTGCATTCGCAGTACTGTACTCATCCATTTCCCCAGCACCTGGTTTTTCTACTGGGGCACCTTCTAGGTCCACCCCATCACAGCTGTCGCCCTCGGAGCTGGGAGCTGCTCTGCTGCTTCTGACTGATGAGGAATCACTTGCACCAGCCTGACTTTGGCTTCCTGCTTGAATCTCTTCAATGAAGAGCTCTCTGCGAATGCGAGATCTGAAAGATATGTTATACGGTATTTATTACTATTTACATCTAATATTGTATCAAACAAAGATGATTCAGCAATGCTACAGTAAGAACACTTTATTTTCAATTTTCATAGATTTCACCAACCACAGACATAAAGGTGAATTGTAAAAGCTCAGCATGTGCCAAAACCGGGAGATACGTGTACAAGTCGGGTCAGCACGCTCTGTGTGGATTTTAAAGACGCTTGCATACATGCGTATCTCCCGCTACATGCACAAAAAAAATGTTCTTAAAAAAGGGGAGGAGCATGGGTGTGGTCTGGGCAGGACATGGGTGTTGCTGGATTTCTCAATGAAAACAGAGCGTAAATACGCGTGATCCCCTGCCATGTAACTTTACTTCTGCTATGGATGGCTTGTAAGTCAGAAAACAAAAAAAGGAAAGAGGTGAGTGGGCTTTTAAAGGTCAGGATTAACAAGTAAAAGGGAGGCTATTTAACTAGGGAGGGTTAGGAAGCCTATTCCTTACTTGGGCGAACTGGGAAACTGGTGTCTACTAACCCCCCCCCCCCCCCCCCCCCCATTTACGCAGTAAGAAGTGGCATTTGCACGCGCCTACTTAAAAGTGTGCACACATGTACGTATGTTCAACCTATTTTATACCATGTGCGCATAAATGCACGAATGTTATAAAATGGCCGAGTCCCTAGGTGCGAGATGGACATGTGCTTCCACATGGCTGTTTAAATGTTACTGTCATATTGAATAAGATGGCAAATAAGGACCTCAAGGTTCATCTAGTCTGCTGAACACTATTCCAGTTGTAGTGCCATAGACCCCAGTTGCTCTCTGGCTTTCCCCTCACTTTTTCATAACCAGGAATTCTCTGTGCTTATTTCATGCTTTCCTGAATTCAGCTGCTGTTTTGGTCTCTACCATTCATCCACCACCCTTTCTGTGAAGAAATATTTCTTGATACTGATCCTGAGTTTATTCTAGGTGTATTCTGGCCTCTCTCTTATTAGCAGTCAGTGTTCCATGGAGCAGATACATTATTTAAATCCGGACTCTCCAGGGATTACTGGTCCACAGAACTGGCACCAGAGGAGGCTGCTGCTCCTGCCTGGATACACTTTCCTCTCTGTATTCCATGAAAACATTATTTGGGGCCCTTATAGCAGTGAATAGTATTCAGCTTTCCTCTGGTTTAGTGTAAGCTAACGGAATTATAATTTCAATGTGCAATTTATGGTCGGCAGCTGCTTCTTCCCTCTTATGTAATTTTTATGTAAAAATAGAATGGAAGAGTATGACAATTTTACTGGCTTACAGAACTTGGTATTCTTTAGTTATAAAAAAAAAAATCACTACTATTTTGACAGCTTTCCAGCTATTATTGAGCCTCTTTTGTTATCTAATATTAGCTCTATGGTACTCAAGTGGTTAACATACTGTCCAACTGCATGCTGAGTATGAGTGAATTGCCAGAGAAAAT
The DNA here is from genome assembly GCF_901001135.1 of Rhinatrema bivittatum. Taxonomy (NCBI): domain Eukaryota; kingdom Metazoa; phylum Chordata; class Amphibia; order Gymnophiona; family Rhinatrematidae; genus Rhinatrema; species Rhinatrema bivittatum. The sequence goes on along the minus strand of NC_042622.1, from coordinate 203,420,310 downwards.
AGATGCTATGTACACCAGAAACTGTAAATATGTATAAATGATTTTTAATTATTTATAGCAATATTGAAACACAGAAACATGATGGCAGAAAAAGACCATATGGCTTATCTAGTCTGCCCATCCACACCAACGTTTACCTCTACAATCCCTACCACTCCAACAGAGATCCCCTGTGCTTGTCCCATGCCTTCTTGAATTCAGATACTATCCTTGTCTCCATCACCTTCATTTGGAGGCTGTTCCATGTATTTACCACCTTTTCCGTAAAGAAATATTTCCTTAGATTACGCCTGAATCTTCCTTCTTTCATCCTCATCCCTTGACCCCCCTTGTTCCAGAATCTCCATTCTGTTGAAAGAGGCCCAACTTCTTGCATTAATACCTTTGAGGTATTTAAATGTCTCTATCACATCCTCTGTATCCTGCCTTTCCTCTTGGGTATACACGTTTAGATCTTTAAGTCTGTACCCATGCACTTTCCAGTGAAATAGCCAAGGCAGAATTTACTAGCTAGAACAAAAGTCCCAAGATGTTTTGTGGCAACTTTAATTTACCAGGGAACTGTCAGGGGACATACGTTAGAACACAGGAATGCTGAATATTCTTCATTGCTGAGGGACCCAAATGGCACTCTCATAGGATGCAGAGAGCAAAGTATAACTCCTAGCAGTGCAGGAGCAGCAGCTTTCTCTTGTGTTAGTTTTATGGACTAGAAAGCCCTGTACAGTCAGAACCTGAGCACTGTTGCGCACCCCCACACCTTCTTTTCTTGGAAGGCTAGACAACTGGGAGCAGCAGGTGTAAGACATAGCTCCCAATTTCTGGTAGCAGCTCAGGATAGATTCTGTAACAAAGTTTCTGAAATTATGTGGCAACTTTGTAATATACTGCCCCAAATTTGCAACTGTTGACATATTAAATAATGCCAATTTTATATTACATTATAAAAATACGGTAGTTTTCCAACCTTGCTTACGTTGGCTGTACAATGTATACTGGGGTTTTTATGGGTGGGCAAAAAGGAATCTCAGGTATCAGCACAGATAGGGGATCTTGGTGATGGGAAGAGGACAGGACAGGACTAGGGATGGGTAGAAGAGAGCGAGGAGGACTGCAAATAGGAGGAGAGAGAGAGGAGAGAGAGGAGAGAGGAGAGAGAACTTGAGGGGGAAAGAGGACCGGAGATGTGAGGGAGAAAGAATAGGTGATTGGGAGAGGAGGAAGAGACTGAGCTGGGAAGGAAGGAAGATAGGGAAGATAAGGGAAAAGGAGGGGCTGAGTAAGAGGGAAGGAGGATCCGAGTTTGGGGTGAAAGGATATAGGATCAGAGATAGAGAGGAAAAGGTTAGAAGAGAGGTTCTGTGAACAGGGGAGGAAAACATAGAGGGAGAAAGGGAAGGATGTTCCAAGATCTGAGGGATAGGATCCAGGATCAAGTGAGAGAGGATTCTGATTGTGTAGCAGCCTTCCTCCCTCTAACCTCCTCTTCTCTCACCTCGCTCTCCCCCCCTCTCACACACACACACATACGTACCAGGCCCAGACCCCCTTCTTTCTCACACGCATAACACCCCCCATATTTCCTTCTCTCTCTCACAACATGTTCCCTAGCTGATCCCTTTTTTCACTTCCAGCCAATTTCTCCAGCTGACCCCCTTCATATTCTCCAGCCCCTCCTTTCCCCCCAAATTATCCACCTCTCAGTTCCTTCTCACCCTCCAAAATTATTTTCCTCTCATTCTTTCTTCACCCCCGCCCTACAAATGATTTTCATCACCCCCCTCAATAAATGATTCTTATCACCCAGCCCATACATCTTCTCATTGCAGCTGCTCTGAGTTGGCAGGAGAAGGAAGAGCATGATGGTGGCTTCAAATGGCATCCTCCTCCTCTGCTGGTTGAACCACTCACAATACTGTGTCCTTCAAAGTTCAAAGCACAAGTTTAAGCCCAGAGTGAAAGAGGAGGAGGAGAATGCAGTCTGAGGCACCATCGCTTCCCTTTTCCTCCTGCTGGCCCAGATCAGTGAAGCTAAGAAAGGAACTGGTGAGGGCAATGGGGTATCAAGAATGGTGGCCGCCTTAAAGTCTTTGGGACACTTCGGGTGCAGGCAACACAAGCTGATACATTTTTCAGTCTGCAGCCTGTGTGGTTCAGTGAGAGCCAGCAAATCTTTGGTTTTGCATGCCACATCCTGAGTTTTGTCACCTTAGGCACAGGTGAACAGGAATTCAGACCATGTGACCATAGCGCGTTTTCTCCGATGTCTGCTAGATTACCTCTAGATAGTATACATTTACACAAAGCTATTTCTCTATGTATGATATGCCATCAAAAATGCTCTAGACATACCTGTAATTATGGAACCAATTAATAACTGTGCTGGTTTTCAAGTTCAGCTGAGTAGCAAGGTCCTCAATGGTTTTTGGTGATGGGTATGGCTTTTGCTGGTAGGCCCTCTTAAGAGCTTCCTTCTCCTCTGGGGCTAACACCACTCGGGGTTTCTTCAGCTGATGTTGCTGTGGGCTGCCTCCCTGGCTGTAGTCTATTCCAACAGAAGGGGGTTCACAAGGTTGGCTCTGAATATCGCTTACTGAGCTGTGTCGTCGCTTCATGTAAGCTGAAAGAAAAAGGCACATAATCAGCTTTTGTAAAGAGTTAAACGCAAGCACTAAATGCAGCTTTCAGAGTTCTACATTTTGTTGCTACTGCAGGGTTATTTTTCAATTGGGCATCTAACTGTAAAAGTACTTGCATATTTTTCAGCCTGCACAAACCTGGCCAATGTTTGTGTACACTGTGCTTGAATACCGGCTTGCTATATAGCTAAAAGCACACACATATGCTCAACCAGTTTTAAATGGTGGTGTAAAGTACATACATTAGGAATTTAAGCATACATTATAAATGACTCAGTTTTGCAGGGTCTTATTATCAGCCAGCTTTGTAAAGAAGTGTCTGAGTCCTCGGCTCACATCACAGTAATATGGTATTTCAGGACTAAAACAAGTTCATAGAGTTCAAGATCAAGCAGTCTAGTTCTGAGCACTATGGTATGCTCTGCGGGGAGGATGAACACACTGCACATACTTGTGGCAGCCAAAATTTCTGTCCTGAACTCTAAAAAAAAAATCAGGTTAGTCTGTCAGATGTGTTGAATGAGCCCAATTTTAATTTCTAGTGTTTGCCAAACTAATTCATACATTCATTCTCTTAGCTTCCTTAAAATACTATAAAAGGTATGAATTGATTTTTTTGCTCCTGCATATTGAAAACAGTACAGTAGGACTATACAAATGGGTTAAAAAAACAGGATGGCCTTCATGAGTACTGGGACATTCACAATAATGTGGTCACAGCTAGAATTAATCCAAAATGAACTTTCATCCTTTGTCTTTCCTTTTGAGCTTAGAAGCAACATATAAGGCCTCACCGGGTTCAATATTCAGCCAAGATATTCAGTAGTTTGGCCTTGCTGCTGAATAAACTCAGCAATCTTATAGTTAGCCCCGTAAGTTTATCTGGCTAACTTTAGGACAATCGAATAGCAGTCCTAGACTTATCCAGCTAATTAATCTGGGTAACGCTGGCTTAATTTCCCAGACAAATGTCCCTGGTCCCAGAACACCTCCAACCCACCTCTCACTTAGTCGACTAATTTTTTAGCTGGAAATAAGTTAGTCAGCTAAGTGGCAGCCATTGACTATTCAAACAGTACCACTTAGGAATATTGGGCCCATAGTTATCACACTCTGGAGTACCAGTAACATTAATATGCTACATTTAGTGCAGTCTTACACAGTTCTACAGTCTCAAAGGATGGTTCCACACACCCTGCAGTACTCCCAATACTACAGACGTGCACAACTGGGAACTTTTCAATCATCCTGAGATTACCGTGAATGTGGGGGTGGGGGGGGGGGGGGGGAGGAGACACTGGATGTGCACAAACTTACTCTCATACACACACACATTAACACACTCACATGTTCACGATCACTTTCACACACACGCTTTCTTACATGCTCTTATTCCTCTTTCTCTGACACATACTCACATGTTTACTTACACCTTTACACTCTCATTATCCCACATACACACACTCTCACACACATGCTCACTCATTCACTTCTCTCCCCCTTCCACACACACATGCCCACTCACCTTCACATCCATGCTCATTCACACTTTCACTTCTATTCCTCCTACACAACACATACTCACTCTCACAGACATGCTCTTTCCCCTCCCTCTGACATACTCCCTCTCCCATGCATACACCCATTCACATATATAAACACACACACATACATGTCCCTTCACATATACACATGCATGCACACAATCTGCCCCCTCACTCATTACCTCTCCCCACCACAAACTCACCAGTAGCAGTAACCTCCTCCTGGGGCTGATGGGAGGACTCCTTTTTCCAGCCAATAGCAGCAGCAGCATAGGGAAATTAGTTCTTACTTGCTAATTTTCGCTCCTGAAATATCACACATCAGTCCAGACAAATGGGTTTTGCATTCCTACCAGCAGATGGAGGCAGAGAACTAAAAAGCTTTTCCGGCAATGCTACTTAACTGAGTGTGCCATCTGCAGTCTCTCAGTATTGATCTATACCCAAGCCAATGTAGAGCCATCAATCAACTGAAGTAACAACTTCCCCTCCTAGGGCAAACACAGAAACTCAGGTTGGAACCCCCTGAACTGAAGCCCTCACATCCAAGGACACAGAAAACTCCTTTCGGTCCAAAGGTTCCAACTACTGTATATATAAAACTAATCTCTGATCTAAGGAACTAACTCCAACAATATAGTCTTTCGGAATCCAGGGAATGGGTCTCTGGACTGGTCCAGAGTCCAGAGCAAAAAGTAGCAGGAAAGAACCAATTTTCTATTCCTGTTTGTACCCCAGATCAGTCCACACAAGTGGGATGTACCCAAATTCCTCTACACTGGGTGGGAACCCGAAAGACCCACTCGCAGAACACTCTCACCAAAATTCGCCTCCTCTGGCGCCCGCACATCTAAGCAATAATGCTTGGTGAAAGTGTGAAGGGACGACCAATTGGCCGCTCTACAAATCTTCTGTGGCAACACCATTTGCACTCTGCCCAAGAAGTTGCCTGTGCTCTAGACGAATGTGTTGATGTATGAGCAGGTAACATGAAGGCTTTGGCTCAGGACTTTGGCTCACTCAGCTTATCCCCGAGTCCTTTGCTGACGGACTTAACTGAAACTGCTGGCAGACACTGAACTGAACTTAAGCTGACCTGTGCGTGAATGGCTACTGAGAGCCATCTGGAATGAATTCAGGCCAAACCAGATATGATGAAAGGTCATGAGGTTATCGATGGCAAATGGCTGAGGCCACATTCCAAGCTTTGTTCTCACAGATTCCTATCTCGACTGAAAGAGGCCAGTTAAACTGAAGATCCCCTGAGGTCAAGACTCTGATCAAAGGCCTGGAACGAGCGACAGAACACAGACCTACTACAATGATTGATATATTGACAGGACGAACTAACAGAAGATTGACAGTACTCAATAGACAAGTGGGCCCTTCTTAGGCCTAATTGGATCTTAAGGTGGGAGGTGGTATCAGGGAAGCATAGATACAGTTTGCCTGATTGGATAGGACACAAGTGGTACCTGATACTTTATACAGTCTCTGGATGTTTTTTACCTATAAAAACTTAGCCCTGACTAACAAATGTTGAGACATGCAGGGAGAGCCCTTAACAAACAATGGGCTCCCACTCTGTGTCTCCCAGGGGTCTAATACAATTGGCTTTTAATATTAAATAAACTTAAATTGGTTTGGATTAAAGTTGGACCTCTGTGTATTATTGAAACAGCCAATGGCACATAAAAAATTAATTAAACAGTGCCCGCAAACTCTCCGGGACAATTCGTCCTTTACTGAGGTAGGTCGAAAAACAGTTTCCTTCAACTAACAAGCAATAGTGGCAAAGAAGTTCCTTTCTTTGAACCCCAAAAAAGACAAAGAGATGATCTGACCGTCTGAAGCCATTAGTGATCTTATAATATCTCAACAGAGTCTGACAAAAATCCAAGAAGTGCAGTTCGTTCGCCTGCTGTCCCTCCCCAGCCAAACCTGGGAAAGCCGGAAGCTCTGGTTGAGGTGGAAAGACTAAACAACCTTTGGCAAAAACAAGGGTACTGTCCGCAGACACACACCATAATCTGTAATCCGCAGAAACAGTTTTCTACAGGACAAAGCCTGAATTTCAGAAATCCTTCTGGCCAAACAAATCACTACCAGAAACACCGCTTTTAAGTAAGGTCCTTCAATGACACCTTCTGCAGCGGGTCAAACGGAGGTTCACAAAGACCTTGAAACACCAAGTTTAATTTCAAAGAAGGACACATCCTCCGTGCTGGAGGTCGCTGATGCTTGGCTCCCTTGAGAAATCGTATGATATCCAGGTGAGAGGACAACAGCCTTCCTTGCAACTTTCCCCAAAAGCATCCAAAGCCACCTGTACGCAAAGTGAATTATATGTAAGGCCTTTAATTAAGCCATGCTGTAAAAAGGCCAAGATGTGCAAAGCATCCACATGTAACACATCCAGGTGTTCCTCTACACACCAAGACTCAAACACTCTCCATACCCTGACATAAGCTAGGGATGTGGCAGGTTTCCGTGCTTGAAGCAATGGAATGATAGCAGACTCCGAGTATCCTTTTGATCTTAAATGTCTCCTCTCAAAATCCAAGACGCGAGACAAAAGTGATCCACCCGATCCGAGAAGATAGGTCCTTGTCTGAGCAGACCTTGAAGATGAACCAACCTGATGGGCCTATCCACGGCAAGATAAATCAGATCCACAAACCACGGATGCTGCAGCCACTCCGGCACCACCAATACCACCCTGCTTGGATGTCGCTTTATGTGCCATAAGACTCGCCCTACAGGCTTTTTACAAAGAGAAAGAAGAAAGTAAGTAAGGGAAAACAGGCATCGGCAAATTTTCACCCTGCACTTAGCTACTATATGCTTGAAGTCTTTTTTCAATCTCGCTGATAACCGTAGTTAAAATTTAAAATTGCAGGGAAGATTTACATGTACCTCAACCATGAAACATGTACCAGTAGGAAAAATATATGTGATTCATCAATTAGTCATTATATTAGAAATCTTTGTTACCGGATCATTATTGGCACTTCTATAACTTGAACTACTTTTTTTTTTTTTTTTTTACTATTTGTACTTTTTTTTGTAAACCATTGTGATGGTAAATAACTTAACGACGGTATAGAAAAGATTTTAAATAAATAACAAACAAACAAGAGGCCACGGAGGAAACATGTCCAGCAGAATTCCCTGTTGGCCATAGAAGATCCCTTTAGCTCCTGACTCTCTTTTGCGACTGAAGAATCTCCTTGCTTTGGCATTCCTGTGCGACGCCATCAAATCCAGCAGGGGATTGCCCCATCTGCCAGGATGAGGTCCAAGGCCTCCATCGACAACTCCCATTCTCTGGGTCCAACTGCTGTCTGCTGAGATAATCCGCCTGTATATTGTCCACTTCTGCAACATGAGATGCTGCAATCCCTTGTAGTACTGCTCCACCCAGACAAATAATACCTGGGCCTCCAAAGCCACTCCTTGATTCTTCGTCCTGCTTTTATGATTTAACATATGCCACCGTTGTTCCATTGTCTGAGAACACTTTTGACCCTGAACCTGAGAAAGGAACACCCTCAATTCTTTGCCAACCACCCTTGTTTCCAAACAATTGATAGACCAAATTACCTCTACTGGCGACCACTGCCCTTGGGCCGTCCGCCCTCCAGCCTCTGAGGCTGGCATGTGTGGTTACCACTACCCAGTCCAGCACCTCCAGATTTACCCCCTTCCCCAAACTGGGTTACAACAGCCACCACAAGAGACTGGATCTGGAGACCTCCTGCAGCAGTAAGGGCTGATGAAACTCAGCCGAAAAGGGATTCCAAAAGAACAGAAGTGCCCTCTGAAGTGGATGCATGTGAGAAAAGGCCCATAGTACTAAATCTAACGTAGATGCCATAGAACCCAGAACCAGCAGGTAATTCCAGGTCCTGGGCACTGGCATACTACCAGTCAGGCCATCTACGACTGCAACTTCAAAATCCTCTGAGGTAAGAAACACCTTGCCCAGTTGAGTGTCAAATCTCATCCCCAAATACTGGTCCGGAGCGAGATGACTCTTTGCTAAGTTCACAAACCAGCCTAGTGAACGTAACATCTCCATCACCCTTTGAACCGATCAGCAACATTCTACTTCCAACTTTGCCCAGATAAGCCAGTCGGCCAAATAAGGGTGAACCAGAACTCCTTCCTTTCATAGTGCAGCTGCCATCATCGTCTTGAAAGTCTGTGGAGCCATCGCTAATCCAAAAGGCAGGGCCCAAAACTGGAAATGTTGCCTCAACACCATGAAGCAAAGAAATCTATGATGCTCTGCTCATATGGGGATGTGTAGATAGGCCTCCGTTAAATCCAATGAGGACAGAAATTCTCCTTGATGAACTGTTGCTATCACTGTTCGCACCGTCTCCATATTAAAGTGCGGAACCCGCAGAGCTGCAATGACTCTCTGCAGGTCTAGAATGGCTGATAGGTCCTTTTCTTCTTGGGGGTCACGAAGTAAATTGATTACCTCCCTCGACCCTGCTCCTTTGCCGGAACCGGAACAATTGCGCCTAACCTCCAAAGCTGAAGCAACATATCCAGGACCACCTCTTGCTTGCTGCGGGACATGCAATAAGACTCCATGAAAGCTTCCCTGATGGGGGCGAGAAAATTCTAAAGTGTAGCTGTCTCTTTTCTCCTCTCGAACCCACTGGTCTGAGGTTTTCCTGGCCCACTCCCGTAAAATCGTGTCAGGCATCCCCTGACTGCTTCCTCGAGAGAGTGGACCGATTTAGCTTCATTGCGAGGACTTAGTATCTCTGGTACCCTCACTGGCACCATCTCTGGAAGGTCTTCGGGAACCCCGAAAAGACTGCTGCTTTTCAGATCCTTGCTTCTGCAATGTCATTGAAGAACTCGTTAGGATGAAAACGTCTCATATCCTGGAAAGGTCTTCCTGCTGCTCTTATCTTCTGGCAGCTTGTTTCCCTTTGACTCCCCCAACTGCTTCATTAACTGCTCCAGATCCTCTCCAAAGAGCAGATTTGCTTTAAAGGGAAGATTGCAGAGCTAAGACTTGGACTACATAGCTGCTAACCACAGCAGATGGCGTGCTGACACCGCTAATATCATACTCCTGGCCGAAGTCCGGATCAATTCATATAACGCGTCGGCAACATAATCAACCCCAGCTTCTAACTGGGCCGCCTGCTTAGAATAGTCAGTGGAACCCACAACCTTCTCCTGGGCTTTCTGTACCCAGCGCAAACAGGTCCTTTCCATCAGGCTACCACAGATCGCCACTCGAAGGCTTAAGGCCAGGACCTCAAACATCCTCTTCAACAGGATTTCCAGTTTCTGGTCTTGAGCGTCCTTTAGTGCGGCCGACCCCGTGACTGGGATGGTTGTCTTCTTGGTGACTGCCAATACCAAAGCATCTAAAGGATATAAGCAGTTAAAGGATATAACTTTGCCATCGCCCTAGCCACCTTAAGACCTGCTTCTGGAGCATCCCACACCAGCTTCTTAACCTTCTTGGGGAGTGGAAAAGCCTTTGGGGGACCTCGAAGGTCATCCAGAACCGGAACCATTCCATTATCCGATAACTCCCGCAGCACCTTAATACCCAGGTCCTTCAGGATGTGAGGAGTAAGGGGTCTCAACTCCTCCTTGTGGAACAGCCAGACCACCCACAGGTCATCCCCCTCCGCAATTGGTATCTCCACAGGGTCAGACAAATCTCCAGTTTGTCTCAGTTCTTCCTTGACCCGTCGTTAATTGGATCATCCCCAGGTTCATCCACAGGATCAGCACCTGCCAGGTCATCAGATAGATCATCCTGCAAATCCTTGGAATCATCCGATTCTGCATTCCCAGTAGGATGGCTAAGACCCAACCGGCGGAATAGGTCCCTCAAACTCCTGGCTGGGGACCCTTTAGACCTCTTTGGGTTCCAATGCAATTTCTGACTCAGGGGCCATTTAACCCTGCACCTTTCCTGGCCAAATAGACCATGCGCAGGATTAAAACAAAATCCATATTAAATTCCTCTCATCACTGCCTCCACAATTTGGCGCTTCCAAGACTTCCTCCCCCTGATCCTCAACCCTGTCCTACACTGTCGGAGACAATGGGGGAGAGGAATCTCGAGGCTCATGAGAAGGTGCCTGCTTCCTGCCATGTGCAATCCCCTCCTGCCTGTTGTGGCAAAATCTCCCTCAGAGGCCTCTCCGACAGGATCCTAGGAATCGGTAGCTCTCCTGTTGGCTGCCGGCCCTGAGGAGGGGCCCCCCCCCCCCCCCCCCAATGGCACAATTGGTACAAAATGCAGCCAAATTAAACTGTGAGCGGCCGACGCCACAGGCCCAACAAGGTTTGGCACACTCCAAAGTTGGCGCCATGAAGGAGCATATGTGGCATGGTCTGCCTGTCTGCCATGCCTAATTTCTAATGGCTGCAGCACGAGCCTCAAAATTAACAGTACCGCTCACAAAACTCTTATCTGCTGAGCAGAAACCTGCAATGCCTTAGGCCAGCAGGACTTACGTTGCAAACTCCCTTCTTTCTTTCTTTCTTTAATAAAGATAAATTCAGGCAAAAAAGAAAACAGAAGAAAAGGTTTATTCCCTGCTGCTGGCTGCTGACTTAAGACTCAGAAAAGAAGACCTCATGGGAAGGAGGGAACCAGGACCCCTGGCTTTCCTACCACTGGATGCTGTGGGCTAAAGCCAAACAGGGATTGCCAACACTCCCCGCTCACCCTGAGGGATGGCCCACGAAGGAATCTAACACCTCAGGAAGAATTTCCTCTAATCATCTTTTCCTAATTTCTTCTCCTTCACTAATCTCTTCTTTTCTTTTTTTTTTTTTTGCTAGACTGCAGGTTTGCACCTCTACCATTTGCTGGAGACAAAGAAATACTGAGGGACTGCAGGTGGAACTCTCAGTTAAGTAGCAGTGCTGGAAAAGCTTTTTAGTTCTCTGCCTCCATCTGCTGGTAGTAATGCAAAACCCACTTGTCTAGACAGATCTGGGGTATGAACAGGAACTTCTGATGCTGCTGTCTCTACTGTCAGCCTCCTCCCTTCTTCCTGTCCCCACAGGCCAATTGGAGGCCTTCCTGCCTACAGACCAATCAGAGGCCTCCTCCTTTCTTCCTGCCAGCACAGGGCATACCATTGGGAGGAGGCATACCATTGGTTTGCAGGCGCAGGAAGAAGAAAGGAGGCCTCCGATTGGTCACAGGGCAGAGAAAAAAAAGTAGGCATTCAATTGGCTCATGTAGACCTATCAGATGCCTTCTAGTCTAGTTGCTTCAGTAGCACAGAAGCAGCAGGGCACCCAGGGATTATGGGTATTGGTCTGGATATCCGGCAATTCCATTAGAATGCCAGAGTCTCTGGGTCAAATCCAGAGAGTTCCCAGGTATGGGCATGTGCAAGGGTCCCACGTTCCCTGATACTACAATTCTATTATGTGGGTCCCACACTTCTTGCGGCACTCCCCAGTGCTCATCCTATATGCAGGTTCAACACTCCTTGAAGCACTCTCCAGTAACAGACACGTGTACTCATTCCACACTCCCCAGTACTACAATCCTATCTGAGTGCCCCAACTTCTTGCAGCACTCTCCATTAACAGTCACTATGTGAGAGTTCCAATTACACAGTCATGTGTCAGGTTTCCACATGCCCTACAGCACTCTCCAGTAACAGTCTTGTATGAGGGTTCCACACACCTTGTGTCACTCTCCATTAACACAGTCATGTGAGAGGGTTCTACATGCCCTGTGGCACTCTCCAGTAAAATAGACACGTGTGAAAGTTCCATATGCCCTGCAACACTCTCTAGTAACACAGTCATGTCTGAGGGTTCCACACATGCTGCGACACTCTCCAGGTGTTACAATCCTCATGAGGATCTCACACTCCTTGCAGCACTCCCTAGGGGTCCCAAAGTTCTTATAGCACTTTTCAGAGTGGTCAAATATTTTGCAGTTAAAATACAATTAAAAAAGTGCAGCATCATGCACTTGCGGTGCAAAAATCAATGGGAGCTGTGTGATACAGGTAGTGAAGAGCTGATTTGCAATGACCAGGAGAGATAAAGCAGGGGAGATTAAGCAGAGTTGCTTACCTGTAACAGGTGTACTCTCAGGATCGCAGGATGTTAGTCCTCACATGTGGGTGACATCATTAGATGGAGCCTGGTACAGAAATCTTCTGTCAGTTTCTAGAATTTTGACTGGCACACTGCATGCCCAGCATGCCACTATTCACGTATCCGTGCGGGATCCCTCTTCAGTCTTGTAATATAGAATTCACGAAAAATAAAATAAACTATTAGAAACCCAACTCCGTGGGGTAGAGGGCAGATTTCCTGAGGACTAACATCCTGCAGTCCTAGGAAAACACCTGTTACAGGTAAGCAACTCTGCTTTCTCCTAGGACAAGCAGGATGGTAAGTCCTCACATGTGGGTGAATACCTAGCTATAGGCTGCTCCCGTATGAACAAGGAACACACAGCACTTAACTAGGTGCTAACAGGCACAACAAATTAGTGCTGGTGGGAACAGAGGGAGCCAGCATGAACCCAAACAAGGGGCATGAGGTCGGAAGAATTGGGTTTAATTACCGAAAAAGGTTCTGCAATACCGACTGACCTTATTGGCTGTCACATCAACTTTTTTCGTCCAAGCAGTAGTGTCAAGCAAAAGTGTGGAGGGAACTCCAGGTTGCCGCTTTGCAAATTTCGTCTATGGGAACTGCCTGCAAGTGAGCCACCTAAGTCGCCATGGCTCGAATGGAATGAGCCTTGATATGGCCACCCAGCTGTAGATCCGCCAGTATGTGGCAGAAAGAGATCCAGTCTGCGAACCAAGTAGACAAGGTCTGCTTGGATACAGCAACTCCCAATCTATTTTTATCGAACAAAATGAAGAGCTGAGTGGATTCTCTGTGGCCTGCTGTTCATTCCAGGTAAACCGCTAAGGCCCTCTTACAATCTAAGCTGTGCAGAGATTGCTCTGCCCGGTGCAAGTGATGCCTAGGAAAAAAGATTGGTAAGACGCTAGATTGATTCAGGTGGAAATCAGTCACCATTTTCGGCAGGAACTTAGGGTGCATGCGGAAAACCACCCGATTGTGGAAATATTTTGTCTAGGGTGGATACGGCGCTAGTGCCTGAAGTTTGCTGACCCTGCATGCCGAGGTGACTGCTATCAAGAAAATTACTTTCCAGGTAAGTATTTCAGGACACAAGACTGTAAAGGCTCAAAGGGAGCCTTCATTAGATGGCCCAAGACCACTTTGAGGTCCCAGGAAACTGCAGGGTGCCTGAGGGGAGGTTTCAGCTGGAATAGGCCCTGCATGAAACGATCCATCACAGGCTGTACTGAGATAGGCGATCCATCCACTCTTTGGTGGTAGGTTCCAATTGTACTGAGATGCACTCTCACAGAGGTGGTCTTTAAGCCAACGTCCAAGAGGTTCAGCAGGTAATTTAACAGCTTGGAGGCAGAACACGAGAATGGATTCAACCCCTGGCTGTCACACCACACCGAAAATTTCTTCCTTTTTAGGCTGTAAGATTTCCTAGTGGAAGGTTTCCTGGACTCCAGTAAGAGCCCGAGACACACCCTCTGAGAGATTCAGCCTTTCAACATCCAAGCCATGAGTGACAAGGCTTGGAGGTTGGGATGGCGTAGTCTTCCCTGATCCTGTGTTATGAGGTCTGGGGACGTTCCCAGATGGATCAGGTCCCGCAGGGAAAGATCCTGCAGAAGCGGGAACCAGATCTGCCGAGGAGCATCCACAAACTGAAGGATCTCCAGCATCCTGTGCCTGGAGTCCTCTTCAGTGAGGAGCTGGAAGGGGATTGACTCCGCCATTGCCCTCAAAAACCCTGCAAATCTTAGGTCTTCTGGAGGGGAGTGGTTCCTCTCCTCTGGAGGAGAGGGTTCCAAAAGCAGTTCCTCGGAGTCCCCAGAGTAAGAATTGGAAGGCTTATCTTCCCACAGGTTGTAAGGGGCATCAGTCTCGCTCCCATGTGACACTGGTGGGGGAGCCTGAGGTACGGTCCTAGGCTGGGATGCTGGAGGCACCGGTAGCCCTGCAGGCACAGATGGCACCACAGGTCCCGGGGGCCGGTAATCCGAGGCCCGATGGCCGCAAGACCGGTCAGGAAGGATGTACCTCCAGGGCCGATGGTCTATCCTCATCAGAGGAATCTGCGAAGGGAATGGTCTCCAACCATGGCCTCATCGGTGCTCCTCACGGCAGTGAGGGTTCCTGGGGCATCGGTTGTGTCGGCAGAGCACCGAGGAGCATGTCCAAGCGCTCCAGCAACGTGCTAGCAGCGTTGGTGTCGGCTCCAGTGGCGGCAGAGGCACTGAGGGGGCTGGCGGCTCGATACCACTGCTGGGTGCACCCTGCGTTCCAACTCTTCCTCGAATGTTGTTGATGACAGCACAGCTTGAGGAGGCGGCGGCGTAACCTGGTTCCCCTCGGAGTCCTGAGGGGAACTGGTTCCCGGCATCGATATCGGTGGGGTTTGCCTCAGACCCTTGGCCTCAACTGGCATGGATGCCTCATTGGCATGGGTTGCTTTGGGGGCATCATGGATGAAGCTGGCGCCTTCCCAAGCTTGGAGCCATGAGAGAAAGGTGACCGATGCCGGTGCTTCTGGGTGTCCCCTGATGCTAGGCCTAGTCTTTCCCCAATGCAGAGGATGATGGTGACGATCCAGATCTAGAGAGGGAAAAATGGACACTGTACGATCCCCTGCACCTAGCTCTAGCTGGTGAATTGGTGAAGGTTAAGACAGATCCAATATCTCCGTGGTCTTCCTTGTCGTGAGGTGTCTATGCTCCAGACAAGGAGGCTGAGGGATCAGACTTCCTGGCGCCAAATAACTTGTCCATGTTATCTAGACGTGCACGATGACCCTTGGGGATCATCTGAGCCCAAAAAGAACAGGCATGCACGTTCTGTGATGCCCCAAGGCACAGAACACAGCCCTCGTGGGGATCTGTGAAGGACATGGTCCGAAGGCACTGGGAGCAGCGGAGGAACCCAGAGGAAGCCATCAAGAAAAATAACCGCTGAGCCACTGGGGGACGGCACCATCGGTAATCGACCACAAAGAACGCAAATTACTTACCATGACGCCTCTAACTAGGGCGGGGAGAAATCGAGGGACCTGGCATGGGAAACACGAGAAGAATAACTCAATTTTAGGATTTTCTGAAGAAAAACAGCGCAAGCTGCACAACCACAAGGCAATAGCTCTACGGAAAAGAAGAGACTGAAGAGGGGACCCTGCGTGGATAATGGCATGCTGGGCATGCTCAATGTGCCAAAAGTTCTAAAAACTTTGACAGAAGTTTTCCGTGCCAGGCTGTATCTAATGTCACCCACATGAGGACTACATTCCTGCTTGTCCTAGGAGAATGTCTAATGATCTTAAGATAGTGAAACAGTGTGATAAGGAGGTGGCTACAGCAAGAGGGATACTGAGATAAGGAGTGGAATAACAAGCAGAAAACAGCAGGAGATAATGAATCTTTATAGGTTGTGGGTGAAACCTCAACTAGAATACCATGTTCAGTTCTGTGTTCCCAGAAAGGAAACAGAGACCAGAGATGGTCCTGAGAATGGTGCAGGGTTTGCACCAAAAGTCTTGTGAGATGAGACTGAAGGAGATCAATATGTATTTTTCTAGAAAACTGGTGAGATATGACACAGATGTTAATGCATAAAAAGCAAAGCTTTTTTAATAGAAAGGAAGTTGTAGAATTAGAGGTCATAAACAATGTCAAGAAATATTTTTTCATAAGAGAGGGTGATGGATGCTTGTAATACCTTCCAGAAGGAAGGGGTTGAGACAAAAAAAGTAACGGGATTCAAATAAGCATGGGATAAACACAGAAGATCCATAGTAGTAACAGAATGGTAATGAAGCACTAGAGTAGCCTACATAGAGCAGCTGTTATAACCCAAAACAGAGGTGATACGAATGTATTACACACTTTCTAGAAGACTTGGGATAACCTGCACAGAGCAATAGCTACAGCCCAAAACAGCAGTGATATGACTACATTATGCTTCTTAGAAGGCATGAGATAACCTGCACAGAGTGACAGTTACAACCTTAAAAGAAACATGGAGGAAGGAGTAGGTGTCGGGTTTCATATAGGAATTTGTATGCATCTACTGAAAATGGACAAATCACTACTGGACAGACTAGATGGGCTATTTTGCCATCATTTACTATGTTACTATGCAGCTGAATGTGTAAGTGCTACCCTGTGAGAATACTAGGGGACTTTACAGACCTAAACATAAACTGTATTTTTAAATACAAGTTATTTTTCTCTGCTGTTGCAAGATATCATTCAGGTGCTAAGCTGTTAATTGTTTTTAACCCTTTACAGTATCCTATCAGAACATGGACCTCTCTGATAGATTCAAAGGGTGACAGCACTGCCAGGGAGCAAACTCAAGCCTAGGAAAATACTGTCTTATGATTATAGAGGACAGTAATTTCTTTTAAAATATAAGCAAAAAATCTGAAATGCTCCATGCAGCAATCTAGTTGGTGTGTGGCTGGCATTTAAAATATTTTAATTCTTCTAATTGGTTTTCACTGGAGGGTTCAATGACCAAAATAAGCTTAGAGAGCATTCTAAAAAATGAAATAAATAAAATTAATGGGGCAGTGTGTGTGTGAGTGGGGGTAGGGTAAAACAAGGTTTGTTGTTAGTTTTTATAAAAATGTGCCTTCAAATGATCAGCAAGCAGCTAGGAATCCAGAAGTAGTGAACAAGATCTACCAGAAGATGGTGCCTGGAGCATACAGAATTTTGGCAGCTGTGTCCAATCTGCACAGTGCTGCTTAGGTTCTTACTGTACTTTGAAGGGTAGAGACCCAATTGTAATTGAATGTAAATATTGACAACAAGGAACATAAGCCCATAGTTTTCAGAACATGGCAAATACTGTTCATGCTTCTGAGTAAAATACTTTTTAAAGAATGCCCAAGATATCCTGGCACATGAAGTTAATGGCAGCAGATGTTTGACCAATTAAAAATATTTCCTTGTAGGCTAGGAATTGCTAGTGAGCTGATTTAATGCAGTGGATATTCGTGTGGGAAGAATGGAATAGTCTGGAAAGACAGAGATTTGAATATGCATGATGGGCATTTATGATCCCACAGGACCCAAGCATTATTGGGTACAGTAACTAGTACCATGCTTTCTAAGTACAGTAAGTGATTATTTATAAGATTTATAAATCACCTATCAACCATCCCTAGGCGAACACATTTTACATTCATAATTATATAAAGTGCATCACATTAAAGCTAATCAGACATTGAAATAAGATTAAAATAGCAATGCTAAAACGAATTAAAACAGACTTTAAGATTCCCTAAAATACAAAAATGGGTGGTCTGGGGGCGGGGCCAGAGGCCTCGGAAACAGCAGCTTGTATGCCGGCAAGATGCCGGCATGCGCAAAAGGTATGATAAAACTTTTGCAGGGGGTTAGAGAAGGGCTGTGGGGGGGAAGGTTAGGCTAGGGGGAAGGGAATGGGGGAAGGCAGCACGGCTCGACGCACGCAAGGTGCACAATTGTGCACCTCCTTGTGCGCGCAGACCACTGATTTTATAACTTGCGTGCGCCTGCAAGTTATAAAATTGGGTGTACATGTGTGTGCGCTGGGTAGCACGCGCGCACATGTACGCCCGTGTACACCCTTTTAAAATCTACTCCTACACCTGCTAACACACAATAGACTGGTGTCATATAAATATTAAACAGTGTACTCTCTACCTGGGTGCTATCAAGCTAGGGTGAAGGTACATCGTAGAAATGTCTTTTTCTGTACCTTTCCTCATTCCAAATCACATCAAATCTTCACTGATGTGTACTATGCTGTTCGTACATTTGACTGTGCATGTAAAACTGTCCCCCAAACCCTAGACCACCACCAAAACCTCACCTTGGGTACTAGATGACCCTCCTACAGTGGTATAAATAGATGACAAATATGTGTGATTCCCCAGAGGGTCTCTCTTCTATACTCCACTCCCTCTCCCCTGTATTTATTGCGAATCCCATTTCAGGCATATTGCACAGCTTAACACCAGGAAAAAAGGTGTAGTTATTTCCAGCATTAAAACATACATAACGTGCCTTATGCTATCGCACGCAATGTTAAACACCCTTCATTGACTCTGTAAGTTAGAAACATAGCCAAACAAATCAGGGGATTCGAAAATTCTGCCATGCTGACTGGTTCCGATTTATCCAGGTACATTTTTAGCTGCAGGAAACTTACTCAGATACATTGGGTGCATTCTGTGGGTGTGCCAAACTTAGTACCTGATTCACTAAGGGTTTTTTCCATATACACAAAATGGGAGAAAAGCCTTAATGAATCTGGCCCTTAGCTGGACAACTTACTCGAATAACTGCAGTCAGGGGCGGCTCAAGGCAACCTGCTGCCTGAGGTGAGGGATGAGATGGCGCCCCCCCCTCTCCCTTTTCCATGCACACCCACATATACACTCAATCACGTCTTACCTTCTTCCATTCACACAATACACTATCCCTCTCATATATACATACACCCCCCCCACACCACCCTCTCATACACACACACACACACCACCACCCTCTCATACACACCCCCCCATACATACACACACCCTTACCCATCCTTCCATATACACAAGCACATACATACCCCTACCTTCTCATACAAGCCGCATCCCCATCCCCCCCAAGCTAGCTGCCATACACACATGCATGCACAAATTGTACCTTTTCGTGTTCTTCAGTCACTGCCGGCTTGGGATCCGGCAGCGGCCCGCAGCTTTTTTTTTTTTTTTTAATTTCTTTACCGCGTCCTTTCTCTTTCTTTGGCTTCCACTGGTTTGGGCTCCAGCAGCAGCCCGGGGTCTTTTTTTTTTTTTTTTGACAATCCGCCGTGGTTTCTTTTTCCTTTCTCTGCCACCGCCAGGCTGGGCTCTGGCAGTGGTATGCGCACCCGGCGTCTTTTTGTTTGTTGGTCGGCAGCTGTCACTGGCTCCTTCAGTAGCCTTTCTTTTTTTATTTTTCCCTTGGCTGCCTGTGCCCGGAGCGCTGGAGGTGGCCCACTGTCTCCTTTTTTTTCTCCCGCTGCCCTGGGATCTGGTAGCGGGCCGTGGTCTCCTTTCCCTTTCTTTGGCCACCACCAGCCTGGGTTCCGGAGGCGGCCCGCAGTCTCTCTTCTCTTCTTTTGGACCCTGGCAGTTGGCGTTGTCTGGTGACATCCAGGCCCCCCCTTTCCAACCCAACGGCGATCGGATACCTAGGATGGCGAACAGGCCCGCGCATCTGGCGCAGAGCCCATCGGGGTAAGGCCCTCGCCGTCCCCACCCTCCGGACCCAAGGCCTTCCTACCTGCTCCAGAGCCAAGGCCCACCTCCACCTGCGAGGTTCCTGGCTGCGCCCCTCGGTCTATCGGCGGCCAGGCGTGCCAGTGACATCACCCCCCGGCGACAACGAGGGCAATAAAGGGGCCTGCCCCTTAGCGTGCCCTTTTGTGCCGACCCTTCAGCCAACTGATTCCCTCTCTCCCTCCCCTTCTGCCCCTTACTCAAGTCCACCTCCTCTCCCCCCATCTCCCTCGCTCCCAAATCCGGAATTGCTCTACCCCTACCCACCGAACAACTCACATCTCACCACCACCTGGACGACATCACCACCAACTCGCTGTTAAGGACCTGCTGCAGACACCTGACCACGGCACTGACCCCCTTGAGCCACGACCCTAGTGACAGACTCCACAGCCCCGAACTGACACAAAGTACCCAACTAAGAACACAATGACGAACCCTACCACTCCAAATCGACCTCCAGTCCGACCACGAAACCTGGTAAGCGTTGCAATCAATAAATCTATAAAATTTCTGACGTGCATCATGTTTCTTCCCATAAACGCTCAATCTCTCTCAAAAAAATTAATACTTATCACGGACTTAATACACGACACAAAACCTGACTTCATTGTGATCACTGAAACCTGGCTAGAAAAATCTGACAACGTCCTAACCAACCAACTCACTAACAACACATATGACCTTTTCTCTATTCCTAGAAAAAAACGCAAAGGAGATCTTATGCTAATAGTCAAAAAATGTTTTGCTATGAAACTCATCCTCATCTCCATCCCATCCAAATACAAAATAGCCCTATTTGATTCCTCCAAACTCCGGATCTACCTGGTCTACTGCCCCCTCCCCCCCAAAACTACTAGACAACGACATCTCCCCCCTAATAGAACTCTTCGTATCTACCATCAACCACAAAAACCCCACAATTGTACTCGGAGATTTCAACCTCCACACCGACAAATCACCCCCATCACACTCCACGCAAACCCTACTAGATGCACTTACAGCCCTCAATTTCACACAAAACATCTACTACCCAACACACAAAGCTGGCCACACACTAGACCTGATATTTACCAACGATAAATTCCTATCAAACCCCACCATATCAAACACACCAGTACCATGGTCCGACCATCATCTCATCAAATGCCAACGCTAGTGGAAGCTTGCAACAAATCAGACATAAACACCCCACACTCCATCAAATACAGACCCGCATTCTCCCTAGAACCCCTACAACAAGAACTCGGAAAGCAGCTAAAGAACCTCAACTTATCTAACATCAATAACGCCACACACTCACGGCATAGAATAACCACAGAAGTTGCCAACAACATTAACCCAAAAAGAACCAGACTGATAAAGAACGAAAGGAAAACAGAGAACCCGTGGTTTAACAAACATCTAAAAGACACCAAATCAACTCTAAGAAAAAAAGAAAAAGAATGGCGCAGAAACAAATGTTACGCTAGCCAGATACATAACCTACTTGGCATACTACAAAAACACAATAACCAAAACTAAACGAGATTACTACAATAAGAAAATTCAAAATTGCCCAAACAATCCATAAACAATCCATAAACCCTATTTAACATTGTAAAAAACCTCACCGCAGAAAACATCAACATAAACTCTAACACAAACAAAAACCTAAGCAATGACCTGGCAAAATTCTTTCAAAACAAAATCAGAAAAATCTCCGAGTACCTAATCAAAACCACGAACCAAATTATACAGCCAACCAATACTGACTCAAAACCATGGTCTTCCTTCGATCCCACATCATCCACTGAAATTGAAAACCTCATTAGAAAAATAAACCCAGCACGTCATGAGCTTGAGACAATTCCCACTAGTACGCTAAAAGAGATATCTCAATTAATCTCACCAACAATAACATCAATCATCAATAAATCCCTTGAAGATGCAGATCTGCCAGACTCTCTCAAAAAGGCAATAATCAAGCCCATCTTAAAAAAAATAAACCTTGACCCCAACGACCTAAATAATTACCGACCCATATCTAACTTACCCTTACTTGCCAAACTAACAGAAAAGGTCGTACTGAAACAACTGGACGAGCATCTGGAACTAAACAACATCCTGTACCCCACACAACATGGCTTCCGAAGAAAACATAGCACCGAAACTCTACTCATCAACCTAACAAACACTGTTATAAAAGGGCTCAACAACGGCCAAAAATACATTCTCATCTTACTAGATCTATCCGCAGCATTCGACACCGTTGACCACAAAATCCTAATTCAACAACTAACTGAAATAGGCATAACAGGAAATGCACCAGCATGGTTCTCCTCTTTCCTTCGAAACAGATCATTCCAGGTAGACATTAACAATTCCCTCTCAGAATCAATTCCTCTTGAAATCGGAGTGCCACAGGGACCTGCTCTATCTGCAACCCTGTTCAACATCTACATCCTACCGTTATGCCAACTACTATCAAATCTTGGCATCACCTATTACATGTATGCGGATGACATCCAACTTATTGTCCCTGTAACAAGCAAAATAGAGAATGCCCTCAACCTTTCAGTCACATATCTTACCAACATAAAAAATACCTTAAATCAAATGAAACTCTGCCTGAACATAGTCAAGACTGAATACATTCTACTTGAAAGAAAAAGCTCAACAAACCCCCACAATAACACAACTCTAACCGACAACACAATGATCAAACTCCGAGAAAATGTAAAATACCTAGGTATATGGCTCAACCCTGAACTGAACTTCAAGAAACACATCGCCTTGAAAGCCAAATAGGGCTTCTATAAATTCGCAATACTTAAACGACTAAAACCACTCCTAAACCCCCCCAGAATTCAGAACAATACTGCAATCCCTAATATTCTCATGCTTTGACTACTGCAACTCACTACTTTTAGGACTTCCCAAAACAACCACATGTCCTCTCTAAATCCTTCAGAACGCCACAGCCAGAATTCTCACCGGATACAAAAGATCAGAACACATCACCCTGTTACTAAAAGATCTACACTGGCTACCCATTGATAAACGTATTGAACACAAAATGCGGCCGAGACACTATCCTAGGATGCGGCCGAGACACTGGAGCTTCCTAGGTGTGCGCAGGATGGCACCTCTTAAAGGCCCTGCGGCAGGAAACCTGTCTGCCGGCACTCTCAAATGATGTCAGCAACCCAGCTATTTAAACCATAGCTGCATACCACAGCTTGGTCTCAGCAACAGGTCCTCCTGCAGACTTGCAGTGCATGTTGGACTGCTGCCTGCCTTGACTTCAGCTTGGCCCTAGTCCTGCCTGCTTGCTTCTTACCCCATTCTTTGCCTGGACCCAGATACAGTTTGCTTACTGTCTTCTCTGACTGCTGTCCAAGACTTGATTATGTCTGACCGCTCCTTACAGGACTCTTGCCTAAGGACTGACGGTCCCTGGAACCCAAGGGCTCAACCTGCAGGGAATAAGGCTGGTATAGATGAAACCCTTGATCCAGTCCTAATAAGAGTAAGTCCACCTGCTGTCGGCATGGACCTAGTAGATTCACCATATAGGCTGTGTCAACTACGCCACAACCCAATCCGTGACATGCTTCCAATATTGGATATTAACTATCAGTGAAATGTCTCACTGTAGATTAATTAATACATAGCTGTGAGATAACACAGATAGTTAGAAAGGCGAGTAGTTTGTGGGATACTGTTACGTAGACATAAGGGAAAAGCACAAGACTGCTTCTATCGCCCAAGTCCTAAAGGCAATGATGAATGTGTGCATGGGGGTAACTTGCTAGTGCGGCAGTTATCTTTAACCAATAAGCCTTGGTATTTTTGATGCAACTCTAACATTGCTCTCTGCTTCAACGGCAGGGGAAAAGGGGAATTGGATTTAGATAGCAACTAATTAAGGCCCCGAATTTTACGGTCTGGGGAACTTAAAAGTAATAATAAATAACTGATGATACCGTGGCAGTAACTGCTAGCAGAACATCAACAGCCACATAAATCAGAACTTAGCAAAATGCCTAAATTAAAGAAACCTTCATAGTTAATTGTTGGATTAAATAGAATATCACTTTTTTGCAGTTAGAGAGATATTAATTTACTCTCTTAACTACTAAAGAGATAAAGAATCCAACTTTTGTTTAATCATAAGTTTCTAATACACTTTTTTTTTATATATGTACTTGCATTTAAAAATGATTTCAAAGGTAAGTTGCCATAGACACTTATCTTAAAGGACTTGGGGATGAAGATGATTATGCTGCTAACAATGTATATCGATGGCTCAATACAGACAGACAAATGCAAAAACCGGTAAGATGGGTCACTTTTGAAGATTTGAAAGGGACGATTCAAGTGGTTCTGACGAGTTTGATTCTGGCTGTTCCAAATCATACACACATGGAACTACCCCTTTTTTTCTAGAAAGTAGCACAAGAGGCAGATGGCAACAGCAAACATACCAATGTCGACTGCACAAAGATCCAATAACACAAGCCTTTGTAGCAAGGGACGGTCCACAGACGAGGTCAAGAACACATCAAGTTATACATTTATCTAAGTTCCCATTAACATCGGCCCAAGAGGAGGTCCTTAATTTAGGGCTTTCCTTTGTTCCTACAAATATAAATGAGTCTTTCAAGAATCATGTTTCAATTCATTGCTTTGTAAGAAAATTACAAGTGAAATTGCATTGTTCTCAGCACAGAATCAAGGAATACGGAATATCAATAGTTCGTACAAAATCTAAATGGATTCCCACTGGACCAATGAACCCACATATAACCACATTTAAAAACCTTGTATTAAAAGATATTGAAGACATTGAGATGTGTTCAATTAAAACCTACTTTAACCTGTTGTCTCAAGCACTGAAAAATTTAGCATATAATGATGGAATTATAATCCAAACTGCCAATAAGGGGGGCACTATAGTCATTCAAGATCGAGCCATATACGTATTTGAGTTATCTAGACCAGTTTCATACGTAAATTATTACCAACAAATCAATGTAGATCCAATGCCAAATTTAAAGATGTCTATTAATAATTTACTTTCAATTGAGAATGCTCCATTTCTTACATCTAAAGAGCAACAATTCATGAGAATAGACAATCCAAAAACACCTGTCCTATACGGGGTACCCAAAATTCACAAATCTCCAGAAAATCCACCACAATGTCCAATCATTCCAAGCAATGGTTCAATTTTAGTGCCTTTAGCCATTTTTCTTGATAACGTTTTGCAGCAACATGTCAAGAAAATGCAGTCATATGTCCAAGACACAACTCATATGTTGAATAAATTACAATCAATATCCTTCATTCCAACTTATAACATTCTTGTAATGATGGATGTAGTATCTCTTTATACTAATGAATCGCACGATATTCCTTTTCAAACCATTAAGACAATATTGACAGTCACAAAAAACTTACAACTTTCCTTACAACTTTCTTTTGGATATTGCCAATTTAGCGCTGAGAAAATTTTAAAAAAAATTTAATGGGAAATTTTTCATTCAAACTCATGTGATTGCTAAGGGATCATCAGTTGCACCCTCCGTAGCAAATCTGGTTATGGAAGCCTTGGAAGAGAAGTTTATTTATACATCTTCGTTTTTTTTTTTCAAATATTTATATTTATTTATTTATTTATTTAAGGTTTTTATATACCGGCAATCATGAGCACATATCTTGCTGGTTTACATGAAACGGGAGTGCATTAGATACATCAACTAGAACTGTGGTGATCGAAGGAGCAGTTACAAATAACAGGGGTAGCAGAACTTGGATAAGAAGGAAGAGATAGGAAAGAATAAACGGTTAAACGGTATATAAATAAATTAAATGCTATGTATAGATGGCATGATTAATGGCTGAATATTTTGAAGTCCTTGGTTTGAGTCCGTGACTTGTGACATTAGATTGTGTCTGGGAAAGCTTGCTTGAATAACCAAGTCTTAAGTCTTTTCCTAAAAGTTAAGAGGCAGGGTTCCAGTCTGAGATCTGTAGGAATGGAATTCCACAGGGAAGGGCCAGCTGTGGAGGTGGCACGATCTCTTAGAGTGATGTGTCTGGTCATTTTCGCAGGAGGAACTTTGAGGGCGCCTCGGTAAACATTTCTGGTAGGTCTTGTCGAGTTGTGTACTTGGAGGGGGATTTGTAGATCGAGGAAGATGCATTGATGAATAGTTTTGAAGATGACACATATGGCTTTATACATGATACGGAAGTGGACGGGTAGCCAATGTAACTCTTTCAGAATGGGTGATATGTGGTCTCTTTTTCTTGCGCCTGTTAGTAATCGGGCTGCTGAATTTTGAACCATCTGTAGTGGTTTGGAATAGGATGAGGGCAGACCTAGCAATAGGGAATTGCAGTAGTCTAATTTTGCAAAAATGACTGCTTGGATGATCGTTCTGAAGTCTTGAGCATGGAAGAGAGGTCTTATCCTCTTCAGAACCTGGAGTTTATAGAAGCAGTCTTTGGTTGTTTTGTTGATATGTGCCTTGAAGTTTAGCCGGTTGTCTATTAACACTCCTAAGTCTCTAACTTGTGTGGTAGGTAGGTTGGTGGGAAGAGTAGTGTTGGAGATATTGTTTTCGGGAGAGATGAGTAGGATTTCTGTCTTGGAAGAGTTTAATATGAGGTGTAAGTTGTTTAGTAGTTGTTTGATTTTCAGGTGGCATGATTCCCAGTAGTCAATAGTTTTAGAGTATGTGTCTTTGATGGGGATGATGATTTGGATATCGTCTGCGTAAAGGAAGTACTTTAGATTGAGGTCGGTAAGAAGTTGGCAGAGAGGACGAAGATAGATATTAAATAGGGTTGGAGATAATGAAGAACCTTGAGGGACTCCTATGACAGAGTCAAATCTTGAGGATTCCTTGTTTTGGATTTTAACTTTGTAACCTCTGTTATTGAGAAACGTTTTGAACCAGGATAGGGCGGTACCGCTGATTCCTATAGACGAAAGCTGGTTTAGGAGGATGGCGTGGTTGACCGTGTCGAACGCTGCTGAAAGGTCTAACAAGATCAATAGGAAAGAGTTTCCTTTGTCCAGTCCCATTAAGATATGATCTGTCAACGAGGAGAGGAGGGATTCTGTGCCTCGATTTTTTCGGAAGCCGTGTTGTGGGGTGAAGAGAAGATTGTTGTCTTCGATGAAATCTGAGAGTTGAGAGTTCACTAGTTTTTCCATGATCTTGGCGATGAATGGGAGGTTAGCTATGGGACGGAAGTTGTTGGGGTCCTTCGGGTCAAGGTTGGGTTTCTTTAGGAGCGGTGAGATTGAGGCCATTTTGAGGTCATCAGGGAAGGTTCCTTGGGCTAGAGAGCAGTTGATGATGTTTGTTAAAGATGTTGCTATTGTGTCTGGAATAGATAGAAGTAGTTTGGAAGGGATGTGGTCTGCAGGATGAGATGAAGGTTTCATTTTTCTCAAGATGGCTAGTATCTCAGTAGAAGCTACAGGTTCGAAGGTGTTTAAGCTGACGTTTTTGTGAGCAGGTTGTTGATATGTCTGGAGAGCGGCGGTGTCGGGAGGCAGTTGTATTAAGAGATTGGAAATTTTATTTTGGAAAAACTGAGCGAGTTCATCAGCTTTGGATTGAGCCATGTTGCCGGGGATCTCTCGCGGTATGGTTTGAGTGAGGCTGGAGACATAGGCGAAGAGGGCTTTGGCGTCAAAGACCAGGTTGTGAATCTTAGATGCATAAAAGTCTTTTTTTGATTTTGAGGTGAGAGAATTGTACTGGTATAGTGTAGATTTGTATGAAGAGATGGTATAGTGTAGATTTGTATGAAGAGATGGTGAAAATATTCCATTTTGGGTCAGATACATCGACGACCTTTTTTTCTTATGGGACTCTACCATGCAAGAATTAAAAACTTTTTTTGATTGAATACTATTATCCCTTTCTTAAATTTACAATGCAATTTGATTTGCATCAAATTTGCTTTTTGGATATTCATATTATTAAAGAAGAAAATCTCTTGGTTTCATCAATTTATTGCAAGGAGATCAATCACAATAACCTTTTAATGTATCACAGTTTTCATCCTAGAGCATTTAAAAATGGGCTTCCTGATATCCATTTATTCAGAATACGGTGGATTTGTTCATCAACAAATAAGTTCAAATTTCATGCATACCATCTTGCTTTATGTTTTTTTGAGAGAGGATATCCATTGTCTGTTATCAAAGTAGCCTACTGTAGGGCTCTTTATTCCCATCGTACATCCCTTCTGGAATATCATGATAAGAAGACTTCTCCACAAAATATTTGTGTTTTACAACATTCTGATAAAGTGGCATTTATTGCAGAGTATACGGCATCACTGGCATGTACTATAGTTCCATTCTGTTTTTGCAGAAATCCCTTTAATTTCTTTTAAAAGGGGATTAAGTATTAAAAATCAAATAGTGCATGCTGCTTTACCTCTAGACACTCAATTTATTGATGAGTTAGGACAAACAGGTCCTTGTGGCTCATGTGACATGTGCCCCACCACTCTCCAGGGAACAACCTGGCAAGATCCACTCTGATGATCTTCAAATGACAAAGATATTCGGACTGTGATTCAGGAAATGTTATCTATGTAATACAATGCACATGTCCAATGCTTTATGTTGGGTGTACGTCGAGACCTGTTAAAATATGACTGAAGGAACATTGCAGTAGACTACATTCTAAAAAATTGGATGATCCAATAGTTAAACACTGTTTACAATATCAGCACACCTTTGAACAATTGTGTTGCACTATTTTGGAAACCGTTGCACCTTCTGATAGAGGAGGTGACATTAAACCAATTTTGAATTATAAACAGCAACGATGGATTTTCAATCTTTCTTCCATAGCTCCATTAGGTTGAATGATAATACAGAATGAATGTGTTGTGAGGCCCGATCGCGATCGCATGCGATCGGGCCTCCCTACCTCTTTTCCGCCGGCGAGTCGGCACGCCATCCTTCCGGCCCCCCAGAGCACGGCTCGCAGCGTGCAGACGTCCTGCCGTCGCGGGACGGCATCGGGTGCGACGCGGCTAGCTCCGCCCCTTAAAGGGGCAGGATCGCGAGGATGAGGCCGGCCCCGGAAATTGACGTCAGCAGGGAGGGAGATTTAAGCGGTGCAGTGCAGGCATCAGACGCCTTCACAATAGGTCCCGTGCTTTGCTGTGCCCTGGTGTGACTTGCTGTGCCTGACTCTGCCTTGCCTTGCTACCTGCCTACCGACCCGGACCGTGCCTGACGCTGCCTTGCCTTGCTTCCTGCCTGCTGAGACCCGGACCGTGCCTGACGCTGCCTTGCCTTGCTACCTGCCTGCTGAGACCCGGACCGTGCCTGACGCTGCCTTGCCTTGCTACCTGCCTGCTGAGACCCGGTCCGTGCCTGACGCTGCCTTGCCTTGCTACCTGCCTGCCAAGACCCGGACCGGACTTGACTCTGTTTGCCTGCTGCTTGCCTCGATCCGGATTGGACTTTGCTCTGTTTGTCTGCCTGCCTGCCTCGACCCGGATTGGACTTTGCTCTGTTTGTCTGCCTGCCTGCCTCGACCCGGATTGGACTTTGCTCTGTTGCCCGCTGCCTGCCTCGACCCGGATTGGACTTGACTCTGTTTGCCTGCTGCCTGCCTCGACCCGGATTGGACTTTTCTCTGTTTGTCCGCTGCCTGCCTCGACCCGGATTGGACTTTACTTTTGCGCCACCTGCTATCTGTCCGGACCCGGATTGGAGTTGATCTTCACAGACCCCTGCCTCGCGTGGAACCCGGCTTGGGCTCGCTGGCCTGTACCTGTCTGCCTTCTCTTGCTAGGTACTGAGGGGTCTTGCTCCGGATATCCACCCTCCGGTGACGAAGGACATCCCGGTTCCTCAGGTGGGTGTTCTTCTGTGCCGGGTCAAGGGTCCACTGTTTAACAGAATGTCCCTATTATGATTGACAACTACTTTTTTCATTTTTAATTGCTAAGTTCGAAAGTATGTCATCAATGATTGGTCATTATAGACACACTTCCATCGTGCTATTGGCCCATTTCAATTTTCAAACAGTACAAACAAGTTTATTTGAAGAAATGTATTTAAATTTTAAAATATTCATATACTCAATTTACACCATTCAAACATTATTATAAAAAGTGTTATGTTTTGCTCTTCCAAGAAAGTGAATGTTAATACAGACTGGATGATTTTTGTGACTGAAAATGATCGCGTTTCATCCAACTTTTTCATTTTTTCATTCCTATTGGTTCTTTAAAAAGCATTGATAATTGGTTATTTAAGAGACACCTCCTATTTTCATTGGTCCGTTTTCATCTACACAAATGGTATAAATGAGTTTCCAAAGATGGTGCATTCAAACCTGAGACACCGTTGTTGCCGCTCCATACCATCCCATTTATAAAGGAAGAAAATGACTTGTTCGCTTTAAACAAGAAATAATGCTTAAGTTTATTATTTAGGTAATCTTTGGTCTTTTATTTTTAACTTTTTGAGAAGAGAGGACTTTTGAATTTGTAGGGCACAAATGATAATATTAACACGGATGTTCAATTGAGAATTTAAAAGACTGCATTCAGACACGATTTTCTAACATATTTGTTGCTTTTAAAAAACTTTTTTCCTAACAATTATTTATTGATTCAATATTACAAATTTGTTTCTGCTTTTTAGTGCTATTTTTTCAAACAGTATATATTAAAACAAATTTTAAAAATTAAAGATGGCAGATCCAAATTCAGGACTAATCATTTGGCATTACACAATATTTTACTAACCTTTTCACATAGGCACTAATGGTTTATAATTATACTGCTTCACACTAACAGCAGCATATATTGTTTCAGGAAACACTGTCAAATTCTGCCATTCTTTAAGCCCCCGAGGAAGGAAGCTTTTCAAAACATGAATCATGCTGGGCTCACAATATTGGCAAGGACTTACAATACTGGCATACTACAAAGAAATTTTCACCATAGGTCCTTTAAGATAAGTGTCTAGGGCAACTTACCTTTGAAATTGGGACAGATTTTAAAAGGGTTACGCTCGTAATATACGCTCGTAACCCTTTTAAACCCCTCCTATGCGCGCCAAACCTGTTTTGCATAGGCTTGGCGACGTGCGTATATCCTGGGGCTTGAAAAAAGGGATGGGGCGTGGGCGATCTGAGGCGGGGGCGTGGCCAGCGGCCTCTTAGGCCGGGGAATTGTGTGCTGGACTCGGCCGGCGTGTGCAACCTACGCCTGCCCAGAGGCAGGCGCAACTTAAATAATAAAGGTAAAGGGGGGATTTAGGTAGGGCTGGGGGGAGGGTTAGATAGGAGAAGGGAGGGGAAGGTGGGGGGCGAAAGGCAAGTTCCCTCCGAGGCCGCTCTGAAATCGGAGCGGCCTCGGAGGGAACGGGGAAAGCCATCGGGGCTCCCCTAGGGCTCGGCGCGCCACATGTCACAAGTGTGTACCCGCGTGCGCGCGCCAACCCCGGATTTTATAACATGCCCATTATTTTTAGATGCAAGTACATATATAAAAAAAAGTGTGTAAGAAACCTATGATTAAACAAAAGTTGGATTCTTTATCACCTTAGTAGTTGAGAGCAAATTAATATCTCTCTAACTGCAAGTAAGTGATATTCTATTAAATCCAACAATTAACTATGAAGATTTCTTTAATTCAGGCACTTTGCTAAGTTCTGATTTATGTGGCTATTGATGTTCTTGAGAACTTATAAGGTATGGAGGTAATCTTAACTGAGCAGCAGTTACTACCCTTAATAGAAGGCATGGGATTACAACCAATAAGTCTTGATGCTTTGATGCAACTGCAACATTGCTCTCTGCTTCAAAGGAGGGGGTGGAAGTGGAAGGAAAGGGGAATTTGGATTCAAAGACAACCAACATGAGCCATGATTTTTTTGGGGGTTTTTTTTTTTTTTTTTACAATCTGGGGTTCTGATGCACAGACATTAAAAGCCAGATTTTCGGAGGATTTACGCACGTAACCGGCCTATTTTAGAAAGGCCCAGCGGCGCGTGTAAAGCCCCAGGGCTTTACAAAAGGGGGCGGGGAGGTCCGGGGGTGGGGTGGGGACGTGGCCAGAGGCCTCGCACAGCTGCTGGGCCGGCGATTGAGCGCCGGCAGTTGGCCGGCGTGCGCAACTTACTTCAGCCCCAAAGCTGAAGTAAGTCTGAAAATAAAAAAAAGAAGACGAAAAAGGTAGGGGGGGAAAGGGTGGGGGAAGTAGGGGAAGGGAAGATGGGGTGGGAGGGTAGGGAATGGGGGAAGGCTGTGTGGCTCAGCGCGCGCAAGGTGAACAATTGTGCACCCCCTTGTGTCGCCGACCCCGGATTTTATAACTTGCGCACGCAAGTTATAAAATCAGGTGTACATGTGCACGCGCTAGGTAGCGTGCGCACATGTACGCCCGCGCGCAACCTTTTAAAATCTACCCCAAGGGAAAAATACAGGACTGTTTCTATGGCCAAGTCCATAAGCAAAGCCGTCAAAGCAAAACTGACTGATAGATAGAGGTAACATGCACGGCGTGGCAAATACTACCATGGGAAGCTTGCTGGGCAGACTGGTTGGACCACTGATCCTTTTCTGACATCATTTCTATGTTTGTATGTAAAGGGTTCTACGGTCCCTTTTACTAGCTTTATTCTCCTCCTAGCAGAGGACATTATTGAGGATGTCAGAGTAGTGTGTTGGACTATACCATTAGCCATGGTACTCCCCTTTAGGAGTGGCAACAGAGGTGCAGTCCTGGGTTGGGTTACAGCAGCTTGAGAACTATTAGTAGTGAGGTGTTTGGGAGGGGTAAACCCTGCCTATATCCCAGTTTGCTCCATAACCTTTGGTAGGAAATGAAGGCCATGCACATAGTTCCCTGTGGTGGTGCTTCTGATACCTTTCCAAAAGTAACTTTTCCTTTTGTTTTCATCAGTGGGATGGACGGTTAGTATCCTCACTCTGAGGGAGTAAATCTCTTACCCTGTATCAATTTCCTCCTGGGGCGGGGGATGGAGGAATAAGACCTTAATCCATGTTAATGGTGAACAAGGATCTCTACAACAGCCAGTGAGAAGGAAAGTGGTAGATGCCTATCCAGTGGTGACCAAATGTATGGGAGAAAGAAACAAAGGGACCCCAGAAAGGCAATGCAGCAAGGGTCAGTTACCCCCTATACATTTCAGTACTTGCACTGGGACTTGCCAAACAGAGACTACACAAATTTGCCATTTTTCCCCACTTTCATACATTTCAGTAAAGACTCTTTTGAAACACTATACATTTATATCCAGTGTCCCTTTTGGGTATTTCACCAGCATTACACCTTGGGCTCTGGAGGTAAATCCTATCCCCTTATGGAGAATTCAAATCAAGGCTGAGACAGTGAGTCAATAAATCAGCCCTAGTACTGGGTATGCCCCCATCTTAAGGAATGACCGGAGTTTGGGAAAGGGGAGCTTGATTAGAAACGTACAGTATTCAGAGAAAAAAAAAGCAGGATAGTTCTCTTTTATAGAAAATGCTATTTTATATTTTACCTTAGTTGAGAAACATTTTAAAATAATTAGAACACCCTATTAAATGGTTAGCTATTAATCTAATATGGAGGACTATGTTAACCTTTAAGCTCATCTGACTGATATTAGGCATTACTACTTAAATACGTGTTATGATTTATACAAGATGACGACACCTCAAAAACGTGCTTTTATCAAAATACTAGGTTTTGCTATCATCTGATTGAAAGTGATGCAACACTTAAAAAAAATGTTCTCATTTCTATTTCTTCCTAGTGACCACCCATGCTGGGAGGGCAGGTGTGTCCCTTTACAATCACTCCATCCCACCCTTTGGAGCAGTTGTGCATCTGGTTTGGTAGAAACCAGCTTTAAATCAATGCTCTGACTTGTGTTACTCAGCCATAATATAATGTACTGTACCACTAACACAGCGGGACAGCTGTGATTAATACCCTATAATAATCTAGCAATGACTTCATTATATAGCTTTTTTTGCATTTCTGAATTTCCAGGGTTTCTCCTGCTGATTTATAAAAACAGAGAACACTGATTTATTTAGTCAGGATTAACTGAAAGCACTTTTAGATTAGGACACAGTGCATGAAAATTTGTGTAAGTACTATGCAAACCATTTCTGTCATTTATAATTATTCTAATTCTTCTCTATGTAGGCAAGACTTCAATAAAGCATAAACTCTGTGTGTTATATATATATATATATATATACATACACACACACACACACACACACACATATATATATATGATATACATATATACACTGCAGATTTAGGGAGACTGTGATGAGAGAGGGAGAACTAGAAACCCCCATTTTCCCCAAATCTGTGAAAAAACCCAAAAATATCATTTTGTGAAGATGCATCTCTGACAATTAACATATATATAATTAAAATGTAACAGAACAGCAAAAGCTGTAAAACAAATTTAAAATTTTCAAAAATTGCATAATCTGTTTATATAAATAAAAGGGGACAATAATCAAACTACCTACAAATACCACTGGTATTTTTTATTCACAGGTTTTGTACCAATAATCAAAGTATATGCATACTTCTGCTTTGATTACTGTGCAGAGATTTATTTGCACCTGCTTTATCCACAGGTCATTTTTTTGATTAGGTGCACTGTTCCATTCCCCGCCCTCTCCTCACCCCCAGGATTGCCTCTTTACTATGCAGACAAAATTACCTGCCTTATAGAACGCTGCAGGTAATTCGGCCCTCATGGAGGACGGGCAATAACTGAAGCCCTGATTTCTGCAAGTAAAATACCATTTTACCAGTGGAAAGGGCTTTCATTGTCTTCCCCATATTTTTTTCACCTTTGTCTTTCTTCATCACTGCTCCACTTTCATTTTCTTTTCTTCTGATTCCTTTTCATTTTATCATTCTTTTTGGGAGTAATTTTGTACCATTTCATATAAATTAGCTGGCAAATATGTGCACAAGTTACATTAATTTTAAAAGCTGACTTATGCACACAAGTCTGTTTTGAAAATTATCCCATCAAGTCTACCCACACACACTTAGACCTGATAAATTGTGCACAGGAATTTTCAGAAACATTTACATGTATATTTTTGAAAATACAAAAGCATGCATACAAGTCTAAGCCCTTCCTCACCTCCTCCCCAGGGAACTTTGTCGATCTGCCTGGGTAAGTTTACATGTAAACATGACATATGCCCATAAGTTTACGCGCATATCCGATAGGCAATTTTGTAAAAAGCCATTTTTTCTCGTAAAACACTATTTTAGCTGCAGAAGTCCCTTTAAAGGTTTTCCTATTTGCCTCTTCTGCTTCATCCATCTTTACTTCCCCCTTCCATCTGCGTCTGATATCTTTCATTTCATCTCAGTTCTCTTTATGTCTTTGCCTCTCTATTGCTCATCACTCAAGCTTACATTTCTCCATTAGTTACTTATTTCCCTCCCGTCACTCAGCCTACCTCTCCGTCATCCAGTCCTACATCTCCTCTCCATTGCTCAACAATACAACTGCCCCCCAGCACTGCTCACCTCTCTACTTTTCTCATATCACTCAGTCTGGCTCATCACCCAGTACTATATCTTCTTTTGCTCATCCTATGATCTCCCCCCAGCACTGCTCATCTCTCCCATTTCCCTCCTGTCACTTCTACATTCCCTCTTCTTCAACACTCATCACCCCTTCAACTTCTCTGCCATTACTCACCTTCCATTTCCCTCCTGTCACTCAGTTCATCACTATTGCTCACTCATCTACATATCTTCATTTCTATTGCTTACCTTTCCATCTCCCTTCTCTATTGCTCTCGTCTTCATTTTCTCTCTCTTAATCAGCCTGCAGCCTATCACTCACAGCTACATCCCTCTTTTCTTCCTCTGTCTCTCTCCTTCCTCTGTCTCTCTCCACATATTTCTCCATTGCTTATCTTACATCTCCCTCCACTCTATTGCTCCCCCTTCATCTCTCTCTTCTGGTACACAATCCACCTTCCCTACTGCTCACCCCTTCTGCCTTTACTTTCGCTCATCCCTCTATTCCCTTCTCTCCCCTGATCCTTCCCCTCCTAGCCATTTCCCTTTTCTCCCTCTCACTTTCTTTTTTAAGCCACAGAGAGTGGCCAGTATGGAAAGTTAGCAATGGTATCAGCAGTGGTAGGAAGCAGAACAGAGGCTAGAAGCAGCAGCAATGCGGGGGACACTACACAGACATGCACTCACAGACCCTGCACTGCTTCCTCCTTCTCATAAGTGCTCTTCCTGCAGCCATGAAAAAGAGAAATATAGATTTCTCTGAAACACTAGTGTTCAGGTCCTAGTTAATCCAGAAGATCTGGGGCTGTTAATGGGTGGCTAGAGGTGGAGCAGATAATGTGGGAGTCTCTCAGAAGATCTGGCTTTCTTGCAAATTTATATTTTTATTGCAAAAAGATACAGCATCAGAAAAGAACGAGATCATCATCATTTTATGGAGTTTTGGATGGAAATACTGCAAACTGCTTGAGAATTATTACCAGGGTTTAATTTGTGAGAGAGTAGCCTGGAACGCTGTTGCGGCACTTTTTTCCAGGCTTAAGAGGCAGAGCAGTAGGCGTGTTCTTTTCCAGCTCCTCCCTCCTGCAGGGAAGAGAAGAGGGGTGAGCCTGGAATACACAGAGCAGAGAACAGCCACTCTGCTTCTTATCCAGTCCCTCTCCTCCTGTTGTTCCTCACTCTCACCACCTTCTCCTCCTGTATTGCATGGAACAGGAGACTGGAAGCAGGGGGGGTAGAAATGAGTACCATTGTGGGATTCACAGGGGTCTGAGGATGGAGGATCAGGATTACCAGGGTACAGAGGAGGAGGAGGAGATTAGCAAGAAAGGGCTCCATTCTCTCTATCTTGCTCCTATCCCAGCTGTCCTTCACCCACTAGTGCTCATCAAGCATGGAGAAGTGTGAAGGGTGCATTTAGGTATGTGTATGTGTATTTGGGAAGTTTCATTTTCAGCCCTGCTCCAGTCAAACCTGGCTCTGGCCCTGCTCCTACTCCACCTAACCCCCCCCCCCCCCCAAATAGTTCCACTTCCTTTTGTCTACAAATTAAGTCCTATTACATTTTCAAAGCTATCTATTGATCAACTATACCATGAGAAACAGCAGCCCTATTTGATGCACATTTTTCTGTGAGTTCAGAATATGAGAAGAGATTTTAAAAAATGGGGGGGGGGGGGGGGGATTACAGGCAAAAAAAACAAAAACATTTCACATTCTACAGAAGATATGTACATTTGCTAACAATTTTTTGTGGTGCCACTCCTTTAACTTAGTTCTTATAAAATATTCCAGCAGCAGGCTGCTTAAATTATCCATTAAAAACCTTGGATTAGTGATAGTATCCACTTAACCAACACTATTAAAATACTTTTCTTCCTACATATAGCCACACGATTTCTGCATTTCTCCCACCTCCTCAATGTAAATCAGTGCCCACACTGTGCAGACAATAATGCTCTGTTTTAATGCAGTCAGCCCTTACATGTCAACTTCACCGCAAAGTTTCAGAAAGGGAGGAAATGTGTGGCATAGTATGTTAGTTTATCATCACTGCCAGACTTCTTACAACAAATTCAGTTTTCATCACAAATTCAATAAGTTTATTTGTCAACCTAGAAATCCAACTTGAGTCAGAAGTATAAAGAATGCTTGCTGGTTTCTCAGACGCCAGTTCTCAAAGGGCACAAAACAGGTCTGGCTTTCAATACTACCAAAATATATAAACTAGAACCACTGCAAGTAAATACATCTCAGGAATTGTGAATGCCTTGAAAACCAGGACTTCTTTGTGGCCTTCAGGACTGGATGTATGTAAAACTGTATGAAATGAAAGAAATAAACTAAGCAAAACAGATGTCCAGTACCAGTTGAGTTTAGCTAATCCTATCACTGCAGTGAAAAACACGCCATAAATGAAACAGTCAGTCAGTGGGTGGACTGGATAAAAAAGGCAAATGAGGACTTATGCACAATACACAATAAAAACCTTTATCAGATGGGGCTCATAACACTACAGCAGAAAGGAAATTGGGCAAACAAGATGGGCTTTCGGTCCTTATCTACTACCATATTTCTCTTCATATACAAATATCAAGTGCAGACATTTACAACCATTTTCTTAAGTAGCCATTGACCTTGGTTCCCGATCAGTAATTCCTGTAGTGTTCCTGGGAGATGTCAAACAGGTTTATCTGTAATCTGTACAGTAATTTGTATCTGCAGTTTGCAGCAAGTTACCTTTCTTCTCCATGCGTTTCATATCCATCAGCTTATCTACATTGTTTGGATCATTCAGCCACAGCTGCATACGAACAAAGGGTTCCCTTCCTTTCAAACTCAGCTTGTGCCAGGGTTTTGGCCGTGCCAGAAGGTCTGAGACTGAGCCTTGAGTTAGTCCCAGGATTGTCTCCCCAAACAAACGCTGACCTGGAAATAAACCACACACCTGATCAGCAAGAGCACAGAAAAGACTGAAGACAAGAGTTTGGGTAATCACAAATTCAGGGATTTCTGGATTCTTCTAGAGTACGTGTTCATTGTACCCAAGGCAAAATGGGGCCGATTCAATACAGTGCGCTCAGCCGCGCACACTGTTTAACCCGTGGCTGGAAGGTCTGCCCAGAGCAGGCATTCATTTCTGAGCAGCCCAAAAGTGTACAGAAAAGCAGAAGATACAGATGCTCATAAATTCAGCGTCTGTTTTCCTAACCCGCTGACAGCCACCTCTTCTGGGCACACACTGCCAAGGAGGTACTAGGGGTACACGTTTGTCCCTGGCGCCTCCTTGGCAACGCGACCCCTCATTTAAATATTCAATCTCGGGCCCAGGAGAGGTGCTGGCCACGCATTAGGAAAGTGGGTGCTCAACAATGAGTGCCCGTTTTCCTTGCTGATTTCTTGCATTGGCCCCAATGTGTGTAACTATTAATTCGGAAAGTTGTTCTGCATTTAAATAACATTTTAAAGAAAAGGTAAAATAGAATGCCATATTGTATCTTCCAGATAAGCTTTTGCCCTTTGTAGAGCCAGTCTGTGTGTGGGAGGCTCAGACTCTCTCCCTTTTCTTCTTACATTCCAGTATTACTGAATGAATGTGATCATGAGTAGAAACATCAAAATTCCAACCTCTTTTTATGCCTTTTTTCCCCCAGCAGAAGTGATAAGGCTGATTGTGCTTGCCCAACTGTACTATGAGCAATTAGAAACTTGCCCACATCTCACAAGATGAAAACAGGAAAAGCAAGACAGCTGGAGCAGAGAGAATTAGTTTGGTAGTGGCTGGATGATTAGACTATGATTAAGGAGACATCCGGAGACAAGAGTTCAACCCTCCCCACTACCAATGACTTTCTGTGTAAGTCACTTGAAAAAAATGGCATTTGTCTAAACCTGGCTTTCAAATTCATTTCTAGTTTTAGATAATTGTCAGCTCAAATTGTGGAATCATCTAAAAGGCTGAGGGAATGAGCTTTAAATATAACTGCAAAAGAAATCTAGCAAAAATGTCAGTACAGAGCAATCCTACCTTGTGATAGCACTATAACATCTATGGAGCTTTGAATGAAACCTGTTTAGATGCTGCTAATTTCCTCATCTCTGGAAGAGGAAGCAGACTACTCTGCTTCTCTTCTGGAGAGAAATTATTTTTTTCATTACTGTGTGATTAGTCATTAACATTGGTAGGATGAATGTCTGGATGTTCTGAACTGCTTTGAGCACTCTGATATACTTCTCCTTTAAGTTGCTCTAAGATTATGCCAAGGGCCTCATTTCAATTTTGGGAGAAGTGGGGTGGAGTTGCAGGTGTTAAAAGCTCACAAATCAGTTTGTTTTCAGAGTTTTAAAATGGAGAAAATACTTACCTGATAATTTCATTTTCCTTAGTGTAGACAGATGGACTCAGGACCAGAGGGTTTATGCTCCCCTGCCAGCAGATGGAGACGGAGCAAGCTGACGGCACAGTATACATAGCCTTGCAGTGACCCCAGCCTGCCAGTATTCTCTTCAAAAGCAACTGTGGACAGACTAGCAAAAAGCTTGATAAAAAACAGATAACCAGAACTGTACTCAACCAACCATAAACCCTGAACTTACATAATATTCTAGTATCCCAAGCTAGGGACTGAACACTTAACCAGCAATCCTTTGGGACCCAGAGCCCCACAGGAGGACTAATGACACACTCATTTGGCAGCCGAGGGCAAGAAGCTGAATCCATCTGTCTATACTAAGGAAAACAAAATTATCAGGTAAGTCATTTCTTCATTTCCTAGCGTGTAGACAGATGGACTCAGGACCAGTGGGATGTACCAAAGCTACTCACCAACAAGGTAGGAGGCTGCCCGCAAAACAATCAACACCGCATGTACAAAGGCTGCATCCTCCTGGGCCTGCACATCCAGATGATAAAACCTGGAAAAAGTGTGTAAGGAGGACCACATCGTAGCTCGGCAGATATAAATGGGAGATGACAGACTAACCTCTGCCCATGACACTGCTTGAGCCCTAGTGGAATGAGCCCTAACCTGAGTAGGCAAAGACTTTCCAGCATCCACAAACGAGGCCTTGACCACCTTCTTAATCTAATGAGCAATGGTAGCCCGCGAAGCCAGAGCACCCTGCTTACTCCCACCATGGAGAACAAACAGGTGATCCGTCTTTAGAAAAGGCTCAAGAGACCTCCAGATACTGCATGACAAGACGCTTAACATCCAAGGAGTGCAAAAGGTGAAATTCCTCTCCATCCCTGACCTCATCCAGGGATGTCAAGGAGATGGACTGATTCAAATGAAAGTCCGAGATTACCTTGGGCAAGAAGGATGGAACAGTATATAGCCGTAACGCTCCCAGAGTCACCCGAAGGAATGGCTCCCAGCAAGACAAGACCTGCATCTCAGAAATCTGACACGCAGAACATATGACCATGAGGAACACAGTCTTCAAAGTCAACAACTGTAAGGAAAGGCTACGCAGTTGTCGGAACGTAGGGCCCGCCAAAATGTTCAGCACTAAATTAAGTCTCCATAATGGAACCGGTAACCTCAAGGGAGATCTAAGGTGCTTCTCTCCCTTCAAAAAACAGGCCACATCAGGATAAGACAAGAATTTGTTGCAAATGTTCAATGGTTTTAAATGTTCAATGGCTATTTTCATTGTTTAATGTATCGCCTCATAGCGAAAGTTCAGTTCTTTTGTAAACCGGTGTGATCTATATTCTTTATAGGAATATCGGTATATAAAAAATTCAAATAAATAAATAAATAAATAAAATAAATAACAAGGAAACACCATTCATCAGGCCTCTGAAACAGGTAAGAGCCACAACCTGCACCTTCTTCAAGGAATTAATGGCCAAGTCTTTATTCAATCCATCCTGCAAAACATCAAGAATGAGAGGAATCTTGACTAATAAGGAGGAATACCCCACTTCTCACACCAGGCCTAAAAAATTCTCCAAACCTGCACATAATCCAAGGAGAACTTGCAAGCATGGAGTAAAGTGGCAATCACCACAGAGGAATAACCATGCTTTAACAGGCGAGCCCTCTCAAGGGCCAAGCTGTAAGACAGAATAGAGTTGGATCCTCATGAAGAACTGGTTCCTGCTGAAGCAGATCCATGTGTGGCAGAAGACGAAGGGGGGCCTCTACCCAGAGTCGTTGCAAATCTGCATATTATGGACGCCTGGGCCTGTCAGGCACCACCAGGCGTACTAGCCCCCTGTGGCCTTCAATCTTGCAAATTATCCTGCCCAGCAAGGGCCACTGAGGAAAGGCATAAGCAATCTGTCTTCCGGCCAGACCCGTACAGGTCAAGGTCTGTTACAAGGCTGTAATGTTTAACAGGACTGCAAAGTTATGTTGGGAATTATTTTTTATGCTTAAAATTCTGTGAAGGAAGAGAGATTTCTGGGCTTCTGAAGCTAACCTGTTGGAGAAGTATCTTAAAACAAACCATTCCCCATGGGGTGAATTTTCAGAACTTTACATTTGTAAAAATGAGCATATACATTCTACTCACGTATTCCGCATTTTATAAAAGTTGCAAATACGCGCACATTTAATTTTCGCACACACATATATGCGCATATAAAAGGGGCAGTCTGGGGTCTTCCAGGGCAGGTCCAACACTTAAGATGTTAAGTTTCTATTTTAAAAGACACGTGCATATATGTGCCAACTTACTCGCATATTTTTACACCTACTAATTATCTTGTGTAAGTAATATTAGATGTGTTTATTGTGTAGTATGGACTAGGTGGGAAGGTCTGGGTGAACTAGGGGGGGTGGGCAGTTCAAGATGAAGAATCAGGAAGGTCTCAATGATCTGGAGAAGGACTGGGCAAACTGCTGGACTAATTGGTAAACTGGTTAATTTCATTTACATGCACGTTTTAAAACTGGATGACTTACACAAGTCCTAATTTACTTTCATGTGTAACATATACGTGTATATTTTTAAAATAGGAAAAGTACACGCGTTTAATGCATTGATATATGTGGTTTCGATGCATTGCACGTATTTACGTGTGGATAGAGATACGTGTATTTTATAAAATGCGCATACATCATACATGCAGGTTATAAAATACTTGGGTATATCTGCTTGCAGCCATACAGAGGCATATATGCCGCTGCGTGTTATGAGTCTGAAAATTATCCTCCCTAGGTACAAAAAGAAGTTGAACTACCTGAAGGTACTTCAGGGAATGGAAAATTTAAAGCTAGGATATTCTGAACCTGTTTTATTGAGTTAACAGGAGTAGCCTGACCCAGGGTAGGGAGGGCTCACCAGTGGATATAAGCTAGAGCAGAGTCAGAGCTAGAGTTTTGATTGTTTTGTCTTTAACTCCTTTTTCCTTCCATTCTCTTGATACTTATTTTCTCTGCAACAAAGCTGCTAAACTTATAAACTTTTCCTGTGTATGAAGACTTGTTGTATCGCTCATGTGCCTACATAGGCGATACATTTCCCACAGCAGTTTTGGCACATTTTCCCCCTTTTTGAAGTTGCATGAAATTAAATCCTTGGGCATAAGGTGCTGTATTTAAACACTAGCAGGTGAATTTTCAAAGGAGTTATGCATGTAAATGTAACATACTATTGTAGCAATTTTCAAAAGTCACTTAACGCCGGTGAAGTATATTTGCATAGGTAAAACCCAGTTTTAGGCATGTAAATGCTTTTGATAATCAAGCCTTTTTGCTAATAAATTGACTTGGGATCCTTCTGTACTGCTTTTGTCCAAAACTTAAATCTGGCCTTAGTTTTGCTTTCCTACTAAATCTTAGAAGTGGACATACAAGTTTTGTTCTAGTGCGTGTATATAGGGATGGACATTGCAGTACGCAGATGCAACATGGGCTAAAAACACCACTTATTTTTCCATTTATGTTCTCTGCCTTCAGACCCAGCGTTACATAAATAGGACTTCGATTGGCCTTCTGTCCCCATGCAGTTGTCTTGCTGCTTTTGGGGCCTCTGTATGGGCTTTAATGCTGAACCAGTGCTGAATCTTGTGTGACCTTTCCTTGCTGCAGTATATCTAGAAAGTTCCTGAAAAATATGCTAGATCTACCTAGCAAATGCTATAAGAGTTCAGCCATTTTCTTTAACATGACAGTATCTAAGGAACTGACTTACCAAGATTATTATCAGTCAACACCTCTTTGACTCTCTTGGTAATGCCATATGTGTCTAATTCAGGTGACATAGCAACCAGTTCTTGAATGCTGAGTGCTGAGTGACCAGAGAGTGGTAAAGGTGTTGACGTTTCTGAGTCGCAAGTTGTTGGGTCATCTGGCTCATCTGTCTTTCCGTCCTTGTTGGTGTCTATGGCAGGACAGGGCTGCTGTACCAATTCCGTCAGACTCTTCACTGATTCACTGGAGCTTAGTGGGGACTCGGGAGCAGGACTACAACTGGTGGAAGTCTTTGGAGTACTTTCTGCAAGCAAAGTGTAAAAATCCTGTTTCAACAAAAAACTTTTCTTCAAAGAAGAAACACCAATTATCCTTACTTATTTTTGTAAATAATAATTAACTAAAATAAATGTTCAACTACAAGAAGCATACATTTTTATATGATGCTAGTCTGAGGGACTCATTCATGATTAATAACATTCTATCTCCCTTACCCACAAGCATTTTTCTAAAATTGATGAGTCTGCAGAATGAGCAAAGTGATGAATCAATTACCATATGCACAATTTTTCTTATATTAATTTTGATACACAAAAGATTTGTAATATAACCACCATATGTAAGCATGTTGTTATAAGTGAAATGTTCTTGCAGTTATGGCAGCCACTGGACTAAACTTTGCTCTGGGAGAGGTTTTGCTTATAACACTCCCCCTTTCCCTTTTGGGCTCACAGACTGAATCAAAAGG
This sequence comes from Rhinatrema bivittatum, assembly GCF_901001135.1. Taxonomy (NCBI): domain Eukaryota; kingdom Metazoa; phylum Chordata; class Amphibia; order Gymnophiona; family Rhinatrematidae; genus Rhinatrema; species Rhinatrema bivittatum. The sequence continues at coordinate 203,376,250 of NC_042622.1, read as the reverse complement.
ATGAGGGTGGTTATTTATGTTATTTATTTATTTTTTTGCTTTTCTATACCGATGTTCCTGTAAAATATACATATCACAACGGTTTACAATGTAACAACAACGTTCGCTCTGGGCAATACAAAGAACAGTGGTGGAATATTAACAGTGAAACGGATCATAACATAACATAAACCTTATAAAATAATTCAATGCAATAAAATAATTCTCGCTGGGTTGCGCGAACAAATCTACGCCCGCACATAAGTTTAAAAATCTGGCCCATACTTTTTAGCTGTGTTTAGGCATGTGTGTTTTGGACAGGAATGGAAAATAACACACACAGACTGCATTTTCAAGTATGGTGGTTACTTTCCTTATCTACCCATGACAAGTTTCAAAGTGAAAGTACATGTGTATTTATTCTTGAAAAACTGGTACAAAGTACCTGCAGATTTTCTTCCAATGCAAATAGTTTGAAAATTGACCTCAAAATGTATCTAGATAATGGTAAACAAGACATATCACATGGCATGTGATAACTTTTAAAGTAAGCTTTGTCACCGCATTTCTAATTTCAATTCATTCTTTGTTTTGTTACATTAAAAGGGTAATTTTCAACCAGGTGCATAAGTCAGCACACAAACGTATCAGTACGTGCATAAAGTTATGCCTTATATTATACAAACCATGTGGTAAAAGTGGCGCAGTTTATAAAATATTAAGTATCTCTGCCCCAAAAGTTCATGCGTATGTTTCAGTATATGCACTTTTTAATGCAGTGAGCCAAATACATTCAATACCTATTTTATACATGAAATAACTAACATGATTGCATTTACCTCAATTTATGCATGGAGGCAAGTATTTTATAAAGTATGTGAGTAACCCAGTAATGAAAATACTTGTGAGCATGCTTTTAATCACCAGTTCACCTAGACCCTCCACCACTTCTCCCAGACCTCCCACCCAAAATCTGCAGACAAAAGATAAGTGCAATTTTGTTTCCATGACTCATTTGGCAGATGTTAAAGTCTGTATATAAGCTTGGTAGTGTATGTATGTATAATCACATACAAAATACTAACTTGTGTGGAACCTACTGAACCATGGCTTGGAACACGCCTAAACCACCACTTTTTTTTGGTTTACATTAACACACGTCACTGCTAGTAAGCTCATACTTCAGACTTTTACAAAATATTACTTGCATAATGCACCTTGCATGCGCCGAGCCGCGTTCCCCCGTTCCCTTCCCCCTAGCCTGACCTTCTCACCCCCACCCCTAACCTCCCCCCTCAGCCCTACTCTACCCCCCCTGACCTTTATTTTACCTTTTGCGCCTGCCAGCCGACTTCCGGCGCGCGATCCCCAGCACAGCAGCAAATATGGCCGCTGTGCCGGGAGTCTGACCCCGCTCCGCCCCTGGACCACCCCTTTAGTAAAGCCCCGGGACTTACACGTGTCCCGGGCTTTAGGCCCGGCATGCGTAACCTTTTAAAAATCCAGCCCTATATGTTTATCTTCCAATTTTACATGCAGAAACCTTTTGAAAATTACCCTATAATAGACTTCACGTTGCTTTTGCTTTTTCGTTCTTTGTAGTAAGAGCTCCAGGCTTTCTTGTATTTATTTTTCATGCTTTTTCATTTGTATTTTGCATTGTTACAAATTAGTACTTTTCTGTATTACTTTAAAGGTGAATTTTAAAAGCCCGGCACGTGCCAAAACCGGGAGATATGCGCACAAGTTGGGCCGGCGTGTACCGAGTAGATTTTAAAAGTCGCCTGTGTATGCATAAATACTTACGCGCACAGGCACAAGCTCAGGTCCCTTGCCGTGTAACTTTACTTCTGCTATGGCTGATGTGTGAGTAATAAAATAAAGAAAAATAGGCAGATTGGCGGGATTTTAAGGTTGGGGCTAACAGGGGAAGGCAATTAAAGTAGGGGGGGCTTGGAAGTCCTATTCCTTCCCTGAGCAAACTGGGAAAACTGGGAATGGCATCGGCGAGTATTTTAAAATCCCCCCACTTATGTGGTAGAAGCGGCATTTGCATGTGTCCACTTAAAACTGCGCATAACATGCCCATGTTATAAAATAGCTGTGTTCATAGGTACGGGCTGATGAACGTGCGCCCGCCTGTTTAAAAACTACTGCCAATGTTAATAATGTAACTAACCCTGCATCTTTCATATTTGTTTCTTCTTTATTAAGGCTGTAAATTCTATATAAGAATCAATGTGCATGTCTCATCTACTATCATATCTACTATAATATATACTATACATACTACAGATTGATTGCTAAAAGAATGTATTCGTCGTCTATAAAATCCTATGAGAAGAGATGTTGAGATCATTTAAGGATGGTTATTTCTATGTATTGATGACATTTTTCGGTGTTTGGTCAGTATAATTAATGTACACGAGACAATAGTTTTTGTATGAGTACCGTATATTACTGTGTTGGATAAGAAAAGATGTATTTTTTGAAAAATTGTAGATTCCTATTACACCTGCTTTGATGTGCAAAAGTGATATCTTCGTGGACAAACATTTTTTCCCAATATTCAACAATTATTTGTTTTGAATGGCCCCCTGAAGAAGCTCTGCTTGAGAGTGAAACATGTTGGGGATTGAGATCAATGAAAATTGAGCTAGAAATATATCTTTGATATTAATAATATATTGTAGGTTTTTAATTTGTGATTATGTATGAATGTGTGCGGACTTAGAATGAAAGTGATTGATGGTTGATTGGGTTTTGCTATTTGGATAAGGGATTTGGTATGGTGCATCCTTTTAAGTATTTTTATGGTGATTTTGTTACTTTAATATATTATAAATATTCATGATAATTAATTAGTAAAATGTTCATGTTATATATTTTTGTACATTTCATCTACTAGTAAATATTAATTCTTCTACAACTCTTTTCTTGTTTATTTAAACTTTTAAATTAGCATTGCTAATGTCTGCTCAAGTCAATCCTAGCCTACACCATTGTTGGGAATATGCCATTCTTGCAACAATCTAGTGAACCTTAAAATGTTGATATGCCTTGTCAGAGTGGACTGTCAGCACTTCATGCTGCCGCTGCAGTGGCAGTAGATGCTCTTTAAGTTCTCAAAGAGGGGACTCCTACTGGCTAGCTGCATCACTGAAGAGGACTAACCCTCTACTGGATTGCATGGGGCCCCATTTAGTCTGACAATGGGGTTGCTTATAAATAACTATTGCCTAGAAAGGCAACACTGTCTTAATTGCTTCAGTTGTACTTATTTACACAATTTTTCTGTGTATTTTTTTAATACAGGTCAAATACAAACTTCAGTTCCATTTGAATTTATCTGTAAAAATGAATACCTGGAAGCCCTAGTTGTAATATTTATATTATTTAAGAATATTTACAATATTTTAGACTTTAAATGGTTAAGAAGGAAAATGAAATCTGTTTTAACAAGACTGTTTCAGTACAGCTCTAGCGTCTGAGTTTGCCTGTCTGTGCCCTCCTGTTCCCCCCCAGTGCTAAGAGGACCAGTGTCAGATGAGACAAGAAGATGTGCTGCACAGACAGAAGGGCACGCACATGATACTGACTGACAGTAGCCTGAGATCCACAGGGCACATTAACCTGTATACAGAAACTAGACTTTATAAATTTAATTCTTAAAATTGTAGCAGGTTTGGCAAACATATATAACAGTAGTACAAGGCAGAAAAAAAAAGTAAGTAAAAACGCTTCTGGGCAGAATGAACGTAGACAGAAGTGAAGCAGCAAAATGGGACCTCTAACAAAAGAGGCACAGACTAGAACAGGTTCATGGTGGCCAATGAGGCCAAGCAGCTAACTGGACTGGGAAAAGTACATGTGTGTCTAGGCTCTGCTCTTTTTAATGATAGAGCCTCCTGGGTAACCATCAGAAGAAGCACGGATGGCTTAGTGGGTTGTCATGTAGTGTGTATGAAAGCAGCAGTTATTTGGGTAGGGGTTATGGATTCTGTTTTCTGCTCCTTAGATGTCCGTAAGTTGCTGCCTGGCCCTAGCTGTATGTTTTTTGCAACTGCCAGAGAAGCGCTTCATAGTATCAATTCTAGTTGATAAAATAGTAGTATTTGGCAGGCCTGGAGCAGGTCTGTGGACCTTTTGAGCTGGTGAATTTTGATGAGTGGTGCTCTGAGGTTGGCTGAAGTTTGGGTTTGCTGCCATGGTGTCCGTAAAACTTGAAGGAGATTTCTGCAGGCTGATTTCCTGTGGTATGCTGTGTAAGTAGCTGAAGAACCAAGCTCATCAGTGACTGTTGATTTCAGGGTTTTTTTGGCTGCTGTTTGTTCTGAACAGGAGGTGCAATGTTTGATTTGACAATGGTTTTTGTATTCCTTTCTGACAGTGAGGAACGTTGCTGTTTGGCATGAAAATTGGTCATAAACTTTGGCAGTTTGTTGCGCAGATTTCCAGAAGGGTTTACTCCTTGGTACAGAAAATGCTGAACTTGTTTATTCTGGAAAAAGGAGCAGTTCTAAGTTTCCTATATTTATTGTATTTATAACTTTATATTTTTTTCTTATTTAGGGCATCTTAGTATGTGAACTCTGAGTAATTACATTTTGTAAAAAATCCTACTTTCTTTTCTGAGTTTAATATTTTTTAATATTTCTGGATAATTATGGAGGGCAAATGTAAACTAAATTCTGGTTTCTCTGGTGAAAACAATTCAAGAGGGACTACCTAGATTGTTGTCTCACAATGTAAAGCTTCGACACCCAAGGTGTTTTGAAAAGTTCTGGTGGAGTTGAAACCATACCTCAGAAAGGAAAATAAGTTTATCTTTATTAGAAAATAATCTTCAAAAGAGAATATCTTCAAGTACCTATGCAAAGGGTAACTCCCTGGAAGATGCATTAGACATGATTTGTACTAGCCTGAATAGACTAGAGACAGATGCAATTTCCTCTAAAGTAGGATTGATGGAAACTCAAACTGGGGTAATGTAATAAAAGAAAGAAGACCAATATAATTGTTTTCTATCACATGAAGGCAAAATCCAGACTCTACAAGCACAAAATCAAGTGATTATAAGAGAGAATACTGATTTGCAACATAAATTGGAACATTTGGAAAATGTACAGACATATTATAGCCTTCGATTTGTTAATTTCTCCATACTGGAAAATGAGGAAGTTACTATCAGAGACACTGGTTGTAATTATAAAAGAGGTATGTGGAATTAAGGAACAGACCCTTCCATCCATTACTAATGTCTTTTTCTTACCTTCTAAAGTTACTGAACAAGATGTTAAGTTGCTAATTCTCAAACGGGGTATGTTCTTTGCTGTCGCCAAAGGTAACCTTATAGATAAAATTTGTTTTTGAATCAGATTGTGATTAGGTGATACATCTGGTTCGACTAAAGGTGTTTTAAATTAGGGTCATAAAATGTTGGTCTTTTCCTACATATCAAGATCTCAGACCCTCTATAAAAGTGTTACTTTTAAAGCAGAAGTCTTAAAAAGAAAAAAGGAATTTAATTTACTATATCCTTTCAAATGTCAAATTTAGTTGCTGGGAAAACCAATCAGCTAAGACTTTTTGTATAGTAAAATAGTTTCTTCCATCCCGATATGATGGATTCCTTATATGAACCTGATTTAGAGCAAATTAATTTTTAGGGCTTGATTTTCATAAAACCCTGCATGCATTTTGAAAATCAATTTAGGGGTTGGTGTGTACAAGTATGGGCAAAACCTCATTTCGTACCTTTTAGCTGTACTTGCAAGGAGCATATTCCTGGGGGTAGAGTTGGGGTGTGGAAAGCATTTACCCACATACTTTCAATTTTTGAAAATATGTGCATAAATGTACACACAGAACATTACACCTGCTCAGAAGCAATTATAACATTCTAAATGTATATGTACACATGTATAAGGGCAACCCTCAACTTTTCAAAGCAGACTCATGTGCACAAGTCTCCTTTGAAAATTTGGGCTGTTATAAAATTACCCTCAAAAGATTTATGTAAGATGTTTTTTGATTGTTTTTGGTCGAACATTAATATAATTTTACAGTTTTTAAATATGGTAAATGGATAAATAATTATCTTGAACTTGGTTAGCTATATCTAACATGGAATGATTGGTTTTTAATGCAAATAAGGACTTCGGCGTGTAATGATTTTCTTTTTCTTGGTGTAAAATTATTTCCTTATATATATAATCTTTGGTGATTACTAAGGAATGGAAAAATAAAAATGCTTATCTGTAGCTGTTTATGCAGAGAATTTCATTCTTCTACCTTATGAAACCTGTGCATTTTTGATGGAGTAAGAGACAAAATGAAAAATCTTATATTGAAATTTGTACTGGAATTTTATATTGATATTCTGTAATCTGATGACTGATACTTTGTATGGTTTTGAATCACATAAAAAATACTGTAATTTTCCACAAAATTCAGAGTTTGTGCTTTATGCTTCCAAATGAGTTTCTAAGCAGGGTGGATTTGAAATAAAGCTGACTAAGCAAGTTTAATTTGTCAGCACTAGGCTAATAAAATCACTGAGTATGCCAAGATATTTCTTTAAAAAAAAGCCCTCTACTCCTCTAGGAATTTACTACCATTGACCTACATTTGCGACAAAGATCCTTCACTCTGTTTCATGCTGATATAAACCCATTATATACCCAAAAAATAAAAGCCAAAAAAATAAGGTGTTAGAAGTGCTAAATATTTTTATTGCTGTGTATTTAGGAAGGCTGCAGCTATCCATTCTCATTAGCTGCTCTGAGCCTACGCAGTCAGATAGTTTATTTACTAGCTGACAGAAGATGTAAATGAGATGGATGCAATAAGTGAGCAAGGGCAACATAAATCTTTTAAGGCGAGCTGCATCTTACAAATCTTATTTTTTCTCTCTCTGTTCACCCCCCAGGTCATCACACAACTGAATACATAACCCAGCAAATGTTATTTTTGTAGCAGTAGCAGTGAAGGAGTTGTACTGTAAATTTGCCCTGATTCACCCATGCGAGGGACTGAAGTGGCAGATCATCCATCTTGTTCACTACACACTGTCAAGGATGGCATAAATTCCCCACATGATAAACAGACTTCTTCTTAGCTCTGCGTCCTTTAACCTACAGCAAGGTCAACATTATGGCTGCCTGGCTAATAAACTGCATAGCATTGGTTCAATTTCCTTCTAATTTTGTCCACTGTGCTGGCTTTCATGAACCCTAACAAAGAACTGGAGCAGCTGTAAGACTCCTTTCCTATGTGCTCATGCAATACAAGTCAGCTGGCTGCCACAAAAATAAAGAGGAGCATCAGCAGAAGCTGGCTACTTTTCTTTATTAACGTATGCCTACAAACGTCAGGCTGAAAACACCACTATTCACGCAAAGCGAACACTGTTGTGACTATGAAAAATAATTCCCTGAATCAAAAGATAACAGCTATTTTCTCCACACCTAATCTCTGTCTAAAATATTGGAAGCGATTTATACAGGATGGAATAAATACCATACATAGGCACTAACATCATGTTTTATAATGTGGTTATAAATTATACCAATGTTGTATCTGGAACTGGAAAGCAGAGTAAATGTGTAGCGTCCTTAAAAGTGATGCATCCAGCAGAATAATTAGTGCTGTGTGAGCCACACCACAGGTTTTCTGCTGTGTGTAATGGGCATGTGTCCTCTTTCTTTTTTTTTTTTTTCTGATTTCAACAAAACTCACTTTTTAAATTCATATGTAACATTTATTTGTTGTTTCTATAACCATCCTATTGCTGGGGTCACCATTGGTGGCTGCAGTGGTGGTGAGTGACACTTCTGCAACCTCGAAATGGGGTAAAGTCCACCAGAGTTCATTAGTTGGGGACCAGACAAATTTTGGGAGGCCCGGGGGAGACTTACACAAAGCAAAAGTCCACACCTTGGTATATAGCTCGAAAGAAAACCAAATGTATTAAAGAGCCTAAAATAAGACCAGAAACCTAGGAGAATGGTCAAAAACTGGAAGGGGAATATAAAAAATAATTTGAAAATGATCAGACCAGGGGTCTTCATGGATTAACAGACATTTAGAGCAGAAAGTTACCGTAGATCTGTTAACAAAAATTAAATCCAGGGAGTGACCCATCTTATCAGTAGGTTGGTTAATAACTTGGTACCAGCCCAATGATGCCAAAATGTCAAGAAATAATTCATAATGCAAAGATAATGGACTGAGATCAATGTGCAAGTTGAAATCACCAATGGGAATCATATTATTAAGATCAGCATTTGATGAAATTAACTGCTCAAAAAATGGAGAAGGATTCCACTGCAGCAGAGCAGGAGGACAGTATAACAAATATAAGCTAAAATTCTGTGAAAAAAGTACAAGCATCAATCACCACTCAGATTCTCAATAGACATATTCCAATGTTTTTTAATAAATTACACCATCAAACCTCTAACCTGCCCCTTTCTTCTTGGCTGAAATATAAATAAATAACCCAGAGGACAAATTTGATTTAACAAAATAAAGTCAGAATCTAATAGCCTGGGACAATCCAAGGCTCTTACAGCAATACTGGAGTAATGGGCATGGATGCCAGATCCACCTCTGGCTTCTCGCCCCAGGAATTTCTCCCTCTGGGCTGCCCAAGATATCGCCCACTGAAAGAACCACTAGCACTGGAAATGTGGTTGGGTTCTGAGCTGGCAGCTGACCAGCCTGGTGAAGTGCCAGAGGTTGAGGTTGTCTCCACAAATGTTCTAACTACAAGATCCACATAATTTGCATAGTTTCCAGCTTGGGTAGGTCCGAACGAACATCCTTTTGTATGGCCCGAAGACAACTGCTGGCCACTGATGTTACATCAGATGCACGAACATTCTGGGCTTCCCAGGACTCAATTCATTCATCCCAAGAGGGTGCAGGTTCACTGGCAGGGCCCAAGCTCTCCTCATACACTCATTGCAGGGCCAAGTCCTATTCTCGCCACTGACTTGGAGGTCTCACTTCACACCATAGCCAATCTGCGTAAAGGCCTTAACTCTTCCAGCTAAACTTGGCCTCCGTCCTCCGTCTCCACAACTCAACCTGTTTTTGTACACTGCCTCCACTACCACCTCTGCCATGGCTCCGTTGTTCCCAACAGCCTGAGTGGCAGAGATATTTTTGGGAGGTCAGGTCACCCCTTCTTTTTTTTTTGAAGGGATTAATAAACATATGGATAATGGTGACCAGTGGATGCAGTGCATTTAGATTTTCAGAAGGCATTTGACAAAGTGCCCCATTAGAGACTCCTGAGAAAATTAAAGTCACAGGATAAGAGGCAATTTCCTATTGTGGTTTGCAAACTAGTTAAATGATAAGAAGCAAAGAGTAAGACTAAATGGTAGGTTTTCTCAGTGGAAAAGGGTAAACAGTGCTCAGGAATCTGTACTTCAGAACATAAGAAAGTGCCATACAGGGTCAGAGCAAAGGTTCATCAAGTCCAGTATCCGGTTTCCAACAGTGGCCAAACTAGGCTACAAGTACCTGGCAACTACCCAAACACTGTATGCCATGCTACTGATGCCAGTAATAGCAGCGGCTAATCCCTATGTCAACTTGATTAATAGCAGTTAATGGACTTCTCTCCTCCAAGAACTTATCCAAACCTTTTTTAAGCCCAGCTGCATTAACTGCACTAACCACATCCTCTGGCAATGAATTCCAGAGCTTAATTGTGCATTGAGTGAAAAACAATTTTCTACGATTAGTTTTAAATGTGCCACATGCTAACTTCATGGAGTGCCCCCTAGTCCTTCTAATATCTGAAAGAATAAATAACAGATTCAAAGACCTCTCATGATTTAAAAAACCTCTATCATATCCTCCACCTCAGCCGTCTTTTCTCCAAGCTGAACAGCTCTAACCTCTTTAGCCTTATCTTCCCTAAGAGCCCTTTAATCCCTTGATCATCTAACAGTCCAACCGACTCCCTCACAGGTTTCTTGCTTTGGATATATTTTTAAAAGTTTTAATTATGAGTTTTTGTCTCTACAGCCAACTTCATTTCAAATTCTCTCTTAGCCTGTCTTATCAATGTTTTATACTTAACTTGACAATGCTTATGCTTTTCCCTATTTTCTTCAGATGGATTCTTTTTCCAATTTTCGAAGGATTTTTTTTTGGTTAAAATAGCCTCTTTTCCTCACCTTTTAACCATGCTGGTAATCATTTTGTCTTCCTTTCACCTTTCTTAATGTGTGGACTAGTGGTTTCTAATATATTTATAAATGATCTGGAAAAGGGAACAATGAGTGAAATGATCACATTTGCAGATGGTACAAAATTATTCTGAATTCTTAAATCACTAGCATATTGTAAAAAATTGCAGGAGGATCTTGCAAGACTATGCATTTAACTGGCAGATTAAATTTAATGTGGGCAAGTGCAAAGTAATGCATATGGAGAAAAGTAACTCATGCTGTAGTTACACAACGTTTGGTTCCATACTAAGAGGTAGATTTTAAAAGCCTTGCATGTCATAATGCCTCTGTATTGCTCCATGGTGAGGTCGCACTTAGAGGTGAATTTTAGAAGTCTGGCGCACACCAAAGCCAGGAGGATACGCGAATATGTCTGCCTGGCGCACACCAGGTAGATTTTAAAAGCCACCCGTGTACATGCGTATCTCCCGGTACGCGCACAAGTGAGAAAGCCTGAAAAAGGGGCTAAGGTGAGGTGTGGTATGGGCGGCCCAAGGGCGGGATATGGGCAATCTGGGACTTTAATATGGAATGTTAACGCGCGTGCCGGGGTCCCCTGCCATGTGACTTTGCTACTGCTATGGATGGCATGTAAGTAATAAACTCTAGGCTAGTCAGCGGGATTTTAAGGGTCAGTGCTAATGGGGGAAAGGGGGGGGGGGGGTTGGGAAGTCCTATCCCTTAACTAGGCAAACAGGGAACAAACTGGGGAAAAAAACCCTATGGTGTCGACATGCGTCCCTTATAAAATTTCCCCACTAAATCGGTAGAGACGGCATTTGTGTGCACATGCATGCATCCATATAAAATTGTGCACACATGTACACGCACACATTCTATTTTATACCATATGCATGTATATGTGCGTATGTTATAAAATGGCCACATCCTTCGGTGGAAGGTGGCTTATGTGCTTAATGTGTGCCTGCGCAGTTGTTTCACAGTTACCGTCTTAGAGCACTGTGTGCAGTTCTGGTCACCGCATCTCAAAAACAGATATAGTGGTATTGGAAAATATACAGTGAAGTGAGACCAAAATATATAGTGGATGGAATGGCTCCCCTACAAGGAAAGGCTGAAAAGTTTGGGTCTATTTGGAGAAGAGACGTCTGAGGGGTGATACGGTAAGATAGAAGTCTATAAAATCATGAGTGAAACAGAGTGGGTAAATGTAAATTGGTTATTTACTCAAAAAATACAAAGACTAGGGGGCACTCCATGAAGTTTGTAAATAGCACATGAAAAACAAATCAGAGAAAATTCTTTCACTGAATGCACAATTAAGTTTTGGAATTCATTACCGGAGATTGTGGTTAAGGCAGTTAGTATAGCTGGGTTTAAAAAAGGTTTGGACAAATTCCTGTACAAATCCATAAACTGCTATTAACCAAGTAGACTGAAGGCCGAATTTTCAAAGGCCTATGTGCGCCTATACTGGGAGATATGCGCGTGGCCAGGACATGTGTGTGCCATGCAGATTTTCAAACGCCCGTGGCCACAAGCTTATCTCCTGGTATGCGCAGAAGAAAGGGTTTCCGAAAAGGGATGGGCTGGAGGTGGGGTCTGGGCATGGCATGAGCGGGCTGGGACAGCACCATTAAGGCACTGACCTGCTGAAGCACGCGCCGGGAATGACGGACCCGCGGGAGTTGCTGCTGCTATGGGCCGTAAATATAAAATGAAAAAGTTTAGGGATCGGGGTTAGTAAGGGAAAAGGAAGGCAGGTCAGGTAGGGGGTTTAGGATGTTTCCTCCCAGTCCGCTCCTTTATTGGAGCGGATTGGGAGGGAACTGAGGAAAAGGCCTATTCTGTCGCCATTCGCAACTACTAAATTCCCCCCCACTTATACATGCGAAACGGCACTTGTGTGTGCATGTTATAAAATCAGAATGTCCATGTGCGCGCGCCAGCAACTGCATGCATCTTAAAATCTATCTTTTAGGGAGTAGCCACTACTTATCACTGCGTGTTAGTTGCATGGAATCTATTTACAATTTGGGATCTTGTCAGGTACTTGTGACTTGGATTGGCCACTATTGGAAACATGATACTGGGCTTGATGGACCCTGGGTCTGACCCAGTATGGCAAGGTCTTATGTTCTTGTGTTCTCCGGTTCTGACCCCACTGCACCTTGTGGTATGACTGTCTCCACTGTTGGGTCCTATAGCTGGTGGGGACTCTGGTTCTCTTTCTTCTTCAAATCTGCCTCTGCTGGTCTCAATTAGCCTGCACCAGCCTTGCCAGGCAGAACAGTGCGCAAACTGGCCAATGCTCCAAAAGCAGTCGGGAGCACTAGGGCCGATCTAGTCTATGGCTCATAGAGGTGTTCCTGGCAGTATGCACAATGTAGCACTACTGTCAGGAACACTTCACTTACACCTACACTTGTTGACACCTTGAGCCACTGTGGTTCCGTCCTCAATGAAGTGCCAGACTCATTTTCTAATGTGATAAGTCATATTAGCAGCTGAATTGCGCCTAATCTCTGAACAAGTTGCTGTAGCTGGAATCTGAAGACCTTGTTTTTTTTTTCTTCTCCAAGCTATATGCTCACACCTGGAAAAGCTGGCATCGACATCATGGTTCCTCCTGCATCTTTCTTCTCTATGCACTGGTCTGCATAATTAGTCTTTGTAAACCACAAGGCCTGACATCACTTCACTTGGCGCATTTACTCCGCAGGGCAAGCGCGCTGACTCCACATGACCCCTTCACAGCAGCTGGCCCATGGGAATGGAGGCCATTTTGGAATTTGACATAAAGGAAAAAAAGAAATCTGTAAAACAGTTCAAAAAGCCCCCAGAAAAACAGCGATTTCGCCAGAAACCTACAAGACAAAGAGGGACCCAGAAATCTTTACTCCTTCTTGGGTCCCTGCTTGGGCGCCAGTTCTATAACCCCCCATCCCCCATCAATGGCTGCAGCAGTGGTGAGTGACATTTCTGTAGCCTCCGAATGGAGTAAAGTCAGAGTGCACCAGCTGGGGACCAGAGAAATTCTGAGAGGACTGGGGGAGACTTACACAAAGCTTAATCCACACCTCAGTATGTGGACTTCCAAAGAAAAACAAATTTATTAAAGAGTACAAAATAAAGGTTAAAATCCCAAAACCACATCAAAGGTAGCAGGGTACAGTTCCCTGAATCTCCTCCTGCTTTCACGCTCCACTTGTCAACTTAGCCCAACATCCACAACTACACTTCTGCCTTGTGTTGAAGCAGTATTTATAACCCATCCAGCCATCCTTCAAAGGCAAGCAAGGAGAAAACAAAAACCTTGCATCCTGCAGAGCAATGTTTGCACAGAGCTCTCTGTCCTTTTCAAGAACTCCATTTTGCAGAAAGAACAACTCTAACTCTCCAGATCTTTCTAGTGTCCCTAAACAGGGTTACATTTCATTATAAATCTAAATTTGTTTTGTAGAATGAATGAAAGATTTCTATCTTTATTTTTTCCCTTAACATCACAGCAGAAGCATGCTCATTGTGTTTCCTTCACTCAATAGCAGATGCTGATGGGATGAGGAGAGTGACTCTGCATATTTGAAAAGGGATAAAAAGGATCCTGCATATTTTCATGAAGCTGAGTAGGCGCCACTTAAATGTATGAAAATGGGGTGTATTTGAATTTCCGAAATGAACATGGCCTCTGAGCTGCATTTTTTTAAACATAAGGATGCAATTACTTTTGTTTGGCAAATGCAACAAATATCTTTCTTGAAGAAAGGTTTCTAAATTCTGACTTTGGGTAAATCGAACACTATAACAAGAGATTCATTCATGATGTCTCATAGGTTTCTTAATTCATTGAACTATAATAGAAGGAAAATAAATCCAGAAAAAAATCAGTATATGAAGAATTTTGTTAAAACAGTTCTTATGCATAATAAAAACATGTATGTTGCTATTATTTCTGACAGTGGAAAATGATATATAATCTGCAGGTCAACACATGAAACTACATTTTCTTATATATGTAAAGAGCTCTTTTAGATATGGAATTTATACTAAAATATTGTTTTCTTGTATTTTTGTCAGTTTTAATTACTTTTTGCATTTCAGTTCACATTGTTTGAATGTTTTGCTGTAAACCACTTAGTATGACTTGTGTCACTATAAGCAGAATATAGGAATTTTTAAATAAATATAAATAAATCAAAGAGTAAATCTTTCTGACATGACATTTAAATAAGATAAAGGCAAAATTGACCATTGTGATGACTTTGAATGATGGAAGGACAAATATTACTTTAGATTACTATTATTTTTATGCATTATTAAATAATAGGAAGCAAGGGTCTCTCTTTTATTACAAGTGTTTTCAGACATAAATCTTTTATAAACAATGACAGATGGACCAAAAAATGTATTCCTGGGAGCTTTCTGGAAGCACCTATGCCTTGTTACACTGTGAGTTAAAGCAATGACTTGTAAAGAGGCTTTTGCAGAGAAAGTCTAGCAACACAAAATGAAACATATAATATAGCTCTGTTCTGATGCATCCTCACACTAAATTCATTTCATAGGTTTCTGGAACAGCATTTATTCCTAAAGAAACATTATTTCCCAGACCCCTTGTCATATGAGGCAAATAAAGCCTCCCTCTCAACATTCCCCCCAGCCAAAAAGAAATACCATGGCTAAAAAAATCTTGACCATGGTGCATGGGTTAAGGATTCATTTCTGGGTCACAAATTGACTTTATTTTAAGCCCAATGTAATCATTTACTATAAATAAATTTTCAAGGAAAGGTAAGTGACTATAACAATGTTTTCAGATCAGATCAGTATCAGATTAAAAAGACTGCTCAATGTTGCCACTGTACATCTGCTTGTGAAGCAAGGGCATGGCCTAATCACAAGATGATAAATGCTGATATTTTCCCAATGCTTAGCTTTTCCCTCCTGCTTATAGATTAACAAAATCAGCACCTACAGGCTCATAAAGCCCCACAACATTAATTCAAGATAAGAAAATAATTATTCTCTCCCATATTTGACAGCCATGTTGTCAAATTGAATTTTTAAGATGAAAAGGCAGGTCAAACACTGAATGAAGCAAAGAATTCAGAAAGGTGATGAGGATGACAGAAAATGAATGGATGGCTATCTTTGGCAGAGTGTGCAGGATCTAAAAATTACTAAAGTAATATCTAATATGATTAAGATCTTTGCCAGATGTTTAACATTTATTTATTTCTATTTCAATTAGAGCAGACTTCTCAAACACTGCTTTTGGTGTTTTCGCTTTTTTGTGCTTGTGAGCAATCTAACAGTACATTTGTCAGCCACCCACAGTCTGCAATTTCTGCATTTCCCCCATAATTCACCAACCTTCAATAAACAAATATCTGCAAATTCTCATTATACATTTGTAAAGTGTCTGTGATAACATACAAGTTATGCACAATTTATAAATATCAGAATGGCTCCATAATTTTGGAGAAATATAAATAGCAAGAAATTGCACATGGACACATGCTGTTTATGGAAAGGTTGAAAATCAAGGAGGAACATATTTATACAAGTCTTCTTTAATTTGTCTTTAAAGCTTTCCACTGTTTTGTTTCAAGTTCTTTTTGAAGTTAAAATAAAGTTCCCTAAATCCTCGAGAAATGTAATAATACTAAAATCTGATTTTGTGGATACAAAGTTTGTAGGTTGTTGACCTAATCTTTTAATGCAACTTTCAGTATCTGATTTAAAATGCCATGAGATATTATGTACAATGCAAAAATCAGATGCATTACTGAACAGCACATTCATTTGAAAGAACACTCTTGAGATCCAACAAAAAACATTTTTAAAAGCAGAAGATGGCTGAGAGTGACAGTGAGCAACTTCCCAGTCACTTGTACTTCATTCTTTTATGTTACTCCTCTGAGCCATTTAATTGAAATTGTTTTGCACTAATAACTATGTACAATGCTTTGCTTAAAAGCACTTTATAAATGCATAATAAATAATAATAATTACTCCTGTAGGAAACAGGGCATGCTGGGATTTGGAAAGCATGTACTTATAAATGGCATCTACCTTATTTAAGAAAATGTTAGCTTGACAGGCATAAATTCTGTCAGGCTAGATCTCAGATTCCAGACAACCTAATACTCCTATATGGCTCTACATAAGGATGGCAGACTCGATGGGTCATTATGGTCTTTATCTGCTGTCATTTACTAAGCTACAATAAGTGACTCTGACCTCGAATGCTGGGTAATAGTCTGGACTTCAGAGTAATCAAGATAGATGCAAATTAATTATGTTCAGACTACTAAAGGGTTTCTTTTTCCTAATTTGACAGGTCAACTTTATGTAAATGTATCTCAAATATACTGTTTGCCATTGGGAGAGTAATTTTATAACAGCATGCTTAGAGCTAAAGTCTAATGTAAAAAGTACACAGTCTTCAGCCTGAACTTTTAGGTTTTATTTTTGTTTTAGGTGCTTTTTATGAATGTTAAATTGTAAACCACCTAGGAATGTTGATAGGTGGTCTGGTCTATACATTTTTAAATAAATAAAGCGGACTTATATGCATAGGCCCACTTTGAAAATTAGTGTGTACGCACAGAATGCAGCATGGCATACATGTGTAATGCCCCTTACTTTCAGACACTCCTGCCACAGCTTCCTGCAGTGTGCTGCATCCTAGGGCCTGACTGAAACCACCTGCACGACCTGAAGCCCTTTTATAGGCCACACCATCAGCATTTCCTGTGGGGGCTGACTGATGATGTCATCCCAGCCAACACCTCAGCAGCAGGTCTCCTGCTGTACTCCTGCCTGCAGTACTAGTTGCTTTGTGTTCCTATGCTGTTCTGCCCTCCTGTGTTCCAGTTCTCCTGCCTTGTTATGTACCAGTCTTTCCATCCCATCCTGCCTTGTCTGTCTCTCCCTGGTCTTCATCTCCTTGACTCTGATCCTCTGTTGCAGACCTGGGTCCGGACTCTGACCTCACTTTACCTGCTGCCTGCCTTGACCTCGGACCAGACACTGAACTTGCTTTGCCTGCCACCTGCCTTGACCTTGGACCGAACACTGACCTAGTCTTGCTTGCCTTGACTTTGAACCTTGATTTGACTGCCAAGTGGGAGAGAGCCACCTTGTGGGATGCCCACCTCACAGTGGCCCAAGGGTCCACTCCGTGCCACGTTACAAAGCTCATACATTTACACCTATTTGTTAGCAGGTGTAAATGTGTGCGAGTAGATTTACATGCATTTTTTAAAACAAAGTATACAAGTAAATGCTTTCCCTGCCTACAACCCCACCCCCCTTGAACACCTCTTTCCATTGCACACAGAACCATTCCTACATGTCAATTTATGCCCACAATACGCAGGACCATTTTTAGAAGCCCATTTATGCATATAACTAAATTTTATGCACATAACTGCATTTGAAAAAGAGGTCCATTATGAGCACCTGACCAGTTTGTGTCCCTCGTGCATCACAAATGCTAACCAATTTTCTCTGCCTCAATCAACTATTCTTTGGCACACAGCACTTGTGGTGTTACCGCCTACTGTTCCTGAATATAACTTGCCCTAAGTTACCAAGGAAAAGGCATGAGCTAAAATCAAATAAATAAAAAATACATCTTGTAAAATTTACTAAGGTTCAACTAAGGTTACCACTGTTCTGCCATACAGTAGCTTGTGAAGAAGGAATGTGTTTTATGATTTTCAATTACAGGGTGGTTATCATTAGCATTTTAATACATTTCATAGAACATTGTAAATAATTGCTCTTTCTGTTAAATTCCTTTTAGCCTTTCCTTCTTCACCCAGTTTTGAACATCCTTGTTTTATTGTAACTTCAGAGTTTCTCTTCACTTGTTACAGTTTTATTTTCATTTTACACCCCCTGTTAAATGTAAACCAGCATGATGTGATTCTTATCTTGAATGCCAGTATAGAAAAACGCTAAATAAATAAATAAATAAAATAAACACCATTCTTATAGGTATTATTTCTGAAATATCCATGTGCCAACTGGATGATTCTACCACTGCAGGTACCACATTTGAGAAGCTCTGTAAAAGGCATCTCCATGATTATAAATGCAGCACCAGTGTTTGGGGCAAGAGTATGAGGGCTAAAACTGTTACTGTTTCTTTATAACTGGCTGACAGAAGGTGCTTGAGCTACATTTAATTTAATTTAAAATTTATAGTCTGCTGCTCTTTCTGATTTTGAATCAGTGTGAGATTACAGTAAGTAATAACAGATGTCTTTGCCTTCCTGCCTCTGTTACGTTACAGGACTTTTATTCTCACTTGGTTCTGCAGTTCAGTCTTTAGATGAGACATCTGGTATGTACTTACTCTAATTTCACTTTCCCATTGTCTTTAATAAAGGAACATAACATCTCAACAATCAGAATAGCACAAACAGGACCTTGATTTTCTCTTTATCATCCATATAGACTGTCAGAATGCATGACATCAAGGAGGAGAGAATTATGCAATGCGTGTAAGTGTAAGATGAAGACTGAGCATGTAATATTAGGGAAAAGTATGAAATCCAGCTCACTATTTCCTAATAAGCACAAACTGAAAACATAATAGGGGTTTTCCAGTGCAGAAGAAAGGAGCTGTCACAGCAGCCCATTTCTTTTCAGGCAACTCTCCTGTGTTCCCTGTCCCCCCCCCCCCTTCCCCCAAATGTTTATCATGTTTATCATGATGGCATTCAGCAGCCTCCCACAGTAGCCCTCCTTCTCTCTTTGGCGGCAGCACAGAGTCCCGCTACTGCTCACTCCCACTCTCTGGGGACGATGTGCTACAAACTCCTACTGCCCGGTCCGCTCTCCAGCAGCAGCGATGACACTAAGTCCTGCTGAACCTCTCCCCACTCTCCAGCAACAGCTGCTGCACCCTCTACTCTCTAGTGACAGAGGCAAAATGGAGTCCGGCCACTGTTCCCCCACACCCCAAGGCTGGTGGGGCCATAGGCTTCAGCTGCTCAGCCCATTTTCCAGCAGCAGCGACACTGAGTGCCACTGAACCTCCGGGGGCAGTGACGGCACACAGTCCCGCTGCTGCACCACTCACTCTCTGGCAGCAGGGATGACACAATCTTCCGTCACTTGCCCGCTCTTCATCTGGGTCTTTGGTTGTCTGACATGCACGACCGCTTCACTAAGGGTTCATGGCCACGCATATGCACATACTAATTTGGACAAACAAATGTACAGACAAAGCCCTAGCTGTAGTGAAACACGCCTAAAAATGTTGGTAATGGACTTGCTAAAACATAGGAAGGGTTCTAAGCTTCAAAAAGGATTAAGAGAAATAATATACTATGAATACAGCAGGCAGACAACAGCTGTCTTAAGGTTCAGACAGAACAGGATCGAGGAAGCAGATCCACCATAATTTTCAGAGACAAACCTCCTCAATTTATATGGTCTGTTATTTGAATTTCCAAACACAGCCTTCTATCTGTAGTAATAATAAACCTCAATTCCATTTAATGTTCATTTGAGCAGTCAGCACAAAGTCATTTCATATTATCTCCCTATTGTGCAAAAAACAGCTTGAAGGTAGGAAGTCAGCAAGCATTTTCACCAAAAAGTAATTATTGTAAGTGACATTTTTACTGCTGGCATGCCATAAGGCAAACTGTGCATTTGGAAGGACAAGTTGTTAAAACAAAATGACAGGGTTCCTTGTGACATTTTGACAAGAGCCCAAACAATATTTAAAAAGCGCTTGGTCTAATACTCCAATTTTCACAATATCCACAGAGAAGGCTTTAGGAACAAATCACTGCAGGTAAATTCAAAGACCTCGGATTCACTCACATGTAGGACTCAGAAAAATTTCCAGCAGATATATGCCAAGGCAAATAAAAATGAACATATCTTGTGTTGAAAAATATGACTCAGGAGACTGTGCATGTCTTGGGAAAACTGAATAAACCTTTATGTGGGTTTTTTGACTGGCTTCTGTTGTGGAAAACATTACCTTATTATCCCCTTCCCAATATGCAGAATCTCTCTCATGACATCATCAACACCCCAGTGGGTCTGGGGCTCTGATTAATAATGCAATAAGCTGCTACTCATCAAGAAACAAAAACCAAACAAACCTCAGAAATTTCAAGGTACCTGGACACTCAAAGCACCTGTATGATGAGACCATGACCCACAACTCTAAGATGCAAAAACAAAGCTACAAAATACACTGTAGATATTCTACTGCTTTCAACGTTCTGACGTCACCATATAACTCCACGCCAGCACAGAGTGAGCCAGTTCTGGTTTTAGCTCCAGTTCACGTACACAATGGCGTAGATTAAAAAAATAAAAATTACGCACTCACATGCGCGCACACATGGATTCCTTCCCCTTCCCTAGGTACCCTTATTTTTTTTAATTTACCTTTTGCTCCTCTAAAGGAGCAGTAGCAAGTTGCGTGCGCTGACATCCTGCTGGCGCGTGATCCCCGGGCACAGCAGCCAATGGCTTCTGTACTGGCCGCCTCCAGCCGCAACCCGCCCCCGGACCGCCCCTTTGCCGAGGCCCGGCTCTTATGCACATAACAGGGGTTACGCGCACGGCTGGGCCCCTTTTAAAATGTGCGCGCAAGGCCCTGCTGCACGTGTAACCCCTGTTTTTTACGCGTGCGGGCCATTTAAAATCGGGCCGAATGGGAATAAAGCCAGGATTGACTCATTCTGGCCCTTTTGAAATAGAGCCATAAGGCTACTTTAGTTACATTTTTAACATATTCAATCTCTTTTACTACTCCTTTTCAATCTCACTGTGATTTGTAACTTTTCCTTAATGTACGCTTTTTTGTTTTTATTATGTATGTTTTATCTCTTGTAAACCGCTTAGTTCCACTCTTTGTGTATACGTGGTATATAAAAATCTTTTCAATAAACACAGCTTATATTGTTCTTTATATCTGATAACTTTTCAAGAACTTTTTGTACTATCTTTATTTTTATCATTGCTACTGCACCTCATGCACAGGAACCGATGGCCTGAATGTAATAAGCCTTTCTGTACAGCAAGGTAACCTGTAACACTAATTTCACCAGCGTATACAGGTAATAATAAAACAGAGGAACATATATTGTACAAAAATACAATAAAATTCCCCAACATGACTAACTGTTGGGGCAACAAATCAAGGATTAGTAAACTTTCCCTGAGTTAATGCCTTTATAATACTGTCAAGGTAACTCTAAAGTCATAAAAGATATTAATTGAGATCTGGTTTTCCACATTCCATCTCAGTTTACTCTGCTCTGTATCCTGCAGGACAAGACTACATGGAGAAGTCTCCTATAACTGACAGGAAACGTCTTACAAAATGATGCCTTGTATCAGTCCTTCTCTTACAATCCCTTCAGGCTGCCTTGCTTATTCTGGTTGCAATATAGAACCTTCTCTGTAGATAATATGGAACCAGTTTGTCCATAATAAGAGGGATCTGGAAAACCTAGTCTTAACAGTACCATCCTTCATGTGGTGGTATTTTTGTTTGTCATTTGTAGACCTAATAAACTTTTCGGAAAACAAATTTATTTTTTTGACTGAAATATAGAGTATCTACAAATTTACATGCACTTCTTTTCCCCAGACCTGTTTGACATGCAGTAATCTAAACGTCCAGCACTTCAACTCTGGTCCTAGTTATCACAGGAATGGGTGTACAAGAATAGCACTCGACCAAAAACACACAATGTCATGAAGACAGGTTACCAACTCTTGCTTTCTGTTCATAGCTGCAGCATCTGCAACTGAGCTAGGCACAATTTACAAAAATTATAAAGTGAACTAGCATTTGACTACCAAGACACCCAGAATGACTGACACACGTGGTCTCTTATTCTAAACTCACTTGCATCTTACACATGTAAATAGTAACTGGATTAGTCCATTGTATAATGTAGGTTTGCATATTGT
Source organism: Rhinatrema bivittatum (assembly GCF_901001135.1). NCBI lineage: Eukaryota > Metazoa > Chordata > Amphibia > Gymnophiona > Rhinatrematidae > Rhinatrema > Rhinatrema bivittatum. The sequence goes on along the minus strand of NC_042622.1, from coordinate 203,354,096 downwards.
GGAAGAAGGCAGTCCGGAATTCCCTAATACTTTTATTTTTTTAAATAAAAACATGACTATAGAGCACAATGCAATGTTGAATTTCTAGGTGGTTTAAAGTAAGGAGCCGACCCATCCCCCATATGGGGCAGGGAGGCCACAACTGGGGTGGTGATCAACCTCCAGTCCCAAAGGGGGTTTGGTCTGGAAAACATAACATACATATGGGCCGGCCTGCCCACCATTCTCTTCTTGTGGTAGGTTTTTCCCGCCCGATACTGGGACTGGCTACCTGCAGTCCATGTGCGGTGGGATGGATTGGAGAACTCCAACCTGACCACATCCAAAGGCTCACAGCACATTTTTATTTAGAAGCTGGTCTGACAAGGAATACAAAGTAACCAATATTTCTGTGTCTAAATTGCTTAGGTGGGGAGAGGCAAGATGAGTTGCCTGTTAGCCTTTGATAGCCAGGATTGGCCTTGCTCACCAACCAATGAATTATGTTACATACTCTTAAGTGGATCCTGCTCTTTTACAGACCAGTACATCATCGCAATGCAGATGTTTAACCGATAATCAATGATCCAATTGCAGGACAATGCAAGGAGCAACACTTTGATGGCCCTGCGGCCTCAGACTGAGAAATGTGTAGAGGGGCTGGCTTCTAAGGCCAACTTTGTAGCGATATGGTGTTTGACTTGAAATACAGATATAGATGCGATCACCCTGTAGGTATTTTGTCAAGTTAGATGGTGTATCTATTTATATACAATGATTGCATTGTTGTATGTAGTTGACCTATTGCTGTGGCCATATAAACTTTGCAAAAAAAATCCTATTATGCTAACAAAATTTCAAAGGCAAATGATAACCCCAACATTTTATTCAATATAGTAAAATCTCTAACAGCCACTCAAAATGGAAACGTTATCACTCATGATACAGCTTCTTGTAATAAAATACTTTCTCATAATCGACTAAAATTAAATCCAGCAAAAACTGAAATTGTCCATCTCACATCCATCATGGAACCGACTAGAGGTCCCCCATTTCATCTTTTGTTCAATGGCACTTCTATTCCTATTTCCAAATCAGCAAAAAACTTAGGGGTAACTATCAATACTGATCTATTTCTAAAACAACACATATCACTGGTAACAAGAAACTCTTTTTACAAACTGCAACTCTTGAAGCGTCTTCGCCCTTTGCTTTTTTTTCCATGACTTTTGGACTATTCTACAATCACTTATTTTTTCTGGGCTTGATTACTGTAATTCTCTCTATATAGGTCTTCCGGATAATATACTTCAACCACTTCAATTAGTTCAAAAGGCAGCTGCACGTATCCTATCAGATTCCCCAATTAGAAATCATAATACTTCAGTCTTTACACTGGTTACCTTTCAAATACAGAATACAGTTCAAAATCTTAACCATTATACAGTCCCTTATTCATAATTCTAACTCTACTGCCTTCTGTTCCCTCCTTCAAATATATAAACCGTCCAGACACTTAAGATCAATGAATAAGAACCTTCTAGATGTACCATCACCTCGACAGGCACGCCTTGACATTACTAGGAAAAGAGCCTTTTCGATAGCAGGTCCAACTCTTTGGAACGCACTACCAGATTCATTAAGATCCATATCAAACTCAAAACAATTTAAAAAATCTTTAAAAACACACTTCTTTCAAATTGCATTCAAAATTACACCCACTAAATAATCAATCAGTTACTCTTCATACATTAATCTTATGGCACCCTATTAGTATTATTATTATTCATTTTTTAATAATTATGGTTTGAAGTTTATTTATATTATATTTTTGTAATTTTTAATTGAGTTTTTACTTTATATTCTGAGTTTTTTTGAATGATATATTGTACACCGTTTTGACTAAACTTTGTTTGTAAAAGCGGTATATAAACATTTTTTAAATAAATAAATAAATAAATGTGCATTCAATAAATAGCTTCCTTCTCAAGCAACAGTTTGATGAAGAGTTTCCTTTCACAAAGACAATGTAAATGGGGCCAGGGACTGGTAAGTGGGGCTTGGGGAAAGGGGGAGGCGAGTTGCACCTGTCACGATTGAGTTAAAACAGGCTTGGGATGTGCAATTGTTTGAAATTACATTTCCATATCTATTGAACCTTCAAAATTTGATTAAAGAAAAATTTAAAAACTGCATAGCAAATGACAGCAAACAAGGCTCATAAGGACCATCCAATCTACTCAATTTACTTCTTTTTGCAATGCCATCAACCATAGTTAATCCTTTGATTTCCTTCTGCCTCTTCACAACTAATGACCCTCCCTACTTATCCCATGATTTTCTGAAAAGTTAACTACTGGCAGCAGAAGTCGATTTTGAACTGTAGGATCCTAAGTGCACGAAGTGTTGAATTTCAACTGCATCTCTACTGAGCCACTGTGCTGGATATTTTGTATCCCATACACAGAATAAGAGAGAATGAACTGTTCCAACATTCTAGTGATCTAATTGGCTGAAAGCCCTTTAGTATTTACACAATAATTTTACTGTGAAAAATGAAATGAGTTTCCTAAATTTTAAGGAATGCAAAGACAACTCACAAATCCATGGAGAATTCAGCAGGAAAAATAAAACAAAAAAATGTCACTGCTGTTAAGACAAATTTTGAGGACCGAGCATAATCTAATGGTTGGTGCACAGGAATAGAAAAAATGAAAATCCATATTTGAAGTCTATTTTCACCACCATCTGACTCTAAGCCAGTCGCTGAAGTTCCCTATTCTCTTAAGAATGAAAAATATATGGGATGTGTACTTTCTTTGTCACCTGTTTTGTTATATAGCACTATGTTCACTGTCAGCACACTACAATTATTTATACTTATCTACACTAGTCATTTTACAATGCCTGAGATTTCTGTAAACTCTTACTGTTAACAGTACTTATGTCTACTATTTATAAGGGGCCGATGCAATACAGTGCGCTCATCCGCAGTCGGATGTGGGTTGAATAGGCGCTAATGAATCCCCTAATGCAATAAGGGGATTAGCGCCTATTCAACGTGCCTCCAACGCGGAGTGAGTCTAATAGCGCTAATCATATGTACATGCATGTGATTGAGGCTATCAGCATTCACTCCAGATGCAAAAAAAAAAAAAAAAGTGTGTGTCTAGGATGCACATTTACCGCTCAGCAATTAACGCCTGCCTGGAGCAGGCGTTAATTGATGAGAGCTCCTTAAACCAGTACAGAAAAGCAGAAAAAACTGCTTTTCTGTACTGCCTCATTGCAATATTAAGTAGGAGGAAAAACAAAATTAAATAAAGCTAAAAAATAGAAAAAACCCCCCACTGGCAGTCGGGTGCAGGAAACAGACGCTCGAATGACAAGCGTCCATTTCCTGAACCCCCTTGGCTGTGTGGCATTTAGGAAAACCGATGTTGATGAACTCGGCGTCTGTTTTCCTAATTGGCGGACCGCCAACACCGATTGGGTTCGTGTTAGCAAGGAGGCGCTAGGGGCGAGCAAGCATCCCTAGCACCTCTTTACTAACGCGACCCCCTAATTTAAATATTGCATGGCGCCCCCCTTGGAGGCGCCTGGAGAAAGCAGGTGCTGACTGTTCAGCGCCCGCTTTCTGCGCATATTTTATTTATTTCATCGGCCCCTAAGTATTCATTCACAGGGTTAGTATCTTCTAGTCCCACAGAGCTTAATTACATGCTGTGTCTGAACAAAGGGCATTGTTACTGAATGAACCCATGGAAACAGGAATCCATCAAGAGACTCCCGCTCTGCAGTTGTGTATCCTTAACCCAATGCTCAGTGCCAGTTTAACCAGAGAAACTAATTAAGAACATGACCCTGCATATAGCAAGACATTAAGCAGAGCTACAAAGTTGAAACTGTAACCCCTTTCATCAGTAGAAAATGCTCAAATGATGTTCCTGTGGTATGTGCTGTCAACAAAACTGTTAGCAGTGAATTAGAAACCTCAGATACACAAAAGTGTACAATAAGTAAGAAATATATGAGAACATTCTTCCATCAAACACCTTCAGCACAAACATACAAGAAAAAAACAATAAAAGTTATACACAGATACATGAAGTACTGAATATGCAATATTAGGTGACTAACATATTCTTCTTCCCTCCCCCTTCTCAAAAATCAGAACCTGATAAGGTATATGTTAAGAGGAAGAACTATCCCCTAGTACTAGCAAGACTTTATCCTTCAAAAGAACTCTTAAATGACTAAGAAATAAAACTTACTCTCACATCCTGAAAATTAATAAGGCACACACAAATCTAACAAAAACTTGAACATTAGATAAAATTATTGACTTTTGCAAAAACTGTTTACACGCATACTGTATGACCTTAAACTTATTAGTTATCTATCTAAATGGCTTAGCCACGATATTTGGCGACTTATCCAGCTACATTCTAGTTGATAACTCTTTATCCGGCTAGAATTTAGCTGGATATGTCAGGGGTGTTCTTGGGATGGGCTGTAGGCATACCGGCCAACGCTGGCAACTCTAAAGTTAGCCAGATATACATATCTGGCTAACTTTTAAGATAGCTGGTTATATTTAGTGGTGCTGCTGAATACGCTGGTTAAGGAAGATCTGAGTTTTGTGACTCAATAAAAGGTCTTGCTTGAGATGTAGTGGGTATATGTGTTTTAAATGTTAATACACTGCTGCTAAATAAGTGTGTATATTTATGTATATTGGGTTGCACATGTTTTTGAATTATTGTAAACATCAGTGGATGTAATTAATAAAATGATAAAAAATTGATGTGCATGTATTATGTTAAGCACTGCTGATAAATGGTAATATTGATAAACAAAATTGTTATGAGATTATAGTAAATTATGAATGTTAATGCTATAAAAATGAACTCATAGGGTTCCCTATGTATGTTGTGTTGAGATGGAAAAACCATTTAAAAAATCTAATCTCAATTCAGTTTAAATAGATATGAAACTACTAAAGTGGTTGCCGGCATACCCCCTTTTATAAGAATCTGTAGCATATAACTAGGTTCAGTCTATCAATGGACAAGCATCCTGCCCAAAACCCCTCTTCTTCCTTCTTACTGCTTTTCTTTTGAGGAGATAATAAACCTTTTGAAATTAGTGGTAAAAGTCTCCAATGGTATTTTTAGAACCTCTAAAAGATAATTTTTAAACATTTCCAAAGGGGAAAATGTAGGAGATTTCACAAAATTAAAACATCTTAACTTGAGACACCTATTAACTTTTTCAAGAGGTTCTGACAAACTTCCTATTTATCTTTACTAGTCATATCTTTAATTATTGAAAAGTTTGCAGCCCATAACTTGGAAATCTGAGATTCCAAGGCTTCTAATCTTGTAGTACATTCCATTAGTGTAAGACCAAAAGAATGTAATTTAGATTGTAATTTATCAGACAAACCAGAGAAGTTCCCTAGATACTTATAGATTTAGGTTTAACCAAGTTGCTCCTTAATTCTATGTGTGTTGCTTCCAAAACAGGAGAGGACAGCAACATCTGCTATCTTCTGACGTTAACAGATGATACAATTCCCATTGAGACTCTTGATGCCTGCAGCTATCTCACTGCGGAAACTCAAGAAGCTACCTCTATCACTATAGCATCCAGGCAAAGAAAACTCTCCCCAAGAGAAATCACAGACACCAATACTCATCATCAGGGTCTGTGTTATAGCTGGCAACAACTCCTATCTTAAAGTTGCTTCTCTTTTCTCAAGCAATAGAGACTCTGATGTGGAAGTACCAATGGCACTCTTTATCCCTCCAAGCACGGGGAACAGGGAGGAATAATTACTCCTTGGGATTCAGCAATGTTGGCAGAAGGTGGGCTCCTCCAATGAAAGATTACTCCGGAGGCTTCTGCTCTGCCCATGCAACAAAATGGTCCATTGCACCAGACTGTATCAGAGAGGATTCAAATGGGTATATCCTTACCTTTTCCTTCCTTTTAGTCAATCCTTAGCTGGAAAATACATGGTACAAGGATGATTGCATGTCTGATGTTAAAGATCAGGTAATCGGGTATTCTTCAGCTGCCGTCATCTTAAATCTCTTTTATAAGGCTTCAAAAGAATTAATACTTTGTTGTATCTTTTTTCTTACCATATATGCAAGAGAAAAGAGAACTAGTTTTCTGACAGAAAGCAAGTTTGCTTATTTGTAAATAGGATTCTTCATAGAAAGTAGGATGAATTAGCCATAACATGCGAGTGTCATCATTTGATGGTGTGGACATAGATCCAACTCTCGGAGCTCAGAAAAACTTTATTGAACATGTGTGAGAGTTTCCACATGTGTGATGCCTTGTGATCCTCTCAGTCTCTTCCAGAGCTTAAGCTTTAATGAGGTAGGTGACTCTCCAAGGAGGGAGGGCTGGTATGGCTAATTTCATCTGCTGTCTAGGACGAATTCTGTTTACAGGTAAGCAAACTTACTTTCTCCACTGACAAGCAGGTATGAATTACTCAAAGTATGGAGAGTCCCAAACTGAGGGTTTCACAGCAGAAGAACTTACTTAAGGACGACCCAATTTTACCAAGTGAAGAGTGGACTACTGGGAGAGGTTATGTAGAACTGCTGGTCCAACGTTATTGTCTCCTCAGAACTTGCTGTCCAGATAGTAATGGGACATGAAGGTGTGAACTGACAACCATGTAGCAGGTATGTGGATGTCTTCAATGGAAGTAGCCTTGAGATGAGCCATTGAAGTCCACATGGCTCTTACTTGATGAGCCTTGACAGAATCTGTTAAATCTGTAAGCCAGCCAGACATAACAGTATGCTATACCGTCTGCTAGCCAATTAGAGTTTGTTTGACAATTGCCCTTCCCATTCTAAAGAGATTAAAGTTCACAAACAGTAGAGAAGCTCGACAGTGAGATGTAATCCTCTTTAGGTTATATGCCAGGGTTCTCTTATAGTCCAAGGACTGAAAAGCCTGTTCTCCTTTGTGCACATGAGGACTTGAAAAGAATGCAGGTAGCACAATGGCTTGATTAATATGAAAAAGAAGGAATTTAGGATGAGTTTGTAGAAAAAACCAATTGTGAAAAAAATTGCAGCGATGGTGAAAATGAAACCAGAGCTTGTAGATCACTTATTCTTCATGCTGAAATCATGGCCATAAGAAACAACACTTTTCAGGTGAGAAACTTCAAATTTATTGACTCAAGAGGTTTGAAAGGAGGTTTCATGAGTTGAGCTAGAATTATATTGAGTCCTAAGGCACTAAATGTTTACTGATCAGAGGCTTGGAATGCCACATTCTTTTCATGAAACTTGATACCAAGGGGTAGAGAGAGATCAGAGCGCCTTCCACCTGGTGGTGATATACTACAATAGCACAGAGATTAATTTTGATTGAAGATGTGCTAAGACCTGAGGTCAAGATGAAAAGATACTGAAGCAAGTCCCTTGGAATACATGAGGAGAAGTCCAGCTGGCTGGCCCTACTCCAAGTTGGAAACCTTTTCCATTTGAGTTCGTAAGATCTTCTGATTGAAGATTACCTGGCACAAATCAGAATATCTTCCATCTCTTTGGGAAGGAGCAGGGAAAAGATTATTATATGCATTCAACATTTGTAACGTGAGGACCAGCGCTGGCAAGTTTCGATGGTAGAGCTTGCCTTCCTCCTGTGTGATGAGAGTTGGAGACGCTCTCAACAAAACTAGAGACTGAACTGACAGACTGATGAGATATGCATATCACATGCCATGGCCAACTTGGTGCTAGGAGGATTATCCTCACCTTGGCCTGAAGGATCATTTGGACAGTCCTGGCAATAAGAGGAATTGGGGGTAAACAAAGCAGACTGATGTTCCAGTCTAGCACAAAAGATTCAGAAGTTGATCTGTAGCTGCTCAGATGCATGGAGCAGAACTACTCAACCTTTCTGTTGTCTTCTTAGAAAAACAGATTGATCACCAGCTTTCACCAGTGACCGATCCTTTGATTCAGAGACCACTTGTGCAGTTGTAATATTCTGCTGAGATGGTCCATTAACATATTCCGGAATCCTGGATGTTAGGTTGTCCACAACCAGATTAGGAGGGCCTCCTGCCAGAAGACATAAGAGCCCATAGCTCCCTACTTGTTTATGTAGAACAGGAACACTTGAGTGTCTGTCTGGATCAAGATTATCTTTCCAAAAAGGTGAGAGAAAAGCCCTAGAGCATAGCAGAATGCTTACAGCTCCAAGTGGTTGACTTGTAGATGATTCTCTGCTAAGGACCATGATGATTGTGTGTGTGACCCTTCCCCTTGATGGAGGTGTCAGTAGACAAAGTCACTTGATACGGGGGAACATGCAATGAGATTCACCTTTAGAACTTCTGGATTCATCCACCACTTCAGGGATGCTCTCATCCTGGAAAGGGGGGGGGGGGGGCGCGCGAGTGTGTCATAAAGATAGAAAAGTGCTTACCTATATAACAGGAGTTCTCCTAGGACAGCAGGATGTCATCCTCACATATGGATGACATCATCCAATGGAAATTAGCACTTAAAATCTATGTCAAGTTTCTAGAACGCTAACTGAGCCTCTCTGAGCATGCTCCGGCATGCATTATATCATGCGGCCATGCAGAGTCCCCTCAGTTTTATATCATAGACTTAAAGAATAAAACCCATGAAGTGGAGACTCAACTCCATGGGGAGGCAGGTGGGTTTCATGAGGACTGACATCCTGCTGACCTCAGAGAACACCTGTTTCAGGTAAGCAACTCTGCTTTCTCTGAGGACAAGCAGGATAACAGTCCTCACACATGGGTGAATCCCTAGCTATAGGCAGCCCCCTCAACAAAAAGAGGGACTAACAAAACAGGTGCCACAACAACAACATTTTGTTGGTAAGAGAAGAGGGCAGCCTGAACAGAAATAACAGGCCCTAGGTGGGAACCTAGTTGGGTTCTCAAAATCAAACAAGTTCTGAAGGACAAACTGGCCAAATCCTGCTATCTCGTTGGCCATCCCTATCTAAACAATAATGTGATGTGATGTGATGTGATCCATGCTGCAGCTCTGTAGATTTCCTTTCTGGGGACTGCTTGCAAGTGGGCCACTGATGCTGCCATTGCTCGAACAGAGTGAGCCTTGATATGACCTCCAAGATGCAACCTTGCCTAGGCATAACAGAAGGAGATGCAGTCTGCTAGTCAACTGGAAAGCATTTGTTTAGCAATGGCAATCCCGCAGCCTGTTCTAGTCAAAAGAAACAAAAAAACTGGGTGGACTGTCTATGGGGCTTCTATCCACTCCAGATAGAAGGCTAAGGTTCTCTTGCAGTCAAACTGTGCAAGGCCTGCAAGAGAGCCTTAGCCTGTTAAGAATGGGGCCTGATAAAAGTTGTTGACGGATGATAAATTGGTTAAGATGGAAGTTCGACAACATCTTAGACAGGAACTTAAGATATGTACACAAGTCTACCCTATCATGAAAAACTTAGTGTAAGGTGGATAAGCCGCTAAAGCCTGGAATTCGCTGACCCTGCACAATGAAGTGACTGCCACCAAAAACACGACCATCCAAGTCAGATACTTCAGGTCACAGGAGCACAGAAGCTCAAAAGGAGCTCTCATCAGCTGAGCTAAAACCACACTGAGGTCCCACGACACAGTGGGAGGCTTCAACTAAGGCAATCCTGCATGAAACATACAAGTATAGGCTGTACAGAGATGGGCTTACCCTCTATATCATGGTGATATGCGCCAATTGCAGTCAAATGAACCCTAACTGGGTTGGTCTTGAGACCAGCTTCAGATAGGACTGAAGATAGTTAAGCAGTTTTCATGTTGAGCAGAAAGGGTCTAGGGCAGTGGTTCTCAACAGGTGTGTCGGGACACACTAGTAGTGTGTCACAAAGTACCAGGAGGTGTGTCACAGAGCCAGCAGAAGACTGCTCTTTCCTCATCAGTCTGGGCAGGAGTTGGCTGACAGGAAGCTGCTCCTGCTTCCTTCTCTTCCTGGTCTGTTGTGGGAGGTTTTTCTCTCCTCCTTCTCCCAGATCAGAGAGAGATCACCAACTCCTGTTCAAATGGGCCCGGAAGGACACTAACTTTATATTCCTCTGCCTGGCAGTGAGGCTGTTGATGCTCTCTTCACCCCAGGGGCCTGGTTATGAAAGCAGGAGCATAAGGGAAAAAGGTGCAAACTCTGTAGATCTGATGCTGCTGCCTCATCTTCCTCTCCTCAGTGCTTCTTGTACTCATCTGCTGCTGATAAAGAGGGAGGGAGACTCTGGATTGGACTGAAGTTTTTTCTGCTGGCTGTGAGCCAGGAGGAAGGGGAAATGTATTAGGCAGGAAAGCATGGGGAGATAGGGAGTCAAGAGTTTGCTAGTTAGGAAGGGGTGGGGGGAAAGGAGGTTGGGGTTGCTGGACAGGGAGGAGAGATGGAAGTGGAGAGAGAGATGGAGGTGTGGAGCTGCTGACCAGGAAGGGGTAGGAAAGAGGTGGTCAGAGGTATTCTGGGTAGGGAAGGGGAGAGGGAAGGGCAGAAAGTTGAGCAGGGGAGAGAGGGAGCATGGGGAAGAGGGTGTGGGGTGGGGGGTGTCGGAGATGTTGGATAGGGGTGAGCATATGAAGGGATGATTGAGTAGTTGGGAGAAGTGAGGGGAATGGGGGCATGGAGGGGAGTGACTGGGTACAAGGACCATATTATGTCAGTTTTGAGAATATGTATTCCTTCTCTTTGAACTTTGCTTAGTGTAGGTGGAAATATATTTTTGTTTCTAATCTCCAGTTTTGCACTGCATACAGAAGGTGGTCTTGGGATTTCCACATTTGTAATTTGTGGACTTTTATTCTATATTTGATGAAGGCAGGTCTGTCTGTGTTCTGTGTGTATATGACTGAGATGAGGTACTTTAGAGCAGCGGTTCTCAACAGGTGTGTCGCGAAGCACTGGCAGGTGCGTCGCGCACCTGCTGCTTTTCCCCCCTTTCACTTCAGCGAGACAAGCACTGCTGCCGTTCCTACTCGGGCTATGAGCACATTCAAGCCCCGAGGGGGAACAGCGGCAGTGTTTGTAGAAGTCGGCAAAAGGAACATGACCTTTTCTTCTTTCCGCCTCTGTGGCCCGGAAGAGGAAGTGATGTTTACCGGGCACGCGGGAAGAAGAAAAGGCCATGCATACTGCTGCAGAAATTGCACCTCAAGACTCTCCCCGGCCCCACTACACTCAGCAGTTTGCCTGTGCTGCGATCATCGCAGCACAGAGCAGTCAGCTTAAAATGTGGCCGCTGGGATTTCCTGCTGCGCGGCTGTTGGGGAAAGCCGTCCATTAGCTGCCTGGACCCAGGGCCGAAGATCAATGCTGGCTAGTCACTTTGCCAGGGGCTGCAGGTGTACGGTGCTGCTGCCCCCCACCCGGCCTGGCTCTGATCTCCCCTTTTCTCGCCAGTGCAACACCAGCAAGAAAACATAATAATAATAATAATCAAATTGCAAAAACAGAAAATGCTGGGGTGGGAGAAGAAAAAGCATAGAATTACATTGTGAGAGCAGCACAAGCAATCAGCTGAGTGCTGCCTTCTTACCACTGCAGGGCGGGAAGGTCTATGTAGGTGTATGAGAAAATGTGTGTCTGTGTGTAAGTAAGAGAGAAAATTTGTGAGAGCAAGATACTACTCAGGAAGGTCACTGGTATATGTGAGAGAAAGAGATTGGTCAGGGATGTGACTGGTGTGAGAGAGAAAGAGAGACTGTTCAGGGAGGTGACAGATGTGTGTGTGAGAGAAAGAAACATTGGTCAGGGAGGTGTGTGTGTGTGAGAGAGAGAGAGAGAGAGAGAGAGAGAGAGAGATTGGTCAGGGAGGTGACTGGTGTGTGTGTGAGAGAAAGAGAATGGTCAGGGAGGTGACTGGTGTGTGTGAGAGAAAGAATGGTCAGGGAGGTGACTGGTGTGTGAGAGAGAGAAAGTGTGTGTGTGTGTGAAATAGACTAGTCATGGGCCCTAAGGAAGAAGAATGTGAGAACAGAGCTTCAGCAGCCCTTGCTGCTTCTGGTATGTGCTATTGGCCTACAAGGGAAAGGAGAGTTACTGGAGAGGATAAGTAAAGGTGGCTTTTAAAGTTTATCTTTCCCGATTGACTGCCATTTTAATTATTGGGTATTATGTGATGTGTCTGCTGTTAGAAATATTTTATTGGTGTTTGGAGAATTTTTAATAATTTTGAAAATTTTTAATGATTGGATGTTATTCAATTTATCAGTTGTTTTGAAACATTATATTCTAGTTTTAGAATTATTTTATATTTTTCGAGGAATGTATAAATAGAAATGTGGAGACAAAAACTGAACTGGAAACAGCAAGAAGCCAAACTCTGTATGCAGTGCAACAATGCAAAAACAAAAACATTAGCTTTATGGTCACTTTATTCTGTTTTTGGTGAGGGTCTGTCTGTGTTCTGTGTGTGTGACCCATCTAAGGGTATTCTGCAAGCTTGTGGTTTCTTGGTAGGGATCTATAGCAGCTTGGCTTGTTCTCTTTTCCTAATAGGTGGTGTATTGGTGTTTAGGGCCTGGTGTAATTTTTGCATTGCTGCCTTTTCATAGGTAGGGTTATTACTGTTTGAGTTCCATAATGCAGGTGTAACTTTGTGCGCATTAGTTTGTGCACATTATTGCAGATCCTGGAAGTCTGTTGGGTGCTATATTTCTGTTTTGCACAGAATACAGAGTGGCTTTTTGGGGTTTCCATTCCCGTTTCTGTATCTATATTTGTAATTTGTGGTCTTTCTGAACTTGGTGAAGGTCAATTCTATGTGTGTGACCGAGGAGAAGTATTTTACTAGCATGTAGGCATTTGTATCAATATTATTTGTTGTGTTTTCTCAATAGAACATGCATTGGTAGTAAATTAATGTTTTTTCATAAGGAGGGCTATTGCACCTGGTGGGAGAGAGTGTTTATGTTGCTGTTACTGAGATGTCACCAGAAGTATCTCTTTTGTATGGTATATTGAATGGGGAATGTCCTAGTTCTGTTCTGTAGCCATTGTTGGGAGGGTGGATCCTGTAGATACAGAGTATATGTTTACATTTAGCCCCACGACGATCATGTGTTCTGTGTCACGCATGTGAGAACCATCTGTCAAGTGTGTTTCGACAGAAAAAAAGTTGAGAACCAGTGGCCTAGGGCCTTTTGCTCATATCACATGGAAAACCTCCTCCACTTCAATCTGTAGGGCTTTCTGGTGGAAGGCTTTCTAGAAGCTATGGGGACAAGAGATATCTTCCTACCTAACTGCCACCCATTCACCCACATGCCCCACTATCCATCTTATAGGCCTCCCTCCGATACTTATCTATCCGGTAGCATGCCTCCTTTTTCCCCACCATTTTGAAAATGGCAGGGGTTCAGCTAAGGTCACTGACCAGTTGAACCTTTGCTATTTTTAAAGTGGCAGGGAAGGCAGTTGGAAAAAGCATTCTGCAGAATAGGTAACTATGAAAGGGGGAGGTGCATAATAGATGAGTGGATTGGTGGGTGGGTGGGAGGAACAGTGGCAGATTAAGAATCTCTGTGGCTCCTAGGCACCAAGACTTTGGGGGCCCCTACCCCAGTATATAACAGTTAAGCTGGGGGGGGGGGGGCAGAGAGCCCCCTAACTTTGGGGTAGCAGGCCTTGAGCATGTCTACTGTGCCTGTTGGGTAATCTAGCCCTGAGGCGGGTGTGAGAGAGTGTGGTTTAGTGAGTGGATGGGGGTAGGTGGTTGGATAGGATTGGGGGCTTTGGTCCCAAGGCAGATTCCCTCTGACTTTGGGGTCCTGGGCTGGACAAGAGAGCCTCCAGTTTACAGGAATTAAAAATGGTAGCAAGATTAGTGCACTTTTTCACTTTACTACTGTTTTATTGTACCTGGATGCTGTAAAGAGCTGCACGAACCTTAGCACACTTTTTTTGCTCCAGGTTAGTGCACCTTTTGCCTTGGCATGCTTTTTTAAACTTCTAATGCACTCACATACCATTTGCTTACTGCACTGAGAGTAAGTCTGGTTTTTTTATGTTGGTGTTTTTTGATAAATCAGCGGCATTCGATACAGTAGACCATAAATTGTTGCTTTATCGATTATCTGAACTGGATGTAACTAGTGTAGTCATGAAATGGTTTTCATCTTTTCTTTCAAGAGGTGTGCCACAGGGTTCGGCCCTGTATGCCACACTGTTTAATGTCTATATAGATCTACTGTGTAATGTTGTGCAAGAATTAGGAGTAGAGTTTAGGTTATTTGCAGATGATATTCAATTTTGATTTCCAATAAAGGTATCAAATTGATATCCTATTGTCAGATAATTAAAAACTTGTTGAATCAGAGTTGTCTATCTTTAAATTTGAGAAGACTGAAATACTGATCTTAAAAAAAGGAACCGAGGATGGGGGGAAAGTCCAACTTTCCTAATTGATAGTGCTGATGTTAAGTTATCCGAGGGGGTGCGTGACTGGGAGTCCGGATTGATTTTGGACTATTGAACAAGGAACATGTTTTTAATTTAATAAAAATGAGGTATTTTAGATTACAGCTATTGTACCATTTGAAACCCTATTTGGAGAGTAATGATTTTAGATTAGTTTTACACACAATGATTTTAAATAAAGTGGATAATTGTAACTCGCTTTTGTTGGATTTGCCAAAAAATGTGTTGCGCTGGAGGTGGACCCTTGGCCTGGTGCAGGATTGGTACGCCCTCTGTCGGACCCAGAGAGTGCCTGCCACCAGGAGGCGGAGCACAGGAGGAGACAGAGGCTAGCTGGAGCTTCGCCAATAGCAACCCGGGGTTCCCCTCAGGTTGAGCCCTTGGTTACCCGGGCTGCCTAGTCTTAGATGGGCCTTGCAGGGTCTCCTAGAGAGGAAGTGCAGGGGAGTGCCCACCACGAACAAGGGTGCGCGGTCGATGTCCAAGCAAGAATGTCCATGGGTCACAGGAAGCCAGAAGAGAGAGTCCGAGTGGATAGCGAGGATCAAGGCCAGAGTATCAGTCCAGAATGGTCAGCCGAAGCAGGAGTCAGTACCTGTAGTCAATCTGGGAGTAGTCAGGTCAGGGAGAGGTCAAGTTACAGGCAGTGATCAGAAGTAGTCGGTGGCAGGCAGAGGTCAGAGTAGTCAGTTGGCAGGCAGAGGTCGGATCCAGGCAGCAGTCAGGCGAGGTCAGGAGCAAGCAAAGGTCAGTACCGTGAGATCAGTACTTCCAGGAATGGAGAGACGAAGGAGCAGGAGACGCTGGGAAGGGAGACGCTGGAACAGGCAAACTAGAGAACTCCGGAGTGTACGACCCAATTGCCAAGGCAAGGAAGTGGTGATTTTGAAAAGAGATGGTGGGCAGCTGCTGGAGGGACACAAAGTGTCACTGGAATCAGATATGATCTCACTGACATCACTTACCAAGACAGCGTCAAATGACTCCCATAAAGGAGGAGTACCAAGTAGGAATGTACCAAGTAGGAATGTCAATGAAATTAAGATAAAGTTTTTCAATCTTACGATTGAAATGGATGAGAAAGGATTCTGCAGATGGAGATTCAATTAGGGAACATTTAGTAGGACTAGAGCTAGTTAGTTTTTTTTTTGCAATAGCAAACAGGGCCTTGGAGTTATCACCAATCTTTTGAATCTGAAGTGAATAGTAGTCTCTTTTAGCTTCAATAATTAAAGATTGGTAAGATTTTACAAGAGACCTGAAAGAGGCAGCATGTGTTGAAGCGGGACATTTGTGCCAATTAAGCTCACATTGTCTTAATTTTTGACGGGCAGTTTTAATGGAAGGAGTGAGCCACAGTTGAGGTTTTACTTTTCTAATCATAGGTGCCTCTTAGTGATGTTAATTTGTTGACAACAGAATCTGAAGGAGAATCCCATTGGGAAATTGCATCTGAAATATTCTCAAATGAAATATTAGAAAGGAGAGGTGAAATATCTGTGGAAAAAAGAATCTCATCAATATTACCATGACGAGGGATACTAGTTTGTGGAATTGAATTTGAAACAGGAATTTGATGAATCTGAACTTGAAATTTGATGAGAAAATGGTCAGACCAAGGAATCTGTGAAACAGTCAACGATTGGGAATAGAACTGTTAAATAGAATCATTGACAAATACAAGAGTGTGACCAAGTTAATGGGTTGGGAGTGAAATTATTTGATGCCAACCAAGAGATTTAAAAATATCTAAAAATAAAGCACACTGTGTAGAAACATGGGAAGCATCAACATGTAGATTAAAATCTCCTAGAATGATCATGTTATTCAAATCAAATCTAGATTGCATTAAACTTCAAAAAAAGGAGATAGGTCAATTTGCAAAGACTTTGGAGGACAATAAACTAAGCATAAGGAAAAAGAATGTACAGAAATTACCAACATCTCACAGGAAGAGTTACCAGTGAGATGTTCAACTTTCATTTTCCAAATATCTTGAAAGATGGATAAGAAGTCCACCAGCCTTTTTACTTGGGCAAGGTTGTGACAAATGAGTAACCTGGAGGACAGATTTGATTCAGAATAACATAATCAGAGTCCAGAGCCAAGACTCAGTGAAACACTAAAAATCTAATTGTTCTGCATCAATTAAATCATAAATCAATTGAAATGTACTCTTAACAGATTGAGCATTAAGTAAAAGAATTGAAATTGTAGAGGTAGAATCAATCATAAAAGTTGTATGACTAGGTACATATTTAAAAGAAGATGGCCGACATACATGTAAAAAAGATTTGTGGGCAGGGAGATCACCATACCTTCCTTGTCCAATAAAGACTGAAATCACAGATAAAGAATTATTAGAAACATCAGCGACAGAATCTGCAGCCTCATCAGCCCGAAGTCTACTCAAAGGAGCTCCTTTGTTGCGTGTACCACCTGCACATGGCGTCTCCAGCATCACATGCTGGCTCTTCAACCCCCCTGAGCTGATGACATCATTGAGGGGGCAGGGCCCGGGGCCATCGCTGTTAGGGAAGCTGGCAGGAACATCCAGGGCTCAGTAAAGTCTCTCCCAGAGAAGCCACAGGTGGAGAAAAGGCTCAATGTGCCAGGGAGAGTATTGGAGTCAATAGCAGCCAGTACTTGAGTCACGGTATCCACAATTGCATCTAGTAAAAATGCAATGCCCTAGTTGCAGAGTTGGAGGTTATGCAAGTTTTATTGCATTTTTAAGCCTTCAGGATTTTTACCTGAAGCACAACATGGAAGCAAAGTAAACCCTCTGCGCTACATCCAGTGGGGCACTGTGCATCTAACGGTGTCATTACAAAATATAAGATTGTGCTAAATCATGTGGCCTCTGGTATGCCAGGACAAGATTCTATCACAGCTAATGACTGCATTTTTTTTTCACTGCAAAGGCCAACCCTAACAAATTATGCCTATCTTTGTAGAAGGCTGTCCCTCGTCATTTCATAAAAGAGACTTTCTACAAATTATTAGGTTATCTATGAACAGTGCTGAATATAATACTTCTTTTTGTGGCAGCTCTGACTCAAGTAGTAAAACAAAGTGACATTTACATTAAACACAACAGTATTATAAAAGCTATTAAGGTGCATTACTTTACACATACTTATAATCTCCATACTGCTTTACTTAATTTGTGATAAAATTGTTGCGAAAGGGTATTTAATGTAGGACAGTCAGTAAAAGTAATTTATCATCTTCCTGCTTCGGTGCTCACATTATCAGCCAACTCATTTTCTGCGTTCATCATGCAATCAGTCTATTATTTGCATATTAATCAGGCAGTGGACCGTGGAAGAACTGCATCCCAGCCAAATGCTGCTATGTCTCAGGAGGAACGCTTACCAATTATCATACATCAGTGTTATGATGTGGTAATTGATTATAACATCTTTCTGTTGCCCCTGAGGGGTTTCACTGCTAACCTTGCTTCAGGTGCTCTGTGCACATTACTCCCTACCAATGCTGTCATTTTTCAAACTCTCCTCTCTTGTGCAAGCTAAGCCTTTATAAACCTTCAACAGTCTAATACAAAAGTTGATGACACTAGACACTTGGATTTGGTATTTGATTCTTTGAGAACCGATGTTTTTAATTACGAATAGGGAACTATTTGTTTTTTAGGTAGCTTTAAGAAGGGGAAAAAGAGAAGTGGTGGGCACATCTACCTACCTCTTAGTCCTCTGAAACTAAGACTTTTGCAAGTTGTTCTGTCCAATTTTTAACTCAAAAATAAATGGTACAGTATTAACCAGCAAATTCTCAGGGGCAGTTCCAAAGCAAGTGCAACAACACATGAAACAGGAAACTAAGGAGTCATTTACCCCAAGGGCCTCATCACAAAGTATCCCAAGAGAAAGGGTAATTTAAGAATAATGTAATCATTCTGAGGATTGTGCTGTGGTGCAAATCTCCTGTCATAAGAGGGCTGGTGGCACTCAAGATACGCCACGCAATTGATGCACTATAGCTCAAAGGAAGGCCAGCTACCTCTATTGTAGTGACCCCTGCTGACAAAAAGTGGCACTTAGGGTCAATCTCAGAGGACACTTTCATTCAGCTCTAAGGGCAATGACAGATTCTGAGTCACCCAGACATTCTATCAGGAGAAAGTGAGGAAAATGGGGGCTAAAATAAATAAACGTAGTCCCTTTAATGGAACATTCAAAAAAGGAAAGAATATTAAAAGGCTCTTAAAGTGATCAGAGATGGAACAATCTGTATGAATATACTTTGTCAGATACAGTACACATCATAACTCCAATAATGCACCATTTACTGCTGGAGCACTTCAGGCAACTTCCCATATAGCATAATATTGGTAGTATTTAACAGATACCTTTGGGAAGCAATCATAGCTTTTCAAAAGCATTTAACAATATTTTGTGAAGCAAAAAAATTCAGAAACACAATAATGTTATTTTATACTGCTTTTGAGTTTTAGCTGTGAATGCTAGAGACTAGCAGTAAATGGATATATATTTGATCATATCTAATTTAAAAAAGCATGAGGTCTATATTCCAAAGTAGTCAGTCAGACAACTCAGAAGTTATCTGGCTAAATGAAGATCTGGGAACCTATCTGGCTAAATTCTAGCTGGTTAATAAGTTAGCTGGTTAGAATTTAGCCGGATAAGCTAGGGGTGTCCCAGCAGCATAACTACGAGAAGTTGAGTTAGCCAGATAAGTTATTCGATATTGAGATTTAGCCGGACTCTGGATAAGTTAGCCAGATATATTTAGCGGGCTATATTAGCTGGATAGGTTTATCTGGCTAAGTAACTGAGCCACACAATGGCTGAATTGGAACACCACATTATGAATTGCCAGGGGTTCCTCTCTGGTTAATAATATTTTCACAACAAAGCAGTACCAAATAAGGATACAGTATCCCACACTAGAAAACCAGGGAAACCAGAAGTTGAATCTGTAATCTGGTTCCACCGCTGAGCTAAAGGTGCAGTTTATGTAGTACAGCTGGCTGGAGA
Source organism: Rhinatrema bivittatum (assembly GCF_901001135.1). Taxonomy (NCBI): domain Eukaryota; kingdom Metazoa; phylum Chordata; class Amphibia; order Gymnophiona; family Rhinatrematidae; genus Rhinatrema; species Rhinatrema bivittatum. The sequence goes on along the minus strand of NC_042622.1, from coordinate 203,334,631 downwards.
CTCCTATCTAATCAAGCCTGGTTGCTTAATGCTTGCTGCACGCTCATCACTTTATCTTGTCACACTGCCCGTAAATATTAAAATTATTTTTTTAATTAAAATGTTAACAGAAAAGAAATTTAAACAATAGGCTAATTTTAGTGGTGTTGTAATGAAGCATTAGAGCTTGGCCATCTTAATGATTCAAATCAAATAAGGAAAAAAAAGTATGCACTTACAAAAATAAAGCTAAAATTAAATGAAAAACAATTATATTCTTTGAAAACAAACTTAAAACAATGGAAAAAAGATTAAACAGCCCTAAATTAGCTGGGCTTAAGAAATGGGGGGAGAGGATGCAGTGTCTCTCTTCTCACAGTATCTGGAGAAGTAATGATGGTTTGTATAATAATGAATGTGAACTTATACAAGTTCTACCAATACTTCCTAAACATTCTTCCAGAAAATAAGTTTCTCGATCACAAGGTTTTAAAGCTCTGAAACGGTGGTTTTATTCTTTTTTTCAAAAAGTAATTTCCCAATTTTTCAGCGTATATCTTTGAGGCATATATTATCTACTGGTGCAAGACAACAATTATTATTGCTGGATTTGTCATACATTTACATAGTTATACATTAGTTAAGATGAAATGACACCAGGTGTCAATTAAGCCATTATTGACTGGGCAAATGTAACATCAGGCCATGCTACGGAGGTAAAGCATCTAGATGAAATAAATAACTGCTACATGGAGCAGGTGGTTCGGGGACCGACGAGAAGTGAATCCATTTTCTCTAATTCTTAGAGAAGCGCAGGATTTGGTGCGAAAGGTAATGGTGGTGGGCCACTTGGCAACAGCCTTTATAGTGTGATCAAATTTGACTTAATGACTGGAAGGACATTAAGTAAATTTGCAGCTCTAGCATTAAACTTTCAAAAGGGAGACCATGATAAAATGAGGAAAATAGTTAGAAAGCTTAAGAGTTTACATCAGGCATGGTCATTTTTAAAAAAATGCCATCTTAGAAGCCCAGTCTAGTTCTATTCCACACATTAAAAAAAGTGAAAGGAAGGTCAGACATCTGCAGACTTGGTTAAAAGGTGAGGTGAAAAAGGCTATTTCAGCCAAAAGAACTTCTTTCAAAAACTGGAAAAGGATCCATCTGAGGAAGACAGGAAAAGCATAAATACTGGCAAGTTAGTTGTAAAACACTGATAAAGCGAGCTAAAAGAGAATCTGAAAAGAAGCTGGCCTTAGAGACACAATCTCATGATAAAAACGTTAAAAAATATATTTGAAGCAGAAAGCCTGTGAAAGAGTCAGCTGGATCGTTAGATGATCAAAGAGGTAAAGGGGCATTTAGAGAAGATAAGGCCAGACTAGATAGTATACACCCCAGAGTCCTGAAAGAATTCAAAAATGAAACTTCAGATCTGTTACTAGCAATTTGCAATCTATCGCTGAGATCATCCACTGTACCTGAACACTGGAAAGTGGCCAATGTAATCCCAATCTTTAAAAAGTGCTCCAGGGGTTATCCAGGAAACTATGGAGCGGTGAATCTGAATTCAGTGCCAGGAAAAATCGTGTAAACTATTCTAAGGAAAAAAAATCACAGAATGGTTTAATGGGACAAGGCCAGCATGGATTTTTACACAAGGGAAATCTTGCCTCAACAATCTGCTATATTTTTTTTGAAGGGGGTTTATAAATATGTGAATAATGATGAACCACTGGATGCAGTGTACTTGGATTTTCAGAAGGCATTTGACAAAGTGCCACATAAGAGACACCTGAGAAAATTAAAAAGTCATGGGATAGGAGGCAATATCCTGTTGTGAATTGCAAATGATTAAAAGATAGGAAGCAAAGAATAGGACTAAACAGTTTTCTCAGTAGAGAAGGGTAAACAGTGGAGTGCCTCAGGGATCCATAATGGAAACTGTACTTTTTAATTAATATATTCATAAATGATCTGCATATAACGAGTGATCAAATGTATTTTTAAATGATCTGGAATGAGTGATTAAATTTGCAGACAACACAAAATTATTCAGAGTTGTTAAACCACAAGCGGATTGTGAAAAATTGCAGAAGGATCTTGCAAGACTGGAAGACTAGGCATTTAAATGGAGATGAAGTTTAATGTGGACAAGAGCAAAGTGATGCACATAAGGAAAAGTAACCCATACTGTAGCTACACAATGTTAGGTTCCATATTAGGAGTTACTGCCCAGGAAAAGGACCTGGGCATCACAGTGGACAATACTTTCAAATTCTTGGTTCAGCATGAGGCGGCAGTCAAAAAGCAAACAGAATATTAGGAATTATTAGGAAAGGAATGGAGAATAAAATGGCAAATGTCATAATGCCCCTGTACTGCTTCATGGTGAGGCTGCACAATGATGGTAACTTTAAAATGAACGCACAGCCGTACGTACATGCACATATGTGCACGCAAGTGAACATATGGGTACTTGCCAGGTTCTTATGGCCTGGATTGGCCACTGTTGGAAACAGGATGCTGGGCTTGATGGACCCTTGGTCTGACCCAGTATGGCATTTTCTTATGTTCTTACCCTGCAATTATTATTATTTTTTTATATTTGAAGTTTTTTATTAAATATAACAGAGCATACCTTGAACCAGATACCATTAGAGTATAGTCAAATCATAGTAACAGAATAAAATATTATAACATTATAGTAATCAACGTGATTCACATAACAAAATATCACTAAGACTGATTGAGTGCACCAGTCGAGTGTGGTTCATTCTTCAAGAATCCGACTTTTATAACCCGTCCCTCATCCCTCTCCCTCCCCCCAGTCAATACACATGCATCATACTCATAGTTATAAGAACAGAAATATGAAGAATAAGGTTGAAAGCTAAGTTTCCACCCAGTCTCCCAATATATCTGAAAAGTGAAGATATCACGGAGAGGAAGTCTGAGCAGTTGAGGCCAACGGTTTACAAAGAGGGCGAGTAGACTTCCAAGTTTGATATGCTTGCCATGTCTTTTCGAATTTAAGTGTACATTTGTTTTTAAATGCTGTTATTTTAGACAATAAATACATTTTTTCCACCCTGTGTTGTATGACTGCTGTTGTTGGTGCACTCTGAAATTTCCACAATTTTGCTATTTCACATCAAGTGGCTATCATAACATAGTTTATCAGTCTATTGTTCTCTAACGAGATTTATTTATTTTATTTATTTAAAATATTTATATACCGTTTTATAAAATGAGTTTTTGTCAAAACGGTTTACATAATTAAAATAAAGTTTTTCAAAGAAAGTCAAATTAAAAATAAGTTAAAATATACAAAAATTAGTCAATAGCTAAAAATTTAGCTTTAAAAAAAATAAATCAAATTAATTACTCAAAAACAAAATAAGAATATGTTGCCATGGACTTACTATCGGGGGGAGGAAGGGAAGGAGGGGGGGGGAAGGGGGGTATGAGAAAATGGAAATGTAGCTAGTAAGAGGGGAGTGGGGGGAATGGTAAAAAGGGGAAAGAATGAGATGAATCTGATGAATGTGGAAATGAAATGAATGAGCATTAAACTTGTTCTTGAGTGGATGTTTGAAATGCAAGTTGGAACAAATGTGTTTTGAGTGATTTTTTGAAATGAGACGGATTTGATATAGATCGGAGAGGGTTTGGGAGTGAATTCCAAAGGATGGGACCGGCTACCGAGAAAGCTCTCTTTCTGGTGACGTCTAATCTGGCTTGTTTGGGTGAGGGAATGTCTAAGAGATTTTGGGTAAGTGATCTTAAGTGTCTTGTTGGTTTGTAAATCCGTAGTAATGAGCAAAGCCAGGTGGAAGTTGGATTATGGATTAAGCTATGTATAGTGGAAAGAATTTTATATTTTATCCTGAATTTTATGGGGAGATCCCTGTACATTTACCTAATAAAGCCTGTCCCGGGTTAATACTAGCTATGCCTGGGACCATCTCTTCCAACATTTGAGATATCCCCTGCCATAATCCTTTCATAATCGGGCAATCCCACCACATGTGGTTAAATGTACCTTCGGGCTTGCAGTTCCGCCAGCATTTATCAGATGTCTAAGGCATAAATTTATGAAGTTTTTGGGGATACATACACTACCTGTAAAGTAACTTGTAAGAGTTTTCTATGAGATAGGAGGCAATGTACCCCTTCCCTAATTCTTGAAATATTCCTTTCCATTCCTGGGATGACCACTCCAAGTGGAGATCTTTCTCACATGCCCTCTGATGTGCTGTCTTAACCTCATCAGATGAACTTAGTAAGTTATAGAGCACAGAGAGTACTTTCTTGGTCATATCCGCCTTTGTACATAACTTTTCAAAGTCGGACATACCCAATTGTAAGTGGGTTCTAATCATAATAACATGGGCGAAGTGGCCCAATTGTGAATAGGGGTAGAGTACCGAATCAAGTAAATCAAACTGCCTCTGTACGTCTGAAAACGAGCGCAGTCCCTGAGGTCCCCAAAGTTGGCCCCATGTCCAAATCCCCTTACACTTCCATGTTTGAAATGCCAAGTTCTCTAAACCAGGTCTGAATGCCTTGTTTGCATAAAGACTGGTGCTAGCATGGTATTCCCTCTTTCCAAGTAGACGAAATCTGAACTGTTGCCACAAGTCTAAAGAGATGAGAATGGAAGGGGGAAGATTAGACCCTGATTAAACAATCCACGTCCTCCTAGGTTGCCACAGTAGGCTGCATAACTGGACTTGCCCTAATATTTCCTGATTAGTCTATACCTACTGTTTGGGTTGTTGCTTTTATGTCAGTCTACCAGTTTCTTGAACTGAGCCGCCCAGTAATACTGGGAAAGCTCAGGAACGCTGAGCCCTCCTTGAGCCTTGGTTTTATATAAGATCCGTCTAGCCACTCGTGGTCTCTGACCAGCCCAAATAAAAGCCATGTATTTCCTCTGCCATATATTCAATTGTGATGGGGTAATTTTAGTGGGCAATGTTTGAAAGAGGTATAGGAGTTTAGGGAGTAATATCATTTTTAAGACCGGCATTCGGCCCAACCAGGAGATATGATAGCGACTCCCTTCCTCCATATCCTTAGTTAATGTAGTCCACAAGGGAATGTAGTTTATAGAGAATAGATCTTGAGTAGCAGTGAGTTGAACCCCTAAGTATTTTATTCGTGCTTTCGCCCATTTGAATTGAAAAAGCCTTTGCAACTGTTTAGTCTCCCGTAGTGGAATGTTAAGATTAAGTATCTCGGACTTCTCCCAGTTGTCTCGAAACCCTGATACTTTGCTAAAAACCTCCATTTCACTCATCAAGGTCATGAGTGATGATTCAGGATTAGTAAGCAGGATTAAGATGTCATTGGCGAATAAAGACATTTTGGATAAGATCCGCCCTACAGTTAAGCCCTGTAATGGCAGCATTACGTCTGATATCAATTAAAAAAAAGGTTCTAGGAATAGGGCGAAGAGCAGGGGAGATAGTGGGCAGCCCTGTCTGGTTCCCCGTCCTACCGTAAAAGTAGGGGAGTAACCTCCATTGATCTTAAGACAAGCTCTGGGATTATTGTACAACTGACGAAGCCTCCGAAGATATGGGGCTCCAAACCCCATTCTCTCCAAAGTGCGAAAAACATACGGCCAGTGCACCATATCGAATGCCTTTTCGGCATCGATGGAGAGAGAGTGCTATGGTAGGAATATTATATTTTTTCGCATACCAAATATCGTCCAAGATTTTGTGAACATTATCTGCTGTGGTTCTCCTGGAGATAAACCCTGCTTGGTCAGGGTGTATCAGTTGAGCTATGAAACAATTTAGGCGATTGGCTAGAATTTTCGCTAATATTTTAACATCTATATTCAGGAGAGATATAGGCCTGTAGGATCCGCATAATGCTGGATCTCTCCCTGGCTTTGCCAGTATGGTGATCCCTGCTGTGTTAACTAGTGGAGACAGATTAGTCCCATTTCTCAGGGCATTAAAGAAATTCAAGTGCACCGGTGCCAACACCATTGAATACTGTTTGTAAAATCGTGGTGAGTAACCGTCTAGTCCCGGCGATTTACCGGGTTTTAAAGTCTTAATGGCTTCATGAATTTCCCCCAAAGTGATGTCTTTATCTAAGAATAGCCATTGGGAGGTGGTTAACTCTGGTAGCGGCATATCTAGTAAGTAATCATTTATTTCCCCCTCCATAATGGTCGGATCAATGCTATACAGTTGAGCATAAAATTGGTGAAACCTTTGTCGAATTGAGGTGTTATCTGTTAGAAGGTCACCCTCTGCGTTTTTTATCTTTGGAATAGTAGCTTGCGCTTGACGATGTTTAACTGCTTGTGCCAAATATTTCCCTGCTTTATTCCCCCCTCGATAAACCTCTGTTGTAATTGTTCTAGTTGATGCCGCAATTAAAGCCGAATCAAGAGCAGCTATCTTATCCCATATCTCCTGAATAGCTTGCTTCGATCGATATGTTGTATTATCCCTCATATGTTTACGTTCCAGAGTTTGCGATTGCATTAACAAGCTTTGCCGTTTTTTCTCCCGTTTTTTCACATATGAAGCTCTAACAATAAAAGTCCCCCTTAAAATACTTTTTAAACATTCCCATAAGTTCCCCGGGTTAGTATCCCCAGTATCGTTATAACGCAGATATTCCCGGATCTCCCCAGCAATCTGATTCTGAAACTCCTTGTCTTCCAACAATGAGTTGTTGAGTCTCCAAAAGCGTAGGCCTTTATCATAATTTTGTAATTGTAATTGAAACCAGATTGGAGCATGGTCGGACCAGACTATTGGTTCAATTTCCACCGATCGTACCACATTTATTCTAGTTTTATCTATCAAAAAGATGTCTAACCGGGAGTATGAATCATGTGGGTGTGAATAAAAGGAGTAGCAGCATGATGTCGGATATCGGGATCTCCACATGTCGATCCCCAATATCAGGGTAATTACATTTTTAAGGGCCTGTCTAGTTCAGGCATTAGCTGAGCTAGTCCCCGTAGAATTATCAATATGGGGGTTGAGAATTGTATTGAAATCAGCACCAAGAATCACACTCCTCTCCATCTTATCAGTAATCATAGTGTATAGGGCAGTATAGAAGGCTTCCTTTTGTGAGGTAGGAATGTAAATGGTAATTAGTGTCAGATTTTCACCCCAAGTTTCACATTCAATAATAGATAGCGGCCGCTGGGGTCCGAATATGAGCTTATCAATTCGAAGTGAAGGTCTTTATGAGTTAGAATTCCTACACCTGTGTACTTTGCAGCTGCTGTTGCCGCTGCATACACTGGAATTTTAAATCATGCATGCAATTGCACACATATGACTTAAAATACACCTACCACGGGTGTGTGCTCCTAATTTTAAGCTGTTACTTCAGCTAACGTACTTCATGTACCTTCCTTAGGATTATCGGCTTTAAAGTACACAAGCAAGTGGATAACCGCCGACCTTCCTTCGGCTTCATATTCTCTTGGCTCGGCCCTCCTTTCAGCACGACTTCCCCCACGGTGCTAGTTTCTCCCCGGAGCAGGACTTCTTAGTGCCTGGCCGTGTGGGCCATGGTATCCGCCCAGTAATTGGAGCATCAACCTGCACATTTATAGCGCTATGTCACAGTGGTTCCCAGTGGGTTTCTCAGGGGGTGCCCAGTGTACACCATATCCATGGATACAATGGCCAGGACAACAAGATGGGTACTCCGCGCAGAAAGGTCGGGAGAGATCTTCCAGCACCCCAGCAGCGAACATCAGCGGCATGACACTGGCGCAACAATTTGGCAGCGAAACTAGCATCAATCAGCATACGGAACTAGAGGTACAGCGCTGAGAAAGTACCACTGCTATCAATGCCCAGGGTGAAGGTCCAGATGAAATCCAGAGTATGACAAGGGCAGCCCCTTCGGAGGCAGAAGCTGAGGAGCAGAGTCAAGAGCAACCAAAGGGTGAGTTGTCGGGGGGGGGGGGGGGGGGGGGCTCCTTTTCACTGTCTCCTGGGGTGGGGGGCGGTGGTGCAAGCAGTGAAGAAATAGAGGAAGGAGAAACAGAAGCACAGAGAGTTCCAGCTCCAGTAGTTCTAGTAAGATTTCCGATTCTGACAGCTTGGATGAGGCCAGTGAAGCGAAGCCGTGTACATCCCGGGAAGAGGTGGCTAGAGACTCTCCAGTGCTGACGGGTCTATCCCAGTTGTGGGAGAGTGTGCCTAGGTCATTATGCAGGAAGATAAGGAAACAGCAATACACTGACATTTTCCGGCTTATGGAAGGAAGGTGGAGGCTGTGCGACAAGAGAAAGGGCAAGAATAACGATCCTTCTCCAGGGAATGACAGAAAGATTCCTTGGAACATTATAAATTGGGTGCAAGCATTTCTGAGCATGATGAGAGTTGTTATCCTGGACAATCCATCACAATGTGGCCCCATGCTCAGATTCGCTGACACCATTTTGGAGACTTACAGAGAATACGAAGGATGGGCCTGGCTGAATTATGATGAGTGCTTCCAGGACTTGATGGGGAGAATCAATTCATGTCCTAGGGGACTCAGGATGTAAGTGTCTGGTTGAAGCAAATGACAAATAAGGTGGTTGACGCTGGTGGCTGGGGTTAAATGTCAAAGAAACCTGCCACCTCAACAGCGGCCCCAGTCGGGTCTGCGAATATTCCAAGCAATACTTGCTGGCACTTTAACAAGTCATCTTGCTGCTTTCAAGGATTGCAAGTTCAAGCACATTTGCTTGATTTGCACAGCTCCCTATTCGGCAACCAAGTGTACCAGGAAAGCGGCGCCCGGGGGCAATGATGTTCAGGGATTTCAGAAAGCTCCCTCACCAATCAGACTAGACTGAATGCTAGACTGTCCTGCCCTATACCCCAGATGAGATGAGGTGATGAGGATTGAGCAGGGCTTCTGGGATGGATTTAGAATCCCTTACCAAGGCTGCATTTGCAACTCGGTGGCTAACAATGCCCCCTCTATGACGCATCATGCCGAGATCGTGCAAGACAAATTGAAAGCGGAGCTCGCTTTGGGCAGAATGGTGGGTCCTTTCTTCACCCCTCCTTGCCGTGAAAATGATGTTATCGCCTCTGGCAATGGTCCCAAAGAAGGAGCAGGGAAAATACAGACTTATTCAGAATCTCTCTTATCCTGCCGGGCTCTCTGTGAATGACCATCTGCCTTAAGAGGAATGCTCCGTCCAATATGCTTCATTTGACAGTGCCATATCCCTCTGAGGAGGTGCGGAAGAGCGGTGATGATGGCTAAAACCGACATTGAGTCGGCATTCCATCTGTCACCAGTCCACCCAAAGAGCTTCCCACTGCTGGGATTCAAATTCTGTGGGCAATTCTACTTTGACAAGTGTATGCTTATGGGGTGCTCAGTGTCCTGCTCCTATTTTGAGTCATTCAATTTCTTCTTGCACAGGGTAGCCAGGAGAGTGGTGGGCATAGACAACATCATCCACTACCTTGACGATTTCCTGTTCTTCAGTCCGCTCGGAACTGAGATCATGGCACAACTCCTCCGTGTTTTTCAAGGAGTAGTTGAAGGCTTTGATGTACTGCTGGCCCAAGAGAAGACCAAAGGCCCGGCCACCACCATGTATTTTCTGGGCATTGAGCTCGACTCTGAGCGAATGATATCCAGACTTCCTGAAGACAAGTTGGGTAAACTGCGCACAATCTTGGATCGGGCCACACGAGCCAAAAAGCTGTCACTACGAGAGGTCCAGTCCATTTTGGACTCCCTTAATTTACCTTACACAGTGATTCCTATGGGAAGAGCGTTCTTGCACAGGTTATCAGCTGCTACAGCTGGGATACATTGCACATACTACTTTATCAGATATTGGTTACGACCTGTTTAACAATGACTTTCAGGAGGCCACTGAGGCAGTTTTTTTTAAACAGGCATGGGGATGGCCAAAGCTGACATTGGTATTGGAGGAGCATGAGAAAAGTGTAGTCACTGTCTCATGCCTGTGGCGGGCACCTGGGCCAAATGGGAAGCTAATGAACAGACTGGAGCTGCCTCACGAAGACAGGTCAGCTGCTTGGCTGAAGAGAAGGCCATGTTGCCTGAAAGGGTGGGTACCACACCCTGTAAGTTTGGGCCCCCTTGCTGGAAAAATGCGGTGGAGGGTCAAGCCTTGGATGCACCGCCTCGCTGGTACGTGGCGGGTGGATATGGGAGCGTAGACCCCGATTCTTCTGAGCTATCAAGGAATTGGCCCTGGTAACAGTTTTTATATTTCATGTTGCTATGTTAAATAAAGCTGCAGCCTGTTTATTTCCAATTTGAATGTTGTCATGCATAGTTATTTCGGGGACGGGGGTAAAGTCTCTAGCTACCCGGCTGAGCGCACATACTGCTTGCGGCTCCCAGCGTCAATATGTGGGCCCGTGCCAAAATGCCCGGAGCCTGCAAGTGACCTGGGGCTGGGCCGAGCGCGTGGCCGTTGCCTTTTTTCGACATCATCAGGGGCGGCTGGCTCCTCAGCCGTTCCCAACAACAGTGGTACCTAGACGGGGTGGGCACCAGCCTGGGGTCGGTCTCTTTCGGGTGGGCTTGTACCAGCATGTCATTTGGGAGCGGCCGGCCTCCCAGCTGCTTCTGTTAATGTGATGGCGTTTAAAAGGCTCAGCGCTGCCCAGGACGGCCCCTTTTCACCGGCGACCAAATTCCCTCCCATCCACCCCGCATGTAGTACACGGACATAGAGAAAATGCATGCCATTCCATTAAGTAGTCACGTTAACCTGCTTTGTCATGTGTTAGGCTATACTTAGGATGTGGTCCATTACAGTAGCTGTGGCGATCAAAAAAAACAAACAGAATGTTAGGAATTATTAAGAAGGGAATGGCAAATAAAACAATGGATGTCATAATGCCTCTGTATCGTTCCATGGCGAGACCACATCTTGAATATTGTGTGCAATTCTGGTCACCACATCTCCAGAAAGATATAGTTGCCCTGGAGAAAGTGCAGAGAAAGGTGACAAAAATGATAAGGGGCATGGAATGGCTGCCCTATGAGGAAAAGCTAAGGAAGTTAGGGCTGTTCAGTTTGGAGAAGAGACGACTGAGGGGGATATGATAGAGGTCTACAAAATCATGAAAGGACTTGAACAAGTTAATATAAATCAGTTATTTACTCTCTAAGATAATAGAAGAACTAGGGGGCATTCCATGAAGTTAGCAAGTAGCTCATTTACAACAAATCAAAGAAAATTCTTTTTCACTTAGCACATAGTTAAGCTCTAGAATTCATTGCCAGAAGATGTGGTTACAGCAGTTAGTGTAACTGGGTTAAAAAAAGGTTTGGATAAGATACTAGAGGAAAAATCCATAAACTGCTATTAATTAATAAGCAAAGGTAGCTTGACAGGTATTTAATGTTTGGGTACTTGCGACTTGGATTGACCACTGTTGGAAACAGGACACTGGGCTTGATGGACCCTTGGACTGACCCAGTATGGCATATCTTATATTCTTATGTTCACCTTTACTCCAACTCATTCAGAATTCTGTCGCTAGGCTGCTCTCAAACATACACCGCCATGATCATATTACACCTAACCTGCAAGCCCTACACTGGCTTCCGATTGAGTATCAAATTCAATTTAAACTTGCTTTAATCATTCATAAACTACCATACTATGTGAATTCCCCACTGGCGTGCAGCACATTAAAAACCTATATTCCTATCAGAACTCTTCCCTCTGCCTCCCAGTCTATCCTTGAAATTCCTTCCCTTTGCTCCGCTAGATTAGCATCCATTCGAGAAGGCTTTCTCTCTTGCATGATTCTATTTATGGAACTCGATACTGCTGCATGTTTGTCTTTTGATAAATAAAAGAGTTCAAAGTTGCTCTAAAAACTCGTTTCAACATTGCCTTTTCACAAAGGAAACCCCGAGGTTTTCTCTCCCCAATGGTGTGATCCTCTCCTTTTATTCAGTCTTCTCCTGTAAGTTTCTTCTCATTGCTGTTAAGTACATCCCCCTTAAGTAGTATATCTGAATCAATTATTGGATACAGCTTTTTTTTGGGGGGATTTATTTTGCTATAGATCATCTGTTTTATTTGGTATTGTCTTTGTATTGTACCATATCTGCTTTTATGTTTGTTTTCATATTTGTATTTTTATGCTTGGACTCATTACCCGTCCCAGACTTCGGAGGGCACGGGATAAAAACGATGTAAAATAAATAAATAAATCTTATCCCCCCCCCCCCCAACCCCGTCTTGTCTCTCCTCTAAGGTACACATAACCTGGTCGATTTTAAATGCCTTGTGCGAGTCAAAACCTGGAGATACACACATGACTCAGGCCTGTGTGTGCCGCGCGGATTTTAAAAGGCCTGTGGCCACACGCATATCTCCCATTACGCACACAAAAATCTTTTTGCCAAAATGAGGTGGGGCATGGGTGGGCCAGGTCTGTAGCATGAATCCAGCGCTAAAAGTAGTTATGCGCACAAGCGCGTGCCAGGGTCCCCTACTGTGTAACATTACTTCTGCTATGGACAGCGTGTTAGTAACAAAAAAAAATATGCTAGTCAGAAGGGTTTTAAGGGTCGAGGGTAACAGGGTAAAAGGGAGGCAAGTTAGTTAGGTGGATTAGGAAGTCCTCTCTTTTACTGAGGCGAAATGAGAAAAGGGCTATTATGTCGGTGTGCGTAGCTACTAAAATTTTCCCCACTTAGGTTTGCAAGGTAGCATTTGTGCACGTCAATATAAAATTGTGCACGCGTATACATGCATATGTGTTATAAAATCATTGTGTCCATTGTGTGCACCGGCAAATGTGCGCAAGTGTGCAGATCTTAAAATTTACCTCAACATGTTTATTTCAGTCTCATCTCATAGGGCTTCCCATGCAAACCCTGCACCATTTTGGTAATAATATGGCAATAAGGGAAGTCAGAACAATAATATTGTAGCCAATTCTATAATTCAGTGAAAAGAATTATTCACAGCCTTAAATATGATGAACAGCTAAAGTCCTTAGGATCAACACTTTTCCCTACAGTCTCACTACATATCCATAGATATCTTTTTTTCTCCAAAAGTACTTGTTGTAACCATGATAGTCCTTTGCCATAGTCCAGGAATAAGCATATATGGAAAGTAGCTAAAGACACAATTTTCCAGTAGTTTCATTTGTAAAGATTATTTTCTATTGTGAACCAAAAGAGAATTAGGAAAATTGAAAATGGACAGCACAATTAGGTTACACCCTGTTTTATCACTTGCTAGAGTCAGCATTGACAATAAGGAATTAGGGAAGGGCAGATGAGTAGCCGACTAATAGAGCAGAACCTCCGAACCACTGGGCCACAACACACTAGTGTGCCACAGCAAGATTCCTCTTGTGTAGTGGTTGTCTCCCTTCCTCCCTCTCTTCCTGAAGAGTCAAGAAAGCCGGAGGGGTCGCGATGGAACCCATTTCACCATGGTCCTAAGAGCTTACGAGGCTGGCAGGGCCACAGTGGACTCCATTTCACCATGGCCTGAACAGCTGAGGAGGCTGGCAGGACCGCGGTGTAGCCCATCTCAATCAGAGAGGAGGTGGGAGGGGCTGAGGTGGAGCTCATCTCACTTTAGCCCAAAGAGGCGGCCCTGACTGTGTGTGTATGTACGTTTGTGTGTGTGTACGTGTATGCATGTGCATGTGAGAGCCTGTATGCATGTGTATGTATGCGTGTGTAAGAGCCTGTGTGTGTTTGACAACCTGTGTATGTATGTGTGTGTCTGTCAACCTGAGTGCATATGTGTGAGAGCCTGTGTGTATGTGCCTGAAAAAGCCTGTGTATCACATACAAGTTTTCACAGGCACACGCACACAAAGACGAAGAGAGAGCCTATATATGTGAGAGAGAGGGAGTGTGTGTGAAAGCATGTATATGTATATGAGAAAGGGAATATGTGAGAGAATGTGTTGGAGTGACAAGAATTCAAAAGATCCCAGGTATGAAAAGCAGGAATTTTTTTTACTCAGTTTTAATTATTGAATGTTATTTGATGTTTCTGCTGTTTTGAAATATTTTACTGGTGTTTGGGAATTAGAACAAATTTCTGTGAGTTTTTTAAATTATTGGATGGATGTTCATCGGCTCTTTTGACATATTTATTCTTTTATTAGTATGGTTTTACTATTATGAATTTTTATATCTTTTGATTTTATGGCTGGGGTCCAGCTTGGGGAAGGGAAGAGGAAAATACTGACTGCTCCAGCCTGGGGGGTGTGGGGACGGGTGAGAGTGCTGGGGTTGAATGGGGTAAGGAAAGAAAGCTGGGGTCTAGCCTGAAGGATGAGAGGAGAAAGGGGGGTGGGAAATGTAAATGTCAATGGAGAATGGAAGCACATTTTAAACAATTAAAAAAAATGCAAAACTGGCTTAGGGAAAGAAGCTAAAATCACAAAAATATTATAAGTCCCTAGACTACCATCATTTCCATTCTACATTTCTAAACTTGTCTAATTATATTTTAGGTTTGTTTTTTTTGACAATTCAATTTAATTACAAGTACATTTCCTAGCATTTTCACAATCGCATGACCAGTGACCAGTAGGTATGAATACATGACATTGTAAAATTTGGTTTGGTGTGCCAAGAGGATCAAGCAAACTTGAACGTGTGCCCTAATATAAAAATATTCGTGAAGCTCTGGGTTAAAGCAGCCAGCGTTCCAATCCTGCTGACACTCTCAGTGACCTGGGGCAAGTTACTTCACCCTCCGTTGCCTCAGTTACAAAAATTGTAAGCCCTCTGGGGATAGGGAAATATCTACAGGGAAATATATTGAATCCATCTAAAGGTCACATGAAAATCTCTGACTGGTAAGAGGAAATTATATCAGGGAGAACACTGGCCTTCATGTACAACTAAAGTCCCATTATCTGGCATGCATGGGGAATGGTCCACACCAGTTCAGCAAACATGCCATTTTTCTGAACATGCTCTTCCTGCTACTCCCTCATGCTCTCTGCTTAAATCTTCTTGGCAGCAATACCAGTGATTTTCCTTTACAGAGTGCTCAGTGTAGTGTTGGTAAAGGAGCATGTATGCTACCCGTCTTGAAGTTGCCACCCCCATGCAGTTGCACGGTATTAAAAAAAAAAAAAAAAAAAGCCGCACTGTTAAATGCCAGTTAGTTGAGCTTTCTGGTTGGCTGAGTGCCAGATAATGGGGCTTTTACTGTACTCCTAATTCATTAGGACCTTTGGACATGTTTGACACAGAAAGCTAATAAATACCATGAGCAGCCAGGAGATTAGTGTGAAAGTGGCAAACTGGTTTAAAAAGTGAATGAACAAATGACTAGTATGGTACCATATGACTCGGGCCTGGTTTTATTCAATGTTTGCACAGACAATATTGCAGAGTGACTTAAAAAAAAAAAAAAAAGAAAGTATGTCTTTTTACAGATGACATGAAAATGTGTAACGAGATTGACACTTCAGAAGGAGCACAAAAAATAAGGAACGATTTAAGGAATAATAAAAGATATTACAGAAAAGATTTAATGCAAAAATATGCATGCATAGATTTTTGGCAAAGAAACCCTGGAAAGCTGTATATGAGGACAGAGTGGTATAGTATTGATGACCACTAAACAGGAGAGGGATTGTGGAGGGGGAGGGGGAGGGAAGGATAAAATTTGGTGGTTATATCTGATGAACTCATTGTTAATATAGGCAGTGAGAAGAGTCAATATAATGCTAGAGTATAGAGAGAGAGAGAAAGAGGTATAACCAGCAGAAGAAATGTGAAAAAGGAGCCAGTAATACCTGTGAACAAGTCATTGATGTGACTTCATCTACAGCAATGTGTCCAGTTCTGGAAGCCATATCCCAAGATATAGGCAGATTAGAGCTACTTAAGGAGACTTAAGGACCTACATTTATACCCTGGATGAGAGGAGGAATAAAGAAATATGATAATGACATTCAAATGCCTAAATGATTTAAATATTGTATACAATGCAATTATTTATTGGTGGAAAAGAAGAACTAGGAGTCATGATATAAGACTGAAGTGGGATAGACTCAGGAGTAAAAGATGAGGAAGTATTTCTTTACAAAATGGATGATTGATACACAAATGTTACGCGCGCCGGCCGTGGTGGTCTGCAGCTGGTTGCACTCCCTGGCACGGTCCCGGTTCAGTCCTGACCCCTCTTGCAGCGGCAGAGAACCGCTGCCAATGACGAACTTCTCCGCAGCTCAGTGCCGCTGCTCACTCTGCCAACGCCTGACCACACCGGCAACTTCCTAGGTGCACACGTGCGCGCCTCACCACTGTTCTTAAAGGGACCACAGATGGAAAGTGCCTGCAGCCCCTTCTGATGACTCAGTACTTCTGTCCGCTCCTGCCTGCAATGCCTTGCCTCAGCAACAGGTCATGCTCCTTGTGGGTAGCTAGCTGTCTGTTGCCATCTCCTTCTGGATTGCTTCTCTCGTCTTGGCTTGGATTATTCTGGACTCGCTGGATTGCCGCCTGCCCTGACTTCTGGTATGCTTCTGGACTCCGTTGGATTGCTGCCTGCCCCTATTCCTAGTACGGTCTTGGACTTTGCTGGATTGCTGCCTGCCCTGACTTCCGGTTCGTTCTAGATTCTGTTGGTTTGCTGCCTCATGGAGTTGTTCTTCTCCGGAGACCCGCTCCTAAGTCCAGCCAGCCCCGGTACCCAAGGGCTCAACCTGCGGGGAATGAGGGCTGGTATTGGTGAAGGTCCTGTTGGGTCTCCACATCAGCCAGCTCCATCTACCGACGAAAAGAACCTGCAAGGCCTCCTTCCTGCAGGTAGTGACAATCTCGTCTCAGACCCAGGGTCCACCTTTGTAACAATAAATCACCTTTTCAGGGGATGTGGGGAAGGCAAAAACAGAGGACCCCTAATGATGAGAAAACAAGTTGAAAACCTGAGATCAAGTAGGTGTGGTAGCCGGGCCTTTGGTCCTAAAATCTGACACCAGTTTCTGATTTCTCTTGATGTTAGCAATATGTTGGTAATATAAAAAAGGTTTTCTTAAAAAGAAAGACTTTATTCAATATTTCAAACAGATCTAAACATAATGCAGAAGCAATTTGGTTAAGCTATAGTTGTTTTAAAACAATCTAACTAGCCATTTTATTTTCCTGCTATAGCTCTAATGCTTTGTTCTATTCCCCTGGGCACTTCTTCTGCTAAGCAGCATGAGGTTAGAAATGATGAATGATAACAGAGAAATGAAGACAAATAAAAGGGAGATTCAGAATCCCAAGAGATCATTCAAAGCTACATCTTCAAGTAGTTTTCCACCTCCCTATTTGTTTGTAAGAAGTCTGCAACATAGAAGACCTGCACTCTTTAGCAAACATAAAGCAAAGTTCAGGAAATTTTATTGACCAAGAGCTGGAAATCAGTTTTAAATAAAAAATAAATCTTCGAGACATGCTTTTAAAAGGGAGGTACCATAAACTGCAAAGCATAAAAATAAAGATCCTTCAGCTTTGTGTTTAGATCTCTGAGGTATTTTGATAATTTTCTGATAATCCATTTGCTAAAAAAATGTAATATCTAAAAGAGGAATGACATGGTAAGGAGGTAGCCAAAACAGTTTCTTGTAGACCTAAACATCTGTAGTGCATTAAAGGTGATGTCACATGGCACAGAGCAAGAGAATGTTAGTCACAGGGAAACCGTACACTGATTAACATAAGAACATAAGAAATTGCCATGCTGGGTGAGACCAAGGGTCCATCAAGCCCAGCATCCTGTTTCCAACAGAGGCCAAAAACCAGGTCACAAGAACCTGGCAATTACCCAAACACCAAGAAGATCCCATGCTACTGATGCAATTAATCACTAGTCACTAACCAACCTCCTTCCCTTCTCAAAAATACTCCAACTTAAACATGCAAGGGAATGTTTGCTTGGTGGTAATCTTGTACGGGGGTTATTCAATGAGGATAACCGATTTGCAGTTATCCTCTCATGAACCTCCGTCTATTATTCTTTTATTAAGTTGAACAATATCTCACGAACTTTTTTTATATTTTTCAATTTTTCTAAAAATCCCTTCTCCCCTGCTGCTTTACCGCCCCACTGATGTCTTGTTACATACTTATCGGGACGTCGCCTCTGCGATGTGTTATGGGCGCGGAGCTGCTTGTCCGACACGGGCCATGTTTCGGCACAGTGTGCCTGCTTCAGGGACTATGGGAGAACATGCTGTGTCCGATACTGGGTTCACAGCGTGTGGGAGACCTTTAATGTATAAAAAGGTTAATTTTAAACAGCTAAGCCTTCTGCATGCTTTATCTCTTATTCATTAATAATGCTTGAATTAAGACCCACCTTGCCATTGAAAACTTACTTGTGTGTAGCTTCTTTCTGTCTCACGGGCGACGCCTATTGTGCTTGTCTGGGCGTCGGAACTGTTCTGACTCTTTATATATACCTGCCTGGGAGACCTACCTCCTACTCTTTTTCAGACCGAGGCTATCTTGGACGTGTGCAATTCTGCTAATTATGTTGTAGCGGACCTGACAGGGAACTATGTCTGCTGAGGGATGAGCTTCTGCTTCATGAGGCGGACTTGGTGGGGAACTGGTGCTCACCACGTCCGCTAATGCTATGTTCGGTTTTTTCTTTTTTTCTTTTGAAGGGCGGCATAAATTAGACTGAGGGCGTTTTCCGGGCGGGGCTAACTATTTGTGATAGTTGCTAATTTGGTGAAGGGCGTTTCTCGGGCGGGGCTGACAGCCGCGCCTGTCTGAAATATAACTTTCCCATATCTCTTAATGATCTGCCTCTTTTGAAAGATTAGTCTTACGAGTTATTCAACTCGTGAAGCTATTTTAACACTTCTGACGGCCCGCTATGCAAGTCATGAAGGTACTGCTCAATCTTTTCGATGTCTCACTTACCGGCGCCAGCAGTCCCGCCCATTTGACTGCTTATAGTGCATCATGTGTTCCTTTGTGGAAGGCAGACCTGATTGTAAACTAGTTCTTGCCACGTCTGCTGGAACTGCTGAGGCTTTTTATCTTTTATTTACAGGGGGCTACTTCAATCGGACTGGGAGGCGCCGTTCTATAAACTAACTGCTTTCCTAGTGTATGATCTTAAATTTTTACATGCTTGTCAAGTGACTTTGATGTTTGTAATGCTATTTTGCAAAAGGCTATCTATCATATTGTCTGTATGACTTATGATGATTTATCAACCTAAGATCAACTGCCATGGTGCCTGGGTGGCTACTGTAATATCTGTGTGGCTACTACTCCATTTATTTGTGTTTTAGCTAAACTGTTAGGGAACTACTGATCCTACATGATTTAATGCATAAGTTCAATGTGGTAAATCCACAGCTGCTGTCCTTTTCTGAATTGTGATCCTTGTGGTTGAACCTTTAGCGTCCCTATTCATTGATCATGAAATCCGAATGATTTCACCAAAATACTGTCCAGTCGATTTCTCGATTGAGCCCCTTCGGAGCCACTGTGCCCCAGGTGTATATGTACTTCTGTTCCATCTGTATTAGCTTTGTGTTCAGGTCGCCTCCCCTCGGGTGTTCCTGTAATTGAAAGAGGACCGCCGCTTTGAACTCTTCCGGTGGATGACCCATTTGTTGCCAGTGATCTGTTAAAGGAGCCCCTTCAATTTTGTGTCTCAGTCGACTGGCATGTTCTTGAAGCCTGTTCTTAACCTTGCGCATTGTCTTGCCAATGTATACCTTGTGGCAGGTGCACCAGAGTGCGTAGATCACTCTTGTTGAGTCGCAGGTATAGAAACCTCTATAGGTATATTTCCTCCGTCCCGGGATGGTTAACTCTGTGCCCTCATGCATAAACTGGCATGCACTGCATTTCCCGCATATTTTTTGACCTCTTTGTGTATCTTGACTTTGAGTTTGTTCAGGTAGTAGATTGGAATGTACTATCAAATCCTTCAGATTTTGTGCTTTAGTAAGAGCGAATGTGGGTTTTTCTTTCAAATTCGGGTGGACTTGCAAAAGAGACCAGTATTTTAGTATACTTTTTTTTAACATGAACGTTTGTGGTGTGTGTGGTAACACGCAAATTAATTTCTCACTATCAGTGCTGGTTTTGGGTTGAAGGAGCAGTTCTCTATTGGCCCATCTTGCTCGTTTGTACGCCTTTTTTACTGTTGCTACTGGATAGCCTCTCTGCAAAAATCTACTGGTCATGTCCGCCGCTTGTATCTTAAATTCTTCAAGGGATGAGCACAATCTCCTCAACCTAAGAAATTGCCCTACTGGTAAGTTATTTCTAAGGTGATTGGGATGAAACGACGAGTAATGTAACAGTGTGTTTCTGTCCGTAGGTTTCCGGTATATGGTAAATTGAAATCCTTCCCCTGTAAGCATTATTTGAATGTCCAGGAACGGTATGCTGTTCTTGTGATGTTGACTTGTAAAACGCAGATGTGGATTGCGGCTATTTAACCATTGTATGAAATGTTGCAGTTCCTCCTCTTCTCCTTGCCATATGACGAAAATGTCGTCGATGAATCTTTTCCAAAATTTGATATGACATTCAAAACTATTTCGATATACCCACTTCTCCTCAAACTCTGACATGTACAAGTTGGCCAGGTCAGGGGCCATTGTGGCCCCCATAGCTGTACCTTTGATTTGTTTATAGTACTTCCCTAAGAACATAAAATAATTCTCTTGTAGCGCAATGCTGGCTAGTTCTTGAATGAAGGCTACGGGAGTTCTCCGTCGTGTGCTGGTGGAGATTAACTTTGCCGTTATTACCTCTATGGCCTCACTTTGGGGTATGCTGGTATATAATGCCGTCACATCTATAGTCACTAAATATGTAAGTTCTGGTTCTGGATGAAGATCTTGTAGAAGAGTCATTAGGTGTGCGGAATCCCGTATATATGATGTTATCTGTGGGATATATCCACGTAGGGATCTATCCACAAATTGAGAAAGTGGCTCTAAAAGCGACCCTTTGGAGGACACTATTGGACGTCCCGGTGGGGACTTGAGCGATTTGTGAATCTTAGGTACGGTGTAAAATACCGGACAGGTGGGGTATTTAACTTTCAAAAAACGAACCTCCTTCTCTGTAATCCAGTTTGCTTGTAGGGCTTGGTCTACTATACGGTCTATCCTCTGTTTAATTTCCTTGGTTGGATCCTCTGACAATGGTTGATAAAATTCAGTGTCATTGAGCTGTCGCTCTATTTCCATAATATACTGTTGCCTGTCTTGTATTACAATGGAGCCCCCCTTATCAGCTGGTTTTACTACTATTTGCTGATTATCTCGGATCTCCTTGAGCGCATGGATTTCTGCGCTCGATAAATTGTTGCTGCTAACTGATCGCTGGGTGATCTTTGAAAAACTGTCTCTGCGAACCATTTCCGCGAACGTGTAAATCACCGGGTCTATTGGACCTGGTGGTACCCAGGTGGAACGTGGTGTCAATACATCCTTCTGATATTCTTGGGGGGCTGAATTTGCAAAAAAACACTTTCAACCTTAATTGTCGAATGAATCTGTTCAAGTATTTTTCACCTTCAAATGTTGAGTAACTGTTTACTGGTGCAAAGGATAGGCCTTTATTTAATAAAGTCAATTGGGCTTCTGTCAAAGGAATCGTTGATATATTTATGACTGCCTCATGCATAATTGTTGCTATTTGTTCTTGGCTTGTCTTGTTCGTCCGTAAGGGCGTTTCGAGCCTTGATTGTCTTTTTCTTTGATTCGTTTGTTGTCTTTGCGGGCACCGGCCTGTTCTAAAAAATGTGGATCTCTCTCTTCTACTTGTTCATCTCTAGTCTTCTCTGTGTGTCGTCTGTTCGAACGTGCCTCTTCTCCCGAAGAGTCATCTGATGAACCCGCAAAAGTAACTTTGGGTTTCCTATATCTGTGAGGTTGTGTCGACATCCATAGGTATACGTTACCTTTTTTATAATCCTCTTCATCCCGGGTGAACTTTGTTAACTTAAATTGCTTCAGTTCATCCCTAAAGGTGTCTATTTGGTCCTGCAACTCTTTAAAGGACTGTTGGTATTTGTCTTCTGGTTCCGCTTGACGAATTTCTTCTAGAGTTTTTTCAATCTCTTCTTTCACTTGGACAGCAGTTGTTTGTGCTTTCTCAATAATGAGGATCATTAGATCCAACGAGCATTTGTTGAGGATCTTATTCCAATTTTGCAGAAATTCCGGATCTTCTCCATATAATCTTGGTTCCTTCTGAATTCTTAAACCACGTGGTATTCGTTGGACTCGACAGTACTCGATTAGAGTACCGGCATGTAATTCTGTTCTAATTAATTTTTTGTTTGATGCCGTGACTGAGTTCCATTGGTCCGGTTTTTGGCCATCTTGTGTAGTAAATATTGAAGGTGCTGTCAAAAGCGCCTGTAGTCTGGCTTCCGAGAAGGACAATGTATTGTCCCAGGCAGTAATAGATGTAGTCATAACTGAGGTTATTTACAGTCCAGTATTCACTAGTCACTAACCAACCTCCTTCCCTTCTCAAAAATACTCCAACTTAAACATGCAAGGGAATGTTTGCTTGGTGGTAATCTTGTACGGGGGTTATTCAATGAGGATAACCGATTTGCAGTTATCCTCTCATGAACCTCCGTCTATTATTCTTTTATTAAGTTGAACAATATCTCACGAACTTTTTTTATATTTTTCAATTTTTCTAAAAATCCCTTCTCCCCTGCTGCTTTACCGCCCCACTGATGTCTTGTTACATACTTATCGGGACGTCGCCTCTGCGATGTGTTATGGGCGCGGAGCTGCTTGTCCGACACGGGCCATGTTTCGGCACAGTGTGCCTGCTTCAGGGACTATGGGAGAACATGCTGTGTCCGATACTGGGTTCACAGCGTGTGGGAGACCTTTAATGTATAAAAAGGTTAATTTTAAACAGCTAAGCCTTCTGCATGCTTTATCTCTTATTCATTAATAATGCTTGAATTAAGACCCACCTTGCCATTGAAAACTTACTTGTGTGTAGCTTCTTTCTGTCTCACGGGCGACGCCTATTGTGCTTGTCTGGGCGTCGGAACTGTTCTGACTCTTTATATATACCTGCCTGGGAGACCTACCTCCTACTCTTTTTCAGACCGAGGCTATCTTGGACGTGTGCAATTCTGCTAATTATGTTGTAGCGGACCTGACAGGGAACTATGTCTGCTGAGGGATGAGCTTCTGCTTCATGAGGCGGACTTGGTGGGGAACTGGTGCTCACCACGTCCGCTAATGCTATGTTCGGTTTTTTCTTTTTTTCTTTTGAAGGGCGGCATAAATTAGACTGAGGGCGTTTTCCGGGCGGGGCTAACTATTTGTGATAGTTGCTAATTTGGTGAAGGGCGTTTCTCGGGCGGGGCTGACAGCCGCGCCTGTCTGAAATATAACTTTCCCATATCTCTTAATGATCTGCCTCTTTTGAAAGATTAGTCTTACGAGTTATTCAACTCGTGAAGCTATTTTAACACTTCTGACGGCCCGCTATGCAAGTCATGAAGGTACTGCTCAATCTTTTCGATGTCTCACTTACCGGCGCCAGCAGTCCCGCCCATTTGACTGCTTATAGTGCATCATGTGTTCCTTTGTGGAAGGCAGACCTGATTGTAAACTAGTTCTTGCCACGTCTGCTGGAACTGCTGAGGCTTTTTATCTTTTATTTACAGGGGGCTACTTCAATCGGACTGGGAGGCGCCGTTCTATAAACTAACTGCTTTCCTAGTGTATGATCTTAAATTTTTACATGCTTGTCAAGTGACTTTGATGTTTGTAATGCTATTTTGCAAAAGGCTATCTATCATATTGTCTGTATGACTTATGATGATTTATCAACCTAAGATCAACTGCCATGGTGCCTGGGTGGCTACTGTAATATCTGTGTGGCTACTACTCCATTTATTTGTGTTTTAGCTAAACTGTTAGGGAACTACTGATCCTACATGAAGGGCCCGAGAAACGCCCTTCACCAAATTAGCAACTATCACAAATAGTTAGCCCCGCCCGGAAAACGCCCTCAGTCTAATTTATGCCGCCCTTCAAAAGAAAAAAAGAAAAAACCGAACATAGCATTAGCGGACGTGGTGAGCACCAGTTCCCCACCAAGTCCGCCTCATGAAGCAGAAGCTCATCCCTCAGCAGACATAGTTCCCTGTCAGGTCCGCTACAACATAATTAGCAGAATTGCACACGTCCAAGATAGCCTCGGTCTGAAAAAGAGTAGGAGGTAGGTCTCCCAGGCAGGTATATATAAAGAGTCAGAACAGTTCCGACGCCCAGACAAGCACAATAGGCGTCGCCCGTGAGACAGAAAGAAGCTACACACAAGTAAGTTTTCAATGGCAAGGTGGGTCTTAATTCAAGCATTATTAATGAATAAGAGATAAAGCATGCAGAAGGCTTAGCTGTTTAAAATTAACCTTTTTATACATTAAAGGTCTCCCACACGCTGTGAACCCAGTATCGGACACAGCATGTTCTCCCATAGTCCCTGAAGCAGGCACACTGTGCCGAAACATGGCCCGTGTCGGACAAGCAGCTCCGCGCCCATAACACATCGCAGAGGCGACGTCCCGATAAGTATGTAACAAGACATCAGTGGGGCGGTAAAGCAGCAGGGGAGAAGGGATTTTTAGAAAAATTGAAAAATATAAAAAAAGTTCGTGAGATATTGTTCAACTTAATAAAAGAATAATAGACGGAGGTTCATGAGAGGATAACTGCAAATCGGTTATCCTCATTGAATAACCCCCGTACAAGATTACCACCAAGCAAACATTCCCTTGCATGTTTAAGTTGGAGTATTTTTGAGAAGGGAAGGAGGTTGGTTAGTGACTAGTGAATACTGGACTGTAAATAACCTCAGTTATGACTACATCTATTACTGCCTGGGACAATACATTGTCCTTCTCGGAAGCCAGACTACAGGCGCTTTTGACAGCACCTTCAATATTTACTACACAAGATGGCCAAAAACCGGACCAATGGAACTCAGTCACGGCATCAAACAAAAAATTAATTAGAACAGAATTACATGCCGGTACTCTAATCGAGTACTGTCGAGTCCAACGAATACCACGTGGTTTAAGAATTCAGAAGGAACCAAGATTATATGGAGAAGATCCGGAATTTCTGCAAAATTGGAATAAGATCCTCAACAAATGCTCGTTGGATCTAATGATCCTCATTATTGAGAAAGCACAAACAACTGCTGTCCAAGTGAAAGAAGAGATTGAAAAAACTCTAGAAGAAATTCGTCAAGCGGAACCAGAAGACAAATACCAACAGTCCTTTAAAGAGTTGCAGGACCAAATAGACACCTTTAGGGATGAACTGAAGCAATTTAAGTTAACAAAGTTCACCCGGGATGAAGAGGATTATAAAAAAGGTAACGTATACCTATGGATGTCGACACAACCTCACAGATATAGGAAACCCAAAGTTACTTTTGCGGGTTCATCAGATGACTCTTCGGGAGAAGAGGCACGTTCGAACAGACGACACACAGAGAAGACTAGAGATGAACAAGTAGAAGAGAGAGATCCACATTTTTTAGAACAGGCCGGTGCCCGCAAAGACAACAAACGAATCAAAGAAAAAGACAATCAAGGCTCGAAACGCCCTTACGGACGAACAAGACAAGCCAAGAACAAATAGCAACAATTATGCATGAGGCAGTCATAAATATATCAACGATTCCTTTGACAGAAGCCCAATTGACTTTATTAAATAAAGGCCTATCCTTTGCACCAGTAAACAGTTACTCAACATTTGAAGGTGAAAAATACTTGAACAGATTCATTCGACAATTAAGGTTGAAAGTGTTTTTTGCAAATTCAGCCCCCCAAGAATATCAGAAGGATGTATTGACACCACGTTCCACCTGGGTACCACCAGGTCCAATAGACCCGGTGATTTACACGTTCGCGGAAATGGTTCGCAGAGACAGTTTTTCAAAGATCACCCAGCGATCAGTTAGCAGCAACAATTTATCGAGCGCAGAAATCCATGCGCTCAAGGAGATCCGAGATAATCAGCAAATAGTAGTAAAACCAGCTGATAAGGGGGGCTCCATTGTAATACAAGACAGGCAACAGTATATTATGGAAATAGAGCGACAGCTCAATGACACTGAATTTTATCAACCATTGTCAGAGGATCCAACCAAGGAAATTAAACAGAGGATAGACCGTATAGTAGACCAAGCCCTACAAGCAAACTGGATTACAGAGAAGGAGGTTCGTTTTTTGAAAGTTAAATACCCCACCTGTCCGGTATTTTACACCGTACCTAAGATTCACAAATCGCTCAAGTCCCCACCGGGACGTCCAATAGTGTCCTCCAAAGGGTCGCTTTTAGAGCCACTTTCTCAATTTGTGGATAGATCCCTACGTGGATATATCCCACAGATAACATCATATATACGGGATTCCGCACACCTAATGACTCTTCTACAAGATCTTCATCCAGAACCAGAACTTACATATTTAGTGACTATAGATGTGACGGCATTATATACCAGCATACCCCAAAGTGAGGCCATAGAGGTAATAACGGCAAAGTTAATCTCCACCAGCACACGACGGAGAACTCCCGTAGCCTTCATTCAAGAACTAGCCAGCATTGCGCTACAAGAGAATTATTTTATGTTCTTAGGGAAGTACTATAAACAAATCAAAGGTACAGCTATGGGGGCCACAATGGCCCCTGACCTGGCCAACTTGTACATGTCAGAGTTTGAGGAGAAGTGGGTATATCGAAATAGTTTTGAATGTCATATCAAATTTTGGAAAAGATTCATCGACGACATTTTCGTCATATGGCAAGGAGAAGAGGAGGAACTGCAACATTTCATACAATGGTTAAATAGCCGCAATCCACATCTGCGTTTTACAAGTCAACATCACAAGAACAGCATACCGTTCCTGGACATTCAAATAATGCTTACAGGGGAAGGATTTCAATTTACCATATACCGGAAACCTACGGACAGAAACACACTGTTACATTACTCGTCGTTTCATCCCAATCACCTTAGAAATAACTTACCAGTAGGGCAATTTCTTAGGTTGAGGAGATTGTGCTCATCCCTTGAAGAATTTAAGATACAAGCGGCGGACATGACCAGTAGATTTTTGCAGAGAGGCTATCCAGTAGCAACAGTAAAAAAGGCGTACAAACGAGCAAGATGGGCCAATAGAGAACTGCTCCTTCAACCCAAAACCAGCACTGATAGTGAGAAATTAATTTGCGTGTTACCACACACACCACAAACGTTCATGTTAAAAAAAAGTATACTAAAATACTGGTCTCTTTTGCAAGTCCACCCGAATTTGAAAGAAAAACCCACATTCGCTCTTACTAAAGCACAAAATCTGAAGGATTTGATAGTACATTCCAATCTACTACCTGAACAAACTCAAAGTCAAGATACACAAAGAGGTCAAAAAATATGCGGGAAATGCAGTGCATGCCAGTTTATGCATGAGGGCACAGAGTTAACCATCCCGGGACGGAGGAAATATACCTATAGAGGTTTCTATACCTGCGACTCAACAAGAGTGATCTACGCACTCTGGTGCACCTGCCACAAGGTATACATTGGCAAGACAATGCGCAAGGTTAAGAACAGGCTTCAAGAACATGCCAGTCGACTGAGACACAAAATTGAAGGGGCTCCTTTAACAGATCACTGGCAACAAATGGGTCATCCACCGGAAGAGTTCAAAGCGGCGGTCCTCTTTCAATTACAGGAACACCCGAGGGGAGGCGACCTGAACACAAAGCTAATACAGATGGAACAGAAGTACATATACACCTGGGGCACAGTGGCTCCGAAGGGGCTCAATCGAGAAATCGACTGGACAGTATTTTGGTGAAATCATTCGGATTTCATGATCAATGAATAGGGACGCTAAAGGTTCAACCACAAGGATCACAATTCAGAAAAGGACAGCAGCTGTGGATTTACCACATTGAACTTATGCATTAAATCATGTAGGATCAGTAGTTCCCTAACAGTTTAGCTAAAACACAAATAAATGGAGTAGTAGCCACACAGATATTACAGTAGCCACCCAGGCACCATGGCAGTTGATCTTAGGTTGATAAATCATCATAAGTCATACAGACAATATGATAGATAGCCTTTTGCAAAATAGCATTACAAACATCAAAGTCACTTGACAAGCATGTAAAAATTTAAGATCATACACTAGGAAAGCAGTTAGTTTATAGAACGGCGCCTCCCAGTCCGATTGAAGTAGCCCCCTGTAAATAAAAGATAAAAAGCCTCAGCAGTTCCAGCAGACGTGGCAAGAACTAGTTTACAATCAGGTCTGCCTTCCACAAAGGAACACATGATGCACTATAAGCAGTCAAATGGGCGGGACTGCTGGCGCCGGTAAGTGAGACATCGAAAAGATTGAGCAGTACCTTCATGACTTGCATAGCGGGCCGTCAGAAGTGTTAAAATAGCTTCACGAGTTGAATAACTCGTAAGACTAATCTTTCAAAAGAGGCAGATCATTAAGAGATATGGGAAAGTTATATTTCAGACAGGCGCGGCTGTCAGCCCCGCCCGAGAAACGCCCTTCACCAAATTAGCAACTATCACAAATAGTTAGCCCCGCCCGGAAAACGCCCTCAGTCTAATTTATGCCGCCCTTCAAAAGAAAAAAAGAAAAAACCGAACATAGCATTAGCGGACGTGGTGAGCACCAGTTCCCCACCAAGTCCGCCTCATGAAGCAGAAGCTCATCCCTCAGCAGACATAGTTCCCTGTCAGGTCCGCTACAACATAATTAGCAGAATTGCACACGTCCAAGATAGCCTCGGTCTGAAAAAGAGTAGGAGGTAGGTCTCCCAGGCAGGTATATATAAAGAGTCAGAACAGTTCCGACGCCCAGACAAGCACAATAGGCGTCGCCCGTGAGACAGAAAGAAGCTACACACAAGTAAGTTTTCAATGGCAAGGTGGGTCTTAATTCAAGCATTATTAATGAATAAGAGATAAAGCATGCAGAAGGCTTAGCTGTTTAAAATTAACCTTTTTATACATTAAAGGTCTCCCACACGCTGTGAACCCAGTATCGGACACAGCATGTTCTCCCATAGTCCCTGAAGCAGGCACACTGTGCCGAAACATGGCCCGTGTCGGACAAGCAGCTCCGCGCCCATAACACATCGCAGAGGCGACGTCCCGATAAGTATGTAACAAGACATCAGTGGGGCGGTAAAGCAGCAGGGGAGAAGGGATTTTTAGAAAAATTGAAAAATATAAAAAAAGTTCGTGAGATATTGTTCAACTTAATAAAAGAATAATAGACGGAGGTTCATGAGAGGATAACTGCAAATCGGTTATCCTCATTGAATAACCCCCGTACAAGATTACCACCAAGCAAACATTCCCTTGCATGTTTAAGTTGGAGTACTGATGCAATTAATAGCAGTGGCTATTCCCTAAGTATAATTGATTAATAGCCATTAATGGACTTCTCCTCCAAGAACTTATCCAAACCTTTTTTGAACCCAGCTATACTAACTGCACTAACCACATCCTCTGGCAACAAATTCCAGAGCTTTATTGTGCGTTGAGTGAAAAAGAATTTTCTCCGATTAGTCTTACATGTGCTACTTGCTAACTTCATGGAATGCCCCCTAGTCCTTCTATTATTCGAAAGTGAAAATAACCAAATCACATCTACTCGTTCAAGACCTCTCATGATCTTAAAGACCTCTATCATATCCCCCCTCAGCCATCTCTTCTCCAAGCTGAACAGCCCTAACCTCTTCAGCCTTTCCTCATAGGGAAGCTGTTCCATCCCCTTTATCATTTTGGTTGCCCTTCTCTGTACCTTCTCCATTGCAACTATATCTTTTTTGAGATGCGGCGACCAGAATTGTACACAGTATTCAAGGTGCGGTCTCACCATGGAGCGATACAGAGGCATTATGACATTTTCCGTTTTATTCACCATTCCCTTCCTAATAATTCCTAACATTCTATTTGCTTTTTTGACTGCTGCAGCACACTGAGCTGACGATTTTAAAGTATTATCCACTATGATGCCTAGATCTTTTTCCTGGGTGGTAGCTCCTAATATGGAACCTAACATCGTGTAACTACAGCAAGGGTTATTTTTCCCTATATGCAACACCTTGCACTTGTCCACATTAAATTTCATCTGCCATTTGGATGCCCAATCTTCAAGTCTTGCAAGGTCCTCCTGCAATGTATCACAGTCTGCTTGTGATTTAACTACTCTGAATAATTTTGTATCATCTGCAAATTTGATAACCTCACTCGTCGTATTCCTTTCCAGATCATTTATATATATATATTGAAAAGCACTGGTCCAAGTACAGATCCCTGAGGCACTCCACTGTTTACCCTTTTCCACTGAGAAAATTGACCATTTAATCCTACTCTCTGTTTCCTGTCTTTTAACCAGCTTGTAATCCACGAAAGGACATCGCCTCCTATCCCATGACTTTTTAGTTTTCGTAGAAGCCTCTCATGAGGGACTTTGTCAAACTCCTTCTGAAAATCCAAATACACTACATCTACCGGTTCACCTTTATCCACATGTTTATTAACCCCTTCAAAAAAATGAAGCAGATTTGTTAGGCAAGACTTCCCTTGGGTAAATCCATGTTGACTATGTTCCATTAAATCCTGTCTTTCTATATGCTTTACAATTTTGTTCTTGAGAATAGTTTCCACTATTTTTCCTGGCACTGAAGTCAGGCTCACTGGTCTATAGTTACCCGGATCGCCCCTGGAGCCTTTTTTAAATATTGGGGTTACATTGGCCACCCTCCAGTCTTCAGGTACAATGGATGATTTTAATGATAGGTTACAAATTTTAACTAACAGATCAGAAATTTCATTTTTCAGTTCCTTCAAAACTAGTTCAGTGCTTCTGAAATCTAGTTCCTTCAGAACTAGTTCAGTGCTTCTCAAATCTAGTCTTTGAGATCCCCATAGATCTGGTACATTGTAGCTGAAAACCAGAACTGTCCAGGCATCCTGAGGACTGGAACTGAGAATATTGCATTAGCAGTTTACAAAAAGGCTACCAAAATAGTGTGGGGTCTGTACCAAATGCCATATGAGACAGGGAGGATAATTTTCAACAGCCTGATTAAGACTAATGTCTGTGGGTAAAGGTAAAAAATACTCGCAGATGTCAGCCAGAATTTTCAAAACAGACTTATGCACATAAGACCGTTTTGAAAATTCCTGGGTTGTGCAGGTATGTGCATAGACACATGCAGGAATTTACATCTGCTCTTGAGCAGGTGTAACTTTCTGTGAGTACATTTACGTGCATGCTTTCAAAACTGAAAGTATGCTTGTAAATGCTTTCCCCAACTTTGCCACTCCCCACTCCAAATACCTACTATGAATAAAAGGGAAAAATAAATGCAACATCATTGTTTCATGTATATTTCCCCCTCCATTCATTTTCCAAAAGGGGATTAGGCTCATAAATCCTTTCAGTAACTACCCCCTAAAGGACCTAAATATATATACTCTAGATAAGAGGAAAGGAGAGATAAGGTGGATGTGACAGAATCATTCAAATACTTCAAAGGTATAAATCAGGCACTAGTAATAATTTTTTTTCAAAGGAAAGTAAGCTTTAGAACAAGAAGTCATGGTATGAAGTTCCAGGGAGGTACATCAGAAAATAGTTTTCTTTTACAGCAAAGTTGCCAGATGCATGGAATAACCTCCCAGTGGAGTTAGTGGAGACTAAAACTATAAAGGAATTAAAGTAAGCATGGGATGAGCACAGAGGATCCCTAGTGGCAAAGAGATGAGGGGAAGGCTTGGGTGAGGTCTGTGGCACTGCACCTGGAGGGAGATCGGGCAGATTGGATGGGCCTGTTGGCCATAGTCTAATGTCACATTTTGTAAGAATGATAGGAACAGGGTTGGAAGGTTGCAGTAATGCAAAGAACCCAACTTCTACTTCCTTGACTGCAGACACAAAGGGAGAGGTGATAAGAAAGAAAGGACAGAAAAAGGAAGTACGACCAAATGATACTATGGGCCTTGGATAGTCAAGTTAGTATCAGAAGGTTACAATGTCCACAAATTAATTGGGTTGGTATTGGCAGGTTAAAGGTGAATGAGTACTGTCCAGTAAGGCTGGAGGGACCTAGGAGGCCAGATATCCAGTCAACAGCCACTCTAGTTTTGGTAGCTCTTTAGATTACATGTAAGACATGACAGGTGGGGAGGAGTGCTTGGTGCAGGATTAAGTATAGGATCATGTATGCTCATCTATCCAAGAGGGTAGGGAACCAAGGATGAAGAAAACAAAAACTAAATAAGGAATGATATCCCACAAGTAGTCAAGCTTCTACGGCTGGCATATATCCTTTTAAAATAGATAGGAATAACTGAGCAATCTGAATGGGTCAATTAGTCTTTTTCTGCCATTACCTACTATGTTGCTTTGTTTGGTTTAGTGCATAATATCAAAATATAAAAGGTTGAAATCATAAAAATGGATGATTATAACTAACTGTTGGAGCAGGAGTGATGAGATCTGAACAAGCAGTGCAAAAATACAAATATTGACAATAGTTAATATTTAATAAATGATAAAATAAAACACAAAACAAAAAATATAAACATAAACCAAAAATAATAAAAGAGTACAGGGTAGGAATTATATGTTATAACAGAGAATGTCATATTGCGAGAAGTCCAATACAAGTTTCTTTGGCAGTATTATATTACCCCTACCCGAGCAAAACAAATGAAGATTACCCCTTCAGCAGCATGCCCTAAATGTGCAAACCCTGAGAGTCATTATTTCTGGGAATGTGTGGCAGTCGCTCAATTTTGGAAGCAGATAAGACAAACCTGTTCCACATTACTCCACACGCCCTTACCTTTAGACCCCAACTTATGGTTATTTGGGGTACAGACCTCGCCCCAATTGAGCTTATCCTTACCAAAGATATTATTTCTCCAAAAAGCGGGAGTGTTGGGAAAACAAATAATATTGACAAATTGGCTGGACTCTCATGATCCCAGGTATGAACATTGGTTCAGAAAAATGGTACGACTATGCTCACTGGAGCATGCCACCCCTGTACAATCTATCTCAAAGAAACTTGTACGCACTTCCCAGATATGGGCGGGCTTTACAAATGCTTATCTAACTCCCTGCATTGGACTTTTATGTGACCCTTGGAATACTGCTCCACATCTCACGCCACACACGGAACACTCTGATGATGGAAGCTAATTACATTACGGACGAGCACCTTCCGAGAACTTTATGGGATTATACCAACACCAACTTGGACGCTAAACTAAGACATTGGTTACGGGAAGGAGGGAGGGTGGGGAAGGAGGGGGAAAAAATGGGGAAAAATGTATACACTGCAGTTCTTGGTTTTTATTGTTGGTCATTGGCAATATATAAAGTTTCAAAAAAAAAAAAAAAAAAGAGTACAGGGTTCCTGTGGAACCCCAAATGAACAGATGGTCACTGGTATTTGTTCATAAAATTTTTGGATTACCAAGAAGGACAATTCACAATGTCTTGATTTTCTGGACTTATTTTTAAACTGCAGTTGAAGATCTTTTTATTTAAAATTGCATATACTGAATTTTAATTATGAAACTGAGTTTTATATGTTTTTATGCTGATCTCCATCGTGCAACTACCTTTTCGCCCTGAGTGATAGATCTTATTTTTCTGCTGCCATAGACTATGGGCACAATTTTTAAAAGCATTTACGCATGTAAAACTGGGTTTTACTCGAGGAAATGCACTTTACTCGAGTTAAGTGGGTTTTTGAAAATTGCTACAATATATGCCATTGAATTGTCCATAAGATTTACTCACATAAGTGCACTTTATGCGAGTAAATGACTTTTCAAAATTGCTACAACAGTATGTTACATTTACTTGCTTAACTCCTTTAAAAATTATGTCCACTATTTTTATTTGCAGGTTTTATTGTTTTATTGATGGGCCTTTGGTCTGACCCAGTATGGCATATCTTATGTTTTTATGTACTTGTTTATTTTAATTGAGTCTTACATTTTTCTCTTTCATAGCTTGATATGTATGTTAGATTTTATAAATCGTTTAGGCCTTTGGCAGGTAAGCAATCAATAAATGTGAATAAATACTAAATACTACCTTCTTGTACATACTACATAGATGTGAAGCATTTCAAGTGATATTTTTATCAGATTTGTTTTATATTTTTTATATTGATTGATATTTTTCTAATACTCATAGGTTTAAACACCTGATACAGACATAAATTGCCGAAATATGGCCGTGTCAGATAGTTAGTAACATTATAAATATTGGCAGAAAAATACCTAAGTGACCCATCCAGTCTACTCGGCAAGTTTTTACATTTTTTTTCTAAAGGTAGTAACTGCTGCTCCATGCAAATTACCTCAATTTCCGTTGTTACGGAAAGTAATTAGTCGATCAGTTTGCACAGTTAATATCGAGAGATTCAAGACCCCTCTGGTTCTTCATCCTGAACATCCCCCAGTAGACCTAGACCCCTCACCCTGTCCTGAAAGCTCTAAAATTTGGAATCTACAGACTTGCTTCTCATCTGGAACAGCCGTAAAGTTATGTGGATAACAAGCTGATGCGCGTCACAGTCTTCAATTTTAAAGTACAGAATTACGTGCGGAACTGTTGGCCCTGCCCAGAACACCCATTTACCACTCCTTTTCTGCCCTCTTATTTCTGAAACACACATGAGTATATATGCATGTTCTTTGCGGCTTTTTAAAATCCACATGGCTCGCACACGACCCACATATGTGCATATGTGGGCATTTTTGCATAAGCAATACTTCTAAAATTGACCTCTTAGTGTTTATCTCATCTCTTTTGAATTCCATTACTGTTCTTGACTTCACTATCTCATCCAAGAGGGCATTCCCTTCCAGGAGAACTCATTTATCATTTTTTTTAAATTTATGAACATATTTTTATGTTTATTTTTAATGTTTATTTTTATTTCACCATTTAGTAAACTATTATTGTCTGGTGCCACTGCTCTTCTTGGTTATCTTTTCATCTTGCAGTCGGCTTTTTACCCAATTGCAACTAACTATTGAGAAATTAATACACTCCACATTTAAAAATATTGCAAAATTATACAAAATTCCTCTATCATTGTTGCCAGTGATGTTAATCTAGTCCTGTTTTTTTAAACCTTTCGCACATTTTGTCACTGAGATGGATGTTTGAAAACCAGAATTCAATCATACTAATGCCACAAAATCTTGTCAATTGCTCATTAAGGGAGGGCCACATGCCAGAACCATTAAAGGCTGCTCTGGTAAACCTATTTTAAAAAACCCAATTTAGCTCCTAATGATTTTAAAACTATCAACCTGCTCTAATCTAACTTTTATCACAAAAATGTTTGAAAAAGAGGTTGTACATGTTGATTCTAATAATTTTTCAGATGCCAGTGAGCCTATCTAATTTTTAGACAGGCCAGGGGAGTGATATGCCATTGCTAAGGATTAGTAGATCTTCCTAACAACTTACTTATTTTATTTGCTATACCTTTCTCTCTTTTAGTTTTTAATGTAACAGCCAATTCATTTATATCTTAAAGTCACTAAAATTTTTGTTATTGATCATGTTGTATATTGTATTTTTATTCTAACTTTGCTTTAAATTTGGCTTTGTTTTATTTTTCATTTTTATTTTAATTTTAAATTTGATTCTGTTTTTATAGTTATATTACTGTAAACCGCTTTGGTCAATTTTTACATTGGTAAAACGGTATATAAATATGTTAACTAAATAAATAAATAAAATAAATATGCACTGTTGATGCCATATGCCTCAAAAGCTTCAGGAAATTTCACACTGTTACCCAGTTTTTTGTGCATAAGCACTTTGCCATTGCTTTATTATGGTTGTTCTTTGGATTGGTAGGTAGGTTTTTCCTTTGGTCATATCTAGACTTGCTCCTATGAATTCCAAGTCTTATCTCAGGATTAAGCTTGATTTTTTGAAATTTACCTTGAATCCCAGAAACTGCATAGTTTGGATGGCCAAATCTACATCTATGGGCCCAGGAAACAACATGGAAGCCGATCCAAAGTGGCATAGTAGCAACCGGGAAACAAAGATCGATAGAAGCAAAGATTCCTTTATTGATCTAGTAGCAGTAGGAGCCTGACTCTGGCCGAGTTTTGCTCATTGAGATAAGCTGCCTCAGGGGCTTTAAAACATCACACTCGTTTTCTTAGTGGTTTAGCCAAAATCAATCTTCTATTGTTAGCAGATACAAAGTCGTTCTTGTTTTGAACTCCCAACATAGATTCTTCTGGAGCACCTTTAAAAGCATATAAATTATGTCTGACGTCTCCAGTTATTGATTTAGTCTTGGGTAAGGGATTCAGACAAATAAGTCTCACAAACAGTATATCGTCAGAATGAGCACATACAACTTCTGAATGCCAAAAGTGGAAGTAAACCATCTCAATGAGCGAAACTCGGCCAGAGTCGGGCTCTTACTGCTACTAGATCAATAAAGGAATCTTTGCTTCTATCAATCTTTGTTTCTTGGTTGCAACCAAATCTACATCTATTACAGAGTTCTCGTAGGACATGCTCGATATTAGCCAGTCATCTAGGTATGGAAAGACTAGCAAGTTTTGTTTCCTTAAATGTGCAGCTACTACACATTTCATAAACACCCTCTGTGATGCCATTCTAAAAGATATTACTTTGTATTGGTAATGGAAATTCTGGAAGGCTTTTTCTTTATTGGGATGTGTGTATAGGCATCCTTGAGGTCTATGGATATCAGCCAGTTCTTGTTTTGCTTAGTAAGGATTATACTCAAGGAGTACATTTAAAACTTTTCCTTCTTTAGGCAAGTGTTCAAATCTCTGAGAACTAAAACAGATCACCTGTCATTTTTGGAATCAGGAAATATCTTGAGTAGAATCATTTTCCTTTCTGATTTTGAGGGACTGGTTGAAATGCTTTTGCTTAAGGACGAGACTGCAGCTCTTGATTAAGGATTTGTAATTGTTTCTTTTATTGCTTCTGGAAACTTGCAGGATGTTGTAGAGGAAGAGTTTGAAAATTTAGAAAGCAGCCTTGCATTTGTCTTTGTTGTTGCCTATTCCTGCCTCTTGGCCTGGGTTGTTTATGTATCTGTTGTTGTAGCTGCTGTAGTTGTTGCAGGATAATTGGGCATTGCCTATAATAGTGATAGGGATTGTATCTTCATCTTTGGGACTAAGAGTCAGACCTTCTATAAGGTCTTTCCTAAATATTTTTGGGTTGATGTATCCATTTGTGAGGGGGAAAGTGATTGCAGAGCTGAACTTTGATTCTTTATAAACCGTACAGTTTCTTCCGTTTTGCTTCCAAAGAAGCTGTCACCGAAACATGGCATGTCCACCAAGTTTTCATACATGTCTTCTTGCAGGCCAGATGCCTTTATTCAGGCCATGCTCTTGACAATACAACTGTGACTGAAAGTCTTGAAGATGTGTTGAAAGAGTCATAGATTGAACAAGTTATGTGTTTTGCACAATCTTCAGTTTCTGTCATAATATTGTCAAATAGTCATAGCTCTTACTCTTGAAAGTTTCTGTTATACAAGAATTGAATCATCTGTATTTGATGAGCAACTATGCTGGATTGAATGATGCTCCTTGGTATATATTCTTGGGTGTGTTAGAATAAACGTTATTCTTTGCTCTTTTCATGGCTGAGTCTACAGTGAAGGATTTGTAGGGCAGCTAGACCTTTGCACGTCCCAGGCAGCTCTGTACCCTATATTTGATTTCAATATTCTTTGCCACTGGTGGTACTGTGAATGGTGTTTTTCAGATTTTTGAATGTACCTGCAGCCATGTTTCATGCAAGGAGACAGCCTTGTATTGCTTACTCCCTGCCATTCCACAGCACCTTCTTCTTCCTTCTTTAATTTAAATGGCTTGTTCTCTGCCATATTTTGAAGAAGCACCAGGCATGTGATATCATCCAGCGGCGTTGATGTTCTGCCTGGTTCCAGGGATGGATCAGATGGTAGTTCAGAAATGGACAGTGCGATTCACATTGCGACATACCAGTGGAGCTGTACGTATCTTCTGATTCTAGCTTTATATATGATGTTGAACTGGTGTCTGCTTCAGCTTCTTCTGGATTTTTGGCTTCTTTTTGGAAATATGAGGCTGGAAGTTTAGCCTTAAGCTTTTCTCTAAACTTCTCCAGAACTGTGTTTGGCAAATTTTTCATATATAATTTAAGGAAATATGACCAAGCTTTTGCATAAATTAATGCATTTCAGGCATTGGTGGCAATGACACTAGAGGCCCTTCGCCAGTATCTGGTATTGCTGCCTTCAAGGGAGGGGGAGATGCAAAGCTGCTTTTTGAATTACTTGACACAATATAAATACAGTGATGTTCAGAATCAGTTTTCTGCCTTGCTGTTTTATCAGCATTTTTCATTTTCTGTGTCAGTGACTTCACATTATAGTATCTATGGTTTTTTTTGTCTTTTGATGCAGATGATTTCACGTCAAGCTGTTTTGGCACTGAAGACTTTGTGCAATGTTGTCTTGGCAATGATTCTGCACCATGGTGTCTTAGCACTGTACTTTTTGTGCTATGGTGTTGTGGCACTGTTGTGCTATGTCAATGGCTCAGCATCTTGATGTCCTGTGCCATTTCTGCACCATAGCTTTTCAATGCCAATGATTTAGTGCTATGGCGTGTTGGTATAGATGCATTATCTCGCACCAAGGAGTCCCTTTGGTGTCATATCTTTCTCTTCACACAATATTTTGATAGTGAAGAATTCCAATGCTTCATATGGTTTTTTGATTGACTTTGAGTGTGAGAGACTATATTTGAATTTAATGTCTCAAAAAGCCAAAATCTGTAGTGACATTCTTCCACAGGGGCCACAGTTCACACTACCATGGTCTGGTTCAAGGCTTCTTAGACACAGATCATGGAAACCTGCTACAGCCATTTTCCTGTGACATTTCTCATAGAATTTAAAAGAAATGTTACCCCCTTTTTTTTTTTTTTTTTTTTAATCAAGGAAGACTTCGATGACATTTTTGTGAGTGAAAATATGGCAACACTCGAGAGGGCTTTTCCAACTGTATGCATGAGTGGATGGAGAAAAGACTAAGGGAAGAACTCATGGAGAAGGCAGTATGGGAACTGTCGTGTATGCTCAGAGCAGTTCTAAAAGCTCTGAGCTGAGAGAAGAGAATCTGATTTGGTGCTGTCAGATGACATCACCCATCTGTGTGGCTATTTGAGGTGTTTGTTGTGTTACTTGGATTTCAGCAAAGCTTTAAAAACTGTCCCACATAGGAGACTTGTGAATAAAATGAGAAGCTTGGGTGTGCGTGCTGAGGTAGTGGAGTGGATTACTAACTGGTCGAGTGACAGGAAACAATGTGTAATGGTAAATGGAACCTGCTCAGATGAGAGTGGCATTAAGTGGAATGCCTCAAGGATTGATTTTGGGACCGGTTTTGTTCAACATTTTTGTGAGCGACATTGCGGAGGGGTTGGAAGGGAAAGTTTGCCTTTTTGCAGATGATAATAAGATCTGCAATAGAGTGAACATGCCTGAAGGAGTAGAGATAATGAAACGTCATTTAAGAAAAACTGAAGAGTGGTTGAAGATTTGGTTACTGTGATTCAATACATCTGTGGTGCGGAAAACGAAAAGAGCTGTATGTGATGGGGGGTGAAAGATTATTGTGTACGGGACTAGGAGAGGGCCCTTGGGGCAATTGTGTCTGGCAATCTGAAGACGGCAAAGCAATGTGACAAGGCAGCAGCTAAATCTAGAAAGATGCTGGGCTGCTTAGAGAGATATAACTAGCAGGAAAATGGAAGTGATAATGACCTTGTACAGATTCTTGGTGAGGCCTCACCTGGAGTACTGTGTTCAGTTCTGCAGACCATATCTCAAAAAGGACAGAGACAGGATGGAAACTGTCTAGAGGAAGGCGACCAAAATGGTATAGAGTCTCTTTCAGAAGTCCTATAAGGAAAAGCCGAAGGATCTAAATATGTATACCATGGAGGAGAGGAGGTGCAGGGGAGATTTGATAGAGACCTTCAGATACCTGACACGTATCCATGATGCACCAGCTTCAAACCTTTTCTGCTGGAAAGGAAAGAGTAGAACTAGATGGTCATGATCTGAAATTCCAGGAGGATGACTAAGAACCAATATCAGGAAATATTTCTTCACAGAGGGTGATGGATGCCTGGAATGCCCTCCCAGAAGAGGTGGTGAAAATGAGAACAGTTAATGAATTCAAAAGAGCATGGGACAAATACTGTGGATCCATGAAGAGTTAAAGAAAAGAATGGTATAACATTTCTGATGGAGATAACTTGCACGGAATGGCAGTTACTATCTTTAACAGAAAGCATGGTAGCAACCTGCATGAAACGGCAGTTACTACCCTTAACAGAACGCAAGGGGGTAATGTGCACAAAGTGGCAGTTACTACCATAACAAATTGCTGGGTAGATTAGATGGACCATTTGGTCGTTTTCTGTTGTCATTACTATGTTTTGTCCAAAGAGAAATTTGTTTACATCTGCCCTAAACAGAAAGGTCCCGATCTTCTGCTCCACAGGAGACACAAGGCAAAATAACCTCAGAGAACTTCTCCCTAGACTGGGGAGAGGGTCTTCTGAATGCTTATCCTCCAATTCCTCTTGTGGCAAGAATCTTACTAAAACACATTCTCATCTCATTACTGTTTGGATAGGGACTCCCA
This sequence comes from Rhinatrema bivittatum, assembly GCF_901001135.1. NCBI lineage: Eukaryota > Metazoa > Chordata > Amphibia > Gymnophiona > Rhinatrematidae > Rhinatrema > Rhinatrema bivittatum. The sequence goes on along the minus strand of NC_042622.1, from coordinate 203,293,823 downwards.
ATATGACCACAGGTTTGGTCACTCAGTCTGTGGAATCTATCTGAGGTATAGAACCCAACTCTATGCCTCCTAGGATCCTCTGTCTGGTTTTCCAAGATGCTCCAACATCAAAAATAAAAAAATGGATAAAGTAAAAAGAAAATGGATGGTTGCCACCAAAACTATTTTTGCCCGTTAGCAGTATATTCTGGTTGTATTTTTTCCATTTTTTTTGTTTGTTTGGGGCAGTCTGTAGTTAGAAATTCCCCACTGGTGAGGGCTTACTATCCCTGCTTGCCCTCAGAAAAATCAAGAGTTGCTTACCTGTATCAGGTGTTTTCCAAGGACAGCAGAATGTAAGTCCTCATAAAACCCACCTGCTTTCCCTTGGAGCTGGTTTTCTGTTCATGTTAATAAGTTTCTGTCGAGGTCAGTGTCTCCAAATGGGTTTATTTTACACATATCTCAACAGGAATGAACCTCATTTGTAAGCTAGGTTATTTTGGGAATGATCTCAATCTGTCAAATTTACTGCTAATGCTCTTTTTATTACTTAACCTTGTAACAAAGACAGCTTTCTTCTGAAGTTCACAGGATGTAATATATAGGGATAACATATTAAGTTATGCTTGGACATTCTTCTTAATCAGGCTTGTGATGCCCAATAGCTATGAAAGAACTGAGAAGCTCCCATGAGAGATGGTGACGTGGGTCATGCTGCACATGTTAAACTGAGCATGTAAAAAGCATCTAGAAGCTTATGTGCAAATCTTCTGCACTGGATTCTGTCAGATGGCATTACTCACTGGTATGGACTTACAGCCTGCTGTTCTTGGAGAACACTTGTTACAGGTATATAAATCTTGCATTAATGACTAACAAATCATTTAAAATAAGATTAACATAACTACCTGAACTCGCACATCCTTCCGTTAAGGAATCCTGTAGAGGTGTCCCAGAGTGCAGGACTAAACGACAAAAAAACAAAAGAAAATCAGAGCAGTGTAGAACACACATAACTAGTATTTATGTCTAAGAGTAGAGGGTTAAAAATCTAAATGCAGATACTATATACCTACAAAACTGATTTGCATATTAGTTTTTATCAATACAGTACTAACTACTAAAATGAGCTAGAAATCTGCACAACCTGACAGGGCATGGAGTTTCACTGATTTTAGTAATGCTGTCAAGAATTACTTTGAGATTGTTCACTGCCATTTAAGTCTTATTAATGGCAGGTGGTGTAAATGGTCACATGGTTTCAAATATACCATTAGTTTGTAATTTCATCAGAGGGCAAAGGAGGGAGATGACTGGAGACTGAATAGAAAATGTGATGCCACTATAGGCAGAGACAACTAGGAGGATCAAAAGGTCTTTATGCTGACAATTACTATGGGGAGGATTTTCAAAAGATTTAACTAGCTAACACTGCTGGCTAGCTGGTTAAATCAAACTGTCTAAACATCCACCCCCAGCTAAATTCTACTAGCTATATGCGTAAGGAACACAAATTTAGCCAGCTAAAAATGAGCAAGGTTAGAAATGTTCCTAGGATGGGTTTTAAATTTGCCTAGTCAGTGCGTATTTTCAGCTAGACTGAGGAACGTTTTCAGCCGCATACTTACCTGGTTACGTTTGGCTGAAAATCCATCTCAAAATAATGGAATAAAATTTCTTGGTTATCTTCCCTGCTCGGTGGGTTTTTTGAAAATGATTCATGTGTTACATTATAAAAATGGATTTGGATACTAGTGGTCAATCAGTAAGAGATCAATAAACTCTGAATTCATTTCTGCCATCTTGGTAAATAAGCCAAGATGGCAGACAGTGATATTACTTAATACAAGTATTTCTGAAAAGAATTATAAAACTCCAAAGATGGAAAGGACTGCAGAAATTTCATATGTGGTAATTTAATAAGGTTAGACATCAATATGCTTGTCAAACTAATATATGAAGCTGCAATAGGAACATAACCATACTCAAATGTATGAAAAACCCTAGTTAAAAATTAATTGTAGGTTAATTAGTTCTTTCAGCTTTTCTTAATTTACTTTCCAGAAACACTGAGGTCAATATTCAGTGAATGGGAAATTTACCCGACAACTTTAACCGGATATTCAATAGAACATACCCAGATAAGCATTCTACTGAATATCTAGCTGAATTATCCATATAAAGCTATCCAGATAACTTTAGGACAAGTATTTTTCTGACCAAACTTATTCGGCTAACTTTATCCATCTAGCTCTGAAGATCAGCTCTAAACAAATAAACTTAAACAGAGCACTGGGAATGCTCTCAGGGCCACCTCTTTTCAACTGGCTAAATCCTGTGTGGGTAATGAACTACCCAGACAAAATTTAACTGGTAAACAGAGGAAAACATTCAAATATCAGGTTGTGAATGGCTAACTCCAAAAGCTACCCAAACACTTTGAATATTAACCTTGGCAATTTTTCACTTTTTAATGTAAAATCCAAATTATCTTCTTTGGTAATGCAAAGTTGCTTAGCTGTAATTAAGGTGTTCTCAGAGTTCTGTAGGTCACCAGTTACATATATGGTAGACATGATCATGACAGTGCCAACAATGACTTCTTTTCCAAAGCTTTCCAGGAAACACTTCAAGATCCCTCTGGGTATGTGTGGTAATTCATGTGCTCCTGCCAGCACGCAATCCTCCGAAACAGCAGCAAATGACCGTTGTGCTGGAGGCCTCTGGCCATGCCCCCTGGACCACACCACCCCTTTTTCGAAGCTCCGGGACTTAGACGCGTCCCAGGGCTTTACGCGCGTCGCCGAGCCTTTATAAAATAGGCCCAGCGCATGTAGGGCTTTTAAAATCTGGCCCTTACGGGCTGATTTTAAAAGCCCTGCTCGCGTAAATCCGCCCGGATTTACGCGAGCAGGGCCCTCGCGCGCCTATTTTGCATAGGCTGCCGGCGCGCGCAGAGCCCCGGGACGCGCGTATGTCCCAGGTTTTTTTGAAGGGGGCGTGTCGGGGGCGGGGCCGAATGACGCGGCGTTTCGGGGGCGGGACACGGTGTTCCGGGGGCGGGACCGGGGGCGTGGCGCCGGCCTGGGGGCGTGGTCCAGGCCTCCGGACCAGCCCCTGGGTCGGATGACGGTGCGCCAGCAGTCCTCTGGCGCTCATAGATTTACGTCTGCTTCTTGCAGGTGTAAATCAAAGGACAAAGGTAAGGGGGGGGTTTAGATAGGGCCGGGGGGTGGGTTAGGTACAGGCAGGGAGGGGAAGGTGAGGGGAGGGCGAAAGAAAGTTCCCTCCGAGGCCGCTCCAATTTCGGAGCGGCCTCGGAGGGAACGGAGGCAGGCTGCGCGGCTCGGCGCGCGCAGGCTGCCCAAAATCAGCAGCCTTGTGCGCGCCGATCCAGGATTTCATAAGATACGCGCAGCTATGCGCGTATCTTATAAAATCCAGCGTACTTTTGTTTGCGCCTGCTGCGCGAACAAAAGTACGCGATAGCGCTTTTTAAAAAAATCTACCCCTTAGTGTGCAACGGTGGTCAAAAAAGCAAACAATGTTAGGAATGATCTGAAAACGAATTGAGAATAAAACGGAAAATATCATATTGCCTCTGGATCAAGCCATGCTGCAACTGCATTTGAATACTTTGTGCAGTTCTGGTTGCCCCATCTCAAGACAGAAATAGTAGAACTAGAAAAGATACAGATGATTGTGACAAAAATGATAAAGAAGATGGAGCATCTCTCCTATGATGAGAGGCTATGCAAGCTAGGGCTCTTCAGCTTGGAAAAGAAAAAGCTGAGAGGGGACATAATAGAAGTTTATAAAACCATGAGTGAGATGGAAAGAGTAAATAGAAACAGTTACTTACCCTTTCAAATAATACTAAAACAAAGGGAGACTCCATGAAACTAATACGCAGATTCAAAACAAATCATAGAAATAACTTTTTTACTTGGCACAATATGAAGCTGTGGGATCTCTGTTGTTGAGAGGGCGTAATCAAGGCGACTAGCATAGTGGGGTTTAAAAGAAGTTTGGACAAGTTTCTGGAGGAAAAGTCCATACACATTATTAGCCAGCTAGACTAAAGAAAGCTACTGCTCTCTCTGGGAGTCAGTAATAGGAATTAGATCTACTTTATGAGATCTTCCAGGTGCTTGCAACCTGGATTGGCCACTGTTAGGATGCTGGGCTTGATTGACCTTGATCTGATCCAGCATGGCAATTCTTGTGCTTAGTTTGCTCCGTAGTTCACTATACAGTAATCTGAATAGTGAACTACTTTTTTGCCCTTGACATGAAGACAAACTTAAATATGAAAAATGAGGTCTAAGGGGCTGCGGTGGGGCTTTAGCCCTCAAAAAGACCCTGAAAAATGGACTACCCATTCTGCTGTCAATATTGGGAACCAATATCTAAACTATAACTCTAAGCTTCAATGGCAAGAGGTAATGTGGGGGAAAAAAAAAGGATTTCCAGTCACAAAAAATGTGGGGAGTAGCTTGCTGGTTACGGTGGTTACTACTCCTAACTAAATAAGCCTGATACTCACTTTCAATGCCTATCCAGCATAGCTCTCTGCTTCAATGGCAAGGGAGAAAGTCTAATACTTCACGCATATCCAGCACAGCTCTCTGCTTCAACAGCAGGGGAGAAAGTCTGCTATTTCACTTTCAATGCAAGTTAGCTCTCTGCTTCAACGGCAAGGGAGGAAGACCGATACTTCACGCATATCCAGCATAGCTCTCTGCTTCAATGGCAGGGGGGAAATGAAGTAAAGTCTTGAGGATGTGAATGAAATGAAGAGAAGAGGCATAGGGGTGGCTTGTGGGAATGATGGCTACTACCCTTATTCAATAAACATACACATGGTTAATGTGACTCCAACATTGCTCTATGCTTCAACGGCAAGAGGAAATGTGGGGAAAAGGATCTGCATTCACAAATAAGCGTGGGAGTAGCTTGCTTGTTGCGGCGGTTACTACCCCAACCCAAATTAGCCTGATACTTCACTTTCAATGCATATCCAAGCAGCTCTCTGCTTCAATGGCAGGGGGAATGAAGAAAAGAGGATTTATATTCAAACAACCAACAAGGGCTAAACTGCACAGGCTGGAAAAACAAATAAGCGTGGGAGTAGCTTGCTTGTTGCTGCAGCTACTACCCTGAACCAATCATGCATGATACTTCACTTTGAATACATATACTGCACAACTCACTGCTTCAATGGCAAGAGGGAATGAAGAAAAGAGGATTTATATTCAGACAACAACCAACAAGGACTAAATTGCAAAGGCTGGGTAAACAAATAAGCGTGGGAGTAGCTTGCTTATTGTGGCGGTTACTACTACTACTACTACTACTACCCCTAACCAATTAGGCTTGATACTTCACATTGATGCAGCTCCAGCACCGCTCTCTACATCAATGGTGGGGGTGGAAGGAAATTAGAACCTAAAAGTTACCAATAAGGGCCCTGACCTCAGTGGTCAGAGTAACAGATAAGTATGAGAAAAATAAGTATGAAGCTTGCTGGGCAGACTGGATGGGCCATTGGTCTTCTTCTGCCGTCATTTCTATATTTCTATGTATAATAGGATGTGAATGCATGGACTGAACTCTATATTACAGGTTTACAACTCTTCTAAAAAACCTGATCTCAGATGCACCACAAATGCAGCCATGGTCCTTACATTATGGACCTTGACACACCCTTTTAAGGTCAGACCTACTTGGGCATAAGTTTAAAATACGATGTGCTCTCCAATTAGAAAAGATTCTCTGTGACATGGCAATCTCAGGATTAGTTGGGCAAACCTCTCCAAAAGCTATGTGGGATTTCTTAGGTCTTGTCTGCTAGAAGGCATCAACATCCTTGCAAGTCAAAGCATACAGGGCTTGTTTACCTTTGTTGGCATGAGACCTTGGGAAATGTTGGAGGGATTGCTAACTAATAAAGGTGGATGTTGTCACAATCTTAGGAAAGTTACATAAAAATGCCATAACAGCAGCAAAACATTTTGTGAATATGCATGTATCTGATGTTAGATCAAAAAAACAGTACACAGTACTGAAGGTGGTATTTCCCTACAACAAATATGGCATACCTTCTATAACATGGATTTCTATATGCTTCCTTCAAATCAAGAGAAAATAGTCAATTTCCTTAGTTTAGAATGGGTATTAAAGTGTCCATGGTAAACATCTTGAACCAGAAATAGCTGGAGTAAAATTCCCACCCTCACTCCTGAGGTGGGACAGGCCTCAATCATTATGGACTGCAAGAGGGAGGAGATTTCTAACCCGGGTAGGTTCTGATGTTTGTTGATAGTCAATACTCTCTTGAATAGGCAATCTGTAGGACATTCCAATAGGCATAATCTGTAGCCCTCTAAAACTATCTATTTTATGAATATGTATGTTTATTTGATTTATTAATTTTTTGTTCATTGCTTTGATTTATTGAAGTAAGAAGGAAGAGGTCAGAGGAGGTAGTTTGAAGCGTTACACAGTGGTCTTTCAGAATATCCACAGCTTCCTTGACCTTATCTCCAAAGAGATTTCCACTTCTACAAGGCACATCGGTGATCCTTTCCTGCATGTCTTCATGGAGGCCAGATGCACACAACCATGAGAATAAAAAATCCATCTGTAACTATTTCAAAGGTCTTTAATGATATCTGAAAAGCATTATATGTAGAACATATATGATGTTTTCATATGGTTCACTTTGAGCCTTTCGCAAATAAAATTCACCTTGATCCATTTGAGGCTCAGTGAATTCCTGTGTCCTTTCTAAAAAGGTATGCAAGTACCAGACCATAAGAACATAAGAAAATGCCATTCTGGGTCAGACCAAGGGTCCATCAAGCCCAGCATCCTGCTTCCAACAGTGGCCAATCCAGGCCACAAGAACCTGGCAAGTACCCAAACACTAAGTCTATTCCATGTTACCATTGCTAATGGCAGTGGCTATTCTCTAGGTGAACTTAATAGCAGGTAATGGACTTCTCCTCCAAGAACTTATCCAATCCTTTTTTAAACACAGCTATACTAACTGCACTAACCACATCCTCTGGCAACAAATTCCAGAGTTTAATTGTGCGTTGAGTAAAAAAGAACTTTCTCCGATTAGTTTTAAATGTGCCCCATGCTAACTTCATGGAGTGCCCCCTAGTCTTTCTACTATCCGAAAGAGTAAATAACCGATTCACATCTACCCGTTCTAGACCTCTCATGATTTTAAACACCTCTATCATATCCCCCCCTCAGTCGTCTCTTCTCCAAGCTGAAAAGTCCTAACCTCTTTAGTCTTTCCTCATAGGGGAGTTGTTCCATTCCCCTTATCATTTTGGTAGCCCTTCTCTGTACCTTCTCCATTGCAATTATATCTTTTTTGAGATGCGGCGACCAGAATTGTACACAGTATTCAAGGCGCGGTCTCACCATGGAACGATATAGAGGCATTATGACATTTTCCGTTTTATTCACTATTCCCTTTCTAATAATTCCCAACATTCTGTTTGCTTTTTTGACTGCCGCAGCACACTGCACCGACGATTTCAATGTGTTATCCACTATGACACCTAGATCTCTTTCTTGGGTTGTAGCACCTAATATGGAACCCAATATTGTGTAATTATAGCATGGGTTATTTTTCCCTATATGCATCACCTTGCACTTATCCACATTAAATTTCATCTGCCATTTGGATGCCCAATTTTCCAGTCTCACAAGGTCTTCCTGCAATTTATCACAATCTGCTTGTGATTTAACTACTCTGAACAATTTTGTGTCATCTGCAAATTTGATTATCTCACTCGTCGTATTTCTTTCCAGATCATTTATAAATATATTGAAAAGTAAGGGTCCCAATACAGATCCCTGAGGCACTCCACTGTCCACTCCCTTCCACTGAGAAAATTGTCCATTTAATCCTACTCTCTGTTTCCTGTCTTTTAGCCAGTTTGCAATCCACGAAAGGACATCGCCACCTATCCCATGACTTTTTACTTTTCCTAGAAGCCTCTCATGAGGAACTTTGTCAAACGCCTTCTGAAAATCCAAGTATACTATATCTACTAAGTATACTATATCTACCATGAATGTCTGATATTCCTTTGTGTTTACCTGATAGGAAACTAGGACTGAAGCATAGCATTCTGAACATTACTTTTCCCAAAATGGTCTAAGGTCTGACACTCATGTCCGGGGGGTACATGAGTTAAGATCACAGGCTACCTCAGTGGGAGCTGAAAACTTTCTTAAGTATCCCTGCAAATGAATATTTAGATATGAAGACAATACGTTTTTTTTTAAATTCTGTACATTTAAAGGCTTTTCCTATAGATAAATATATGGGCTACCTTTGGCTCCCCTCAAGAGGAGAGTACACCAGTTCCTAGTTCTTGGAGTTCTATTGTTAGCATTTGCATTAATTCAGTTTTCCGACTTTTTTTGAATACTGATATGTTAAACTTTTTTTTTTTATTCCCCAATATTGTGGATTTGGGTGTAACTTTATCCATATATCTTGTTTTTCTACTATTTAGAGCTTTTCTTGGATATAATGTAACATTATTTCCTGTTAATTTCTGGAATTTTGAAGATATTTGAATATATTTAAAATAAATACGTAAATAAATGTCTGCTGTTTACTGTGGGGAAAAAAAAACTGAGGCAAGCTATAGGGCTACGGGAGCATGCCCAGAGGGCTGTCTAAAAATTTCCTGGAAAGCTCTAGAAAACATGTCTGATTTGGTGCCATCAGGATGATGTCACCCATCTGGGTAACTATAGCAAACTTTTTGTCTTCAGAGACCTATTTTCTGCAGATTACTGTATAAATGAAGTACAGTCGAATCCTCTCTCTATAAAAATAGCAGAGTTGCTTACCAATAACAGGTATTCTCTGAGGACAAGCAGGATCGTAGTCCTCACACATGGGTGACATCATCAGATGGAGCCCCGATGTGGAAAACTTATGTCAAAGTTTCTAGAACTTTGACTAGGCATACTGAGCATGCCCAGCATGCTTATTACCATGCATCCACGTAGGATCCCTCTTCAGTCTCGTAACATAGAATTACGATTAAAATTTAAAAAAAGGAGAAACCCAACTCTGCGGGGTGGTCGGCAGGTTTCATGAGGGCTAACATCCTGCTGTCCTTGGAGAACACCTGTTACAGGTAAGCGACTCTGCTTTCTCTGAGGACAAGCAGGATGGTAGTCCTCACATGTGTGTGAATCTAAAGCTACAGGCTGCTCCTCACACAAAGGGGACTAACAGACAGTTAACCAGGTGCCAATGGGCACAACACCAGTGCTATTGGTAACAAAGGGGGAGACAGCCTGAACCCAAACAACGAGCTCCAGGTAAGGAGAGTTGGGTTCTACAACTCAACAGGTTCCGAAGGACAGACTGGCTAAACCTACTGTCGGTTGGCCATCCCTATTCAGACAATAATGTGATGTCAATGTATTGAGAGAACTGAACTTCGCAGCCTTGGGAATTGCTCGCAAGTGGGCCACCTTACACTGCCATGGCTCTGACAGAATTAGCCTTTACATGATCCCCAAGATGTAGTCCCACCTGGGCATTATAAAAGGAGATGCAATCTGCTAGCCACTTGGATATTGTCTGTTTGGCAATGGTAACGCAAAATCTATTCTTATCAAAAGAAACAAAAAGTTGGGTGGGCTGTCTATGGGTTTCTGACCGCTCCAGATAGAAGGCTAAGGCTCACTTACAGTCCAAACTCTGCAGTGTTTGATCACCTTGGTGCAAATGGGGCCTAGAAAAGAATACTGGCAGTACGATTGACTGATTAAGATGGAAATCCATCACCACCTTAGGCAGGAATTTAGGGTGCGAACGCAAGACCACCCTGTCATGATAAAATTTTGAATAAGGTGGTTAAGTCACTAAGGCTTGGAGCTCGCTAATCCTGTTCGCTGGAGTGACCTCCACCAAAAATATGACCTTCCAGGTCAGGTACTTCAAGTCACATGTATGCAGTGGCTCAAAAGGAGCTTTCATCAGCTGAGCTAACACCACACTGAGGTCCCAAGACACAGCAGGAAGCCTAGGGGAGGATCAACTGAAGCAGGCCCCGCATGAAACATACGATAGGCATACTATCTACACCATGGTGGTATGCACCAATTGCACCAAGATGAACTCTAATGGAGCTGGTTTTCATGCCAGCTTCCGATAGGCGTAGAAGGTAATCCAGCAGTTTTTGTGTGGGGCAGGAGAACTGATCTAGGGTCTTCTTTTCACACTACATGGAAAACCTCCTTCACTTCAGTCCATAGGACTTTCTACTGGAAGGCTTTCTAGAAGCCACCAGGACTCGAGACACATCTTTTGAAAGATCAAGTGGCTGCAGAATCAATCTCTCAACATCCAGGCTGTGAGCAACAGGGCCTGGATGTTGGAATGCTGCAACTGGCCCTGATCTTGCATGATGAGATCTTGGAAGTCCCCAGACTGATCAGTTTCTGGATGGACAAGTGCGGCAGAAGTGGAAACCAAACCTGTCTCAGCCAATGAGGGGCTATGAACATCATAGTCCCTATGTCCTTGTGAAGCTTCAAGAGAGTCTTTGCCACTAAGGGAATCAGAGGATAGACCCATGCCCCAATGACGGGCAAGGGCATCTAAGGCTGGTTTACTGTCTGACCTGTACAGGGAGCAGAATCGAGGCACCTTCCTGTTGCAGGGAGACATGAATAGATCTACGTCTGGGCTCTCCCCGATTCACTACCCTCTTGACCAGGGACCTCTTGTGGGGTCTGAAAGCTCGACTCAGCCTGTCTGTTACCACATTCTCCATTCGGGCAGGTACACGGCCTGAAGCACCATCCCATGGGACAGAGCTGACAACCAGATCTGGACCTCTTCCTGACACAAGAGGTATGATCCTGTGCATCCCTACTTGTTGACATACCTCATAGCTACCTGGTTGTCCGTCTGGATCAGGACAACTTTGCTGAACAGCCAATCTCTGAAAGCCCACAGCGCGTACCTGATTGCCTGAAGCTCCAGGAAGTTGCTTTGACAAGAACGTTCTTGAGTGGACCAAAGATACTGGGTACTGAGCCCATCTACATGAGCTCCCTATCCTAGATGTATCCATGGTAAGGACAATTTGAGTGGGAAGATTCCGAAACAAGATCTCCGTTCCATATTGGAAAGCCACCAGGACAATGAGTCCCGGAGAGATGGGGTGACTCTGATGCAATCCTGGAGGCTCTGAGTGGCCTGGCGTCACTGTAACCTCAGGGTCCATTGGACTTTGCGCATGTGTAAATGTGCCAAAGGAGTAACATGGATGGTTACAGCCATATGGCCTAAGAGCCTCAACATGTGCCAGGCCGACACCTGCTGGCTCTGTTGAACATCTGCTGCAATGGTTGCCATGGCGATGGCCCTCTGGCCTCAGCCATGTCTAGCAGGGCTCCTATGAAGTCCAATTGAGGTGACTGGCTGAGATAGGACTTTGAGTAGTTGAGAACAAACCCTAGTGACTCCAACACCCAAATCAGTCAAGCACATGGACGTGACAGCCCTGCCTGAGATGTGCTCTTGACCGACCAATTGTCTAAATACAAGAAGACATGCACTCCCAGTCTGCGGAAGTGCACTGCCACCATGGCCAGGCATCTTGTCAAGACCAGTGGGGCAGATGTGAGCCCGAATAGCAACAGCCGGTACTGGAAGTGCTATGTTCCCACCACAAATCAGAGATATTTTCTGTGACTGGGAAAGATCTCAATATGAATGTATACGTCCTTTAGGTCCAGGGAGCATAGCCAATCCCCTTTTTTTAAAAGGGGAATCAAGGTGCCCAGGGAAACCATCTTGAACTTTTCTTTTTTTCCTCAGAAACTTGTTCAAGGCCCTTAGGTCTACGATGGGACGGAGTCTTCCTGTTCTCTTTGGAATCAGGAAGTACCTGGAATAGAATCCCCGCCCTCTTTGCCCTGGTGGTACGGGCTTGACTGCTCTGGCCATTAAAAGGGAGGCCATTGTAGTAAATCTGTTGTAGATCTGTTGCTGGATACTCCAGTTGGAGGAGGAGTTAGCAATCTGTACGAATACGTCTCCTGTGAAGGAGGAGTTAGCAAACTGTTATGCTCCATGGGCGGAGTTAGCAATCTGTTATGGAACTGATCCTGAAGAAGGAGGAGTTAGCAATCTGATATGCTCAGCCTTCTGTAAAGGGAATAGATAACAATCTGTTAGAGGGTAGACTGCGGAGCTAGCAATCTGTTATGAATATGTTGCTGAAGACTCCTGATGGAGAAAGAGTAGCAATCTGTTACCAGCGGAGTGCTTGGAGAGGGCACTCAGCTATAGAGGAAGGTAGATAGGTGGATCCCTGGGCCGATGGCAGATGACTGCGCCCCTAGGAGGATATCCTGAGAGGGACCACCGGCTAGGCTTGGGTACGGAGACAGACACAGATAATTCTTTTATTAGACAGGTTAGTAGAACCACCAGAGGTGGCAGTAGTGAGCTGATATGCCCGGCAGGGCTGAAGTCCCTCAGGTACTGGAACTGCGATCCAAGGGTTGCTGAACTGTAGAGAAACTATAGATAATGAGTAGACAGGGTATGCTGTATTCATAGCCAGAACTAGATGACAAAACTCACATAAGGTCTTGAGGAAACTCAGTAGCTGGAAAGGGTTAGGCCCTCGAGGAGCAAGTACCTGGTTCCAGGGAAAGCTCTGAGAGAGCAATGGTAACTCACAAATGTCTGTATCTGCGATAGCTTCCAGGCAGTAGAGAATCTTCAGAGTGTCCAGGAACATGGGCCCTCGAGGAGCGAGTACTGGTTCCTATCTGCAATCTGAAATAAAGAAAAGAGAGCAGGGCCCCCGAGGAACGGGTACCCCTGGTAAGTCTGAGTAGGCAGAGTAGCTTGGACAAATCCCCGCAATGAGCGAAGACTTTCTCCTTGCTAACTCAATTCGTTAGCGAATACTGAGACCTTTTATATTGGAAGCGGATGACGTCATCTCGGGGGACGCTCCCGAGGTTCGCGCCCTTGCTGGTACATCAATCGGAGCGCGCGCGCGCCCTACATCATCAGGCAACATGGCGGATCCGCAGCGTCATGCCGGTCCGGGGACGCCGCAGGGGGAACGGCAAGAAGACGCCGTGGCATCAAACCGTCCATCAGACCCAGAGGGAGTCACCACAGAGGTAAAGAGGGCGGAGTGAGGGCGTCGAGCAGCGACGGACGCAACAGCCAGCTCCGTTTGGAGTATCTCCTGATGCACTACCGGCCCCCAATTTGGGCATGGAGGACAATTTGGCGGGACACCCAATAGATTCAATTGGTACCCTTGGCGGATGATGGACAGAACCCACTGGTCCAAGGTTACACTGGGCCATTGGTTCGCAAAGAACCATATCCTGCCCCTGACCAGATGGCCCATCACCCTGGGTATGGGCAACTGGCTTACACTCTCTATGGCCCAGTCCCTGGAGTTGACTAAGGAGCTGGCTGGGGTTTGGGGGCTCTCTGCTGCCTAGGACAGTCACAGGAGCCCTGATGGTGTTGAAAGGAGCGAGGAGGCGGAGGATAGTACTTCCTCTAGCGAAACAAATACTTCCTTGACCCCGGTCTCCATGGCCTCCTGGATGACTGGGGAGAGTAGTTGGAGGATTTCATGGTGGTTCTGAAGTTGGGCCACAGCATCCCTCACCCTATCTCCGAAGAGATTCTCTCCAATGCATGTTACTTCAGCGAGTCATCCCTTTACCTCCCTACAAAAACATTGTAGATCACACAAACCTCATGTTTCCCGCACTCCAGACCCTTGTGCACCAGCAACACGAGGGTGTCTTGCTGCTGCTGAAGCAGCTGCTCAGCCACCTGCCACACCTGCTTCCAGATGTCCCATGAGTACTGGCTCATGAAGAGCTGGTAGGCAGCAATGCCGGCAATAAGCATGGCACCATGGAAACTTGCCTCCCATGAGTATCCACTCTGTGGTCCTTCCCCAGGGGCACGGAGGAATGGGTCCGAGTGCACTTGGCCCTCTTAAGAATGGATTTGACCACCACCGACTGGTGAGGCAGCTGACACTTATTGAATCCGGCAGCCTTCTGGACGAGGTAAACCCCATCCACCTTCTTGTTAATGGGAGCCATTGTGAGGGGGTGTTCCCATATCCTCAGCAACAACTCCTTAAGGATCTTGTGTACCGGAACCTCCACCATTTCCTTAGGAGGCTCCATGAACTGAAAGATCTCCAGCATTTCATGCCTGGCATCCTCCTCTGTCAAAAGTTGAAATGGGATGGCCTCCGCCATCATCCTCTTAAACCACTGTGAAGGTCAAGTCCTTAGGTGGAGACTTCCTTCTTTTTTCTGGAGAAGGGTCTGACGGGAGACCATCAGAGTCCTCAGAGGAGGATTCTTTTGGATCATCCCTATAGGGTTCATAGGGACCCTCATCCTCACTGTACGCGACAGGGAATTGGGCCATAGATGCTTGGCCTTTGTCCAGAGGTGCAGGCACCAGTAGAACTGGACAGGGGCTACAGGCCTCAGCGCCTATGCCAGCCTTGGTGAAGCTTCCAACTTGTAGGAACTGGCAATGACCACCATATCGGTAGGGGGAAGCCTTCGGACCCCGCTGGCCACCGATGCTGTCCTGGGAACCGGCGCCAGCATTGAACTCCTCCAGAAGCGGTATGAGGACAGGTGGCACAGAGTCTGGTGCTGTTGGTGCCACAGGACTGAAGCCCTGCAGTGCCCGCTCCACTACCAGCTGGTCTTGGTGCTCCAGCTCCTCCTCAAATGTTGCCAACGCCAACCCCCCTGGGAGGAAGGAGAGGTGGCCAGATCTTTTTCGGACATGCGAGGGGGATCGGTGACTACTACCAGGACCGGTAGAGACCGCTGTGGATCCCCAGTACCGATAGAGGATGAGCTCTCCTCGCTGCGGGGTCGTTTTGGGAATATTGTAGCAAAAACCAGTGCACACCACACATGGCACCATGCATTGACAGGGACTGGTGCCGATAATTCTTAGGCTTTCCTCGATGCTCGGCCCGGTCTTTCCCTGGTGCCTAGTTCAAAGACAACAAACTTGGCATCCTTGGATCAGAGGAGATCGACAATGATTCTTCTCTGGTACCCTATCCACCAGCGGCATTCAATGGAACCGACGGTCCCGCCTATGTCAATGGCGTGGTGTCCATTGGTGTGGCTCCAAGGTCCTTCGATGCTGATGCCTCAGATGCCGATGGCTTGGACTTTCTCAACCTGAAGAGCTGATCCATTTTGTCGAGTCGAAGCAGACGTCCATTCGGGGTCATCTTGGCACATATGTACTTATAAGTGGCAACCACGGATGTAATGCGATGCCACCAGGCAGAGGATATACACCTCATGAGAATCAGTCATAGACGTGGTCTCTGGGCACTGGCGAAAACCATACGTGGCCATGATGGGGCAAAACAAAAGAGCCACAAAGTAGAAAGCGATGGCAGCGGGCACTGATGGCCGGCAGGCACTGAGGCACCGCAACTATGGGGGAAATCAACTGCAAAAGGAAACTTACCCGAAACGCTGAAAACCCTGGGGAAGGCGCCAAGAGGGACCTGGTGATAGTTTGAAGGGGAAAAAAACCCACGAAAAACGCAAAGTTTTCACAAGGCTAAAAACAGCCAAAGTAGCTCAATCAAACCGCGAGGTTTACAGCTCTGAGGAAAAGAAGAGATTGAAGAGGGACCCTACGTGGACGAGTGGTATAGGGCATGCTCAGTGTGCCTAGCCAAAGCTCTAGAAACTTTGACATAATTTTACGCATTGGGGCTCTATTTGATAATGTCACCCATGCGTGAGGGCTACCATCCTGCTTGTCCTAGGAGAGCATAATTTCTAGCTAAGAAAACCAATTATCCTTCATTTACTAAACTAAGGAGCATTGTAGCTCTAATAATGCCACAGAATATTAATTACCTTGTCCTTGTTGTTGTCCTTGTGAGGGCAGGACACTCTGGCCTAGGTCACCATTCAACCAGAGTTGCATTCTGATAAACGGTTCTCGGCCTTTCTGAGTCAGCTTACTCCAAGGCTTAGGTCTAGATAGCATGTCACTGACGCTTCCCTGTGATAGGCCCAATACCTTTAAGAAACAAAATTTATATTAATATATAGGCCACATAATTGCTGCACTTATTGAATGATAAACAAATCTTGCCAGATATCTGCTAAAATAAATAATGAAAATTATGATTGTAATGTTATCCTGGGGCAGATGTATCAAAGCAGGGATTCAAAAATTCCTCAAGAACTTACTCACCAGTGATGAAATGCACTTGTCATGTATTCCCCCAATAATATTTTCTGGGGTGTTGCTGAAGCAGAAGTACATGGTGAGTACATCTCTTCCCTTGCAAGTGCATATCCACAATCCCAAATCAGTACAATTCTCTTATGCTCCTTCCACATCCTGAAGCAGTCCTCTCTCCTCTAGTACCCCTTCTTTCTCTTCCTCCAGTACTCTCTCTCCCATCAGGCATTTTGCTCTCTTCCTTCCCCTCCTGCCTTTCATGATCCATCTCCAGCCCCCACTTCACCCAGGTGCAATTCTCTCCTCCTCCCCTGAGACCCACTCTCCTCCATCCCTGCTTCTTCCTCCCAGGCCCCAATAAAAGTTTAAACCACCTTGTCTTCCTCTACCCCCACAGTAGGAAGCCATAGATGACACTGCTGCTGGTTCCCTTGGCCCCAATTGGAGGCCAAAGATACTGCTACCTTCTGGGCTTTGATTGGTGCTGAAGACATCCCCATTTGCTCCAAGGACAGTCTTGCCAGAAGTTAAATTTTCAAAACTCTATACCAAAATTTTGCTCCAATGGAAAATTTGCTCTGGAATGTTCAACATCCTCCTAGTATTTTCAATGACTTTGCCCTGTTCAATGTAATTTTCCCTCTTTGTTACAAGTTACATGTAAACTGATATGATGTTACAACGAATACCGGTATAAAAAAACCCCGCCAAATAAATAACTAACTAACTAAATAAATAAATAAATGAGAAAAGTATCAGAGCAAAAACTGGGGTAATTTCTGCACTGGATCAAATTCTTTACAGTACCTAGTTTAACTCACCTTGAGCTTGGATTTGGAAAGGTGAATTATTAAATCTAAAATCCAAATCAAAAACTTTGATACATCTGTCCCTACACTTTTAAATCAGCCTGAAAATTGATTTTTAACAAACAGAAAATGACAACCAGGAATACAAGACAATCTTGCCAGTGTAATTCCTTTTTTCTAGATAAAAAGTCCAGCTCTCAGCAGTATTCACATGAGATTTCTGAAGCATGATTTTCAGAAACATCAAATGTCAGCATTTTAAGAGCTCAAAAACAGCATATTCAAGAACCTTTTCTTTGGTTTAGAGTTCTAACAACCTCTAATTTAAAATGCTATACTTGAAACCGAAGCATAACGTAATAAAACATAAGCAGCTTTATTCAATATGAAAGATTAAAAGCAGTTCAAACAAAACAGTATCCCTGCAGCTAGATCTGAATATAAACTGTTCTAAGAATATTTTAGATAACTGGGCTTTTTCAGCAGACAATTTTCAGTGGGATGGATTTTCAGACCAGAAAATCTGAGAACAGAAGATCTGGAGAGTGTGTTCTTTGGAGCAAAGACTGTGCAACAAGAAAAAGAGCTGTACTTATTAACATTCACTTCTGGTTATCAACTAATAACAAATTGTACCAGAAGAGCTACATCCAGAGCACAAGAGAGAATATAGCATTTATGTGATTGCTTCACCAATTGCTTGCACAAGTGTTTTAAAAAGCAAAGCTTTGTCCCTGTATCAGATTTCTCTGAAAACAGCAGTTCACCAATCATACAAACAGATTATATGATCACACTCAGCAACAAATAGACATTTCTTCCAGAGCTTTCAGAAAAGATCTAAAGGCATTTCTCATGTTGCTGCAGCCCTGCTGCTTACCTTTGTTCTAACAATAGTACTTTGACCAGGAGGGGGAGAACATGGAACCGATCTGAGGTTTCACAGACAGACACAAATCGAACAGAACTCCTAGATTCTGAACACAATGTGAAAAATGAATAGGTATTCCTGCAGTTGACAATGAAGGCAGGGTGGCCACCATCTTAGAGTAACACATTAATAGAGCTTTAGATTTAGAAATGTTCAAAGACAGACCATTCTGTTTTAACCAGTGGGCAGATGATCTGTATCATTGATGTATATTTTAAATGTAATTCCCCAGTTCTCTAATACTGTATACAGGAGCTGCATGGAGACCTTAAGACTTAGCTGATAATTTCCTTTTCTTTACTTCTGCTTCACCAGTCAAGAACATACAGGTTTAGTCCTCTCATCCAGCAATTGATGACATCAACTGTATTTATGTCATGCATGGAACCAGATATAGCCAGGATACTACTGTAAAAGCTAAATTTAAATTATACCAACTAGCAAATAACACAAAAATGTAATAACTATACTTTTTTTTTTAGATAAATTATCAACTTACACTATGAGAAGCACCTTAATTAAGAAAACTAATCTTATAAATACCTGGATGAATGAAAAGTCTCCTCAAACCATTTCCCCTTTTTATTATTATTATTTTTACAATTTATAAAATTTAGTCAATTAGATCTCACTCTCAAAGGTAGCTCAATTTGCACATCCCAGGGTGGACTTCTTGACTAGTGTAGAAAAAGTAAAGGAAAAGAAATTATCAAGTAAGCCTTAATTTCTCTTTTCTTGTCCTGCAATCTTTTTCATTGAGAGATGGTAATATAATGCGCCAATCTCTTAAAATGGGCATCTGTTGTCTTTCAATATCCAATCTGGGTACTCCAGAGATATTCCCCTCTGCACATTCAGGGAATTTTGTCCACTAACATAAACCTTGCCATTATTTTTAGGTGAATTTTTAAAGGAATTATGCATGCAAATGTAACATACTATTGTAGTAATCTTCATACCTTATATGAGCAAAATCCTACTGACAATTCGAAGGCATATGTTATAGCAATTTTAAAAAACTCACTTCTATGGGTAAGGTGCTTTTACATGCATAAAGCCCAGATTAAAAATCAGGCCCTTAGCATTGATCAGCTTTGTTTGTGACTCCGACCAAAGACAAAACATGCAAGCTCAATTACGAATTTAAAAGGAGAGTGAAATTCTTTAACAGAAACTCAGCCTTCAGTATTATAGTCTATTTTAATTTATTTCTCTGATATGTCTAGCAAAGTCAGATATTTGCCTTTTCTTACTAACACGATGACTGAATGAAGGGATTCTAATAAAAAATAAGGGTAACATAAGCATTTGTTCACCTATATGAAATCCAGAATTGCTCTGTAAGGGCCAATTCCCCCCCCTTTTTTAATCTTTTGGAATTTCAAAGTATATTGATTAACATCCTTGCTCTTGCTTTTGAATAGGAGCAAGACATAACATTCTTATCTTTATTAATTTGTTTAGTGTTTCCATTACAGCAATTCTCTTTGCTGGTTATATACATGGAAGAAAACATGAATGTGTTAGGTGTTGGGGAAAACAACTCTAGGGTATAAACATTTTGAATGATATACAAGACCTACTAGTCTCTGGTAATATGGATCCACTCTTTGTAAAACATTTGTTCTAGCTTTTCTGGCGCTCTCAGTAAAATCTAAAAATTTGACCTATCCTTAGGAAGTCTCTGTGGTTTTGATTCAACTAGTCTCAAGACTAGTCTTTCAAATAAAATCTTTTTGCAAGACATTTTGCACTAGCGATCTTAAAGAATTAACAAATTCATCAACCTTGTCAGAATGATAAGCAGCTGTGGATTCAAGCTGTGCCATCTGTTCTCCATCAAAAAGCTGCTGATTCCTGCTTAATAGGGCTCTTGCTACACTACTAGTGCAGATGCCATCCACACAGATAGTTGAAGAAAAAATGTGAGGCATAATTCCTTATGTGTATTGCCTCCTTCCACAGGGATAGATGATTTCCTGCTCGGTGGCTAGAATCTGGCATTAACCTATGTCTTCTGAAACAGACGTTACTTTACCTCTAATGGTAAAGGAACTAACCTTGAAAATAGCATTGTACGTCTATAGCTGGTTTCAGGGAAGATCTATTCTGAAAGGGGTTTAATCTCCAGTTCTGCAAAGAGTGGAACAGCTATAGATGCTTTGTGTGCCCCTCTCAGAACTGAATCAGAGTCAAAATTTTCATACCTGAATTTCATCCTAGTGAAACAGACAGATTACTGAGACCTCTTACAGCTCAGAATTAACCTTTTTTTTCTTAATACTGCCTCCTGATCTACAGATGGAGAGACTATTGTGTGACGGGAAAAACTATAACCTCTCAGCATGCCCTGTTACTAGATTCCTATATTTGTGTGTAGGATATGAAGCTTGCAAGCCATTTAATTATATATTTATCTTTTTCTTTAAAGGCTGAAAGGTTTTGTATACGATTCTTAAGTATCTGGAGGAGAAAACCCCCCAGAGGCAGGGCTGCTGGCAGTAATCACTAGGCTTTTTTTTTTTGTTACATTGTCCCAGCACTTCAAGAGTTAACAGAATGTCCTTGTGTTTAATTATATGTGGCCGTGCAGAACCTGCAGTTGCTGGAGCTGTTCTCAAGATGGCAGCATTTCAAACAAAATGGAAAAAAATGTTAGCTGTTTTCTCTCTTGGTATGTCTCTGAATTTAAAATATACTTTAACACTAGGTTTAGGCTAGTAAGACCTAGATTGTAAGCTTGCTCCATTTGATTTACATTCTGTTTTATCATCATGACTGCAAGCTGAACATTATGTGCTGTCAGACACTGCTGTCTTTTGACGTCACAGAGATCACAGCAATGGCTGCACTCAGACATATGAGCTGGCACATGGTAATCCTCAGAAACTCTCTCCTAGCTTTAGAAAACCCGCTTTCAGTACAAAGTGAAAATATCTTTTCCATTTCCTTTTCCTTTTTTTTTTTTTTTTTTAAATCAAAGCTTATCTGTCTTACCTTAGCAGCTGAAAGCTCTGCTTCTTTTTCTGCCTTTAAATAGATTAAAGGCAATTTGAATAATAAAAGAGTGTTACCTTCTCTTCTTGTCAACTGTTTTTTTTTATTGCTCAACCTATTACCACATTCAAGGGATGGGAGCCGGGATGGAAGCATGCAGTTAGTGGGCTCGCTTTGAGTCCTCACAGGAGGTGGTGTGCTTTCAAATGATTAATAGCACTCTTCACTGCAAGGCTTATCAATTGCAGGAGCTTGGCCTCCACAAGCATTTCAGCCCAGAGAGTAAACAGATGATCCTTTTTTAGAAAAGGGCTTGCTCAAACTACATTTTTAGAGCTCTCCCAGAGAAAACAAACCCCATTAGAAGGGTAGTGAGCTGCCCTGTTGTCCTGGCTCACATCACTGCAGAGAACAATCTGCAAGAGCTTGGCCCTTAAGATAAATTTGACTAAAAAATAGTTTAACCATTATACCACAACCATGAAATAGCCATAAAACTGATTTTCAATTTAAAAACCAGACCGAGGCTTGTCCACAACCATCCATCCAATAGCTGGAGGTAGAGAACACTGGCTGTATCTGGTTCCATTCATGACAAATATACAGTTGATGTCATAAAAAAAAAAAAAAAAAAGGAAAACAATTCTGCCTCCAGCTACTAGATGAGGGGACTAAACCCACATTTATTTATGTACAGGTTTTCCATCACAACGGTTTACAATAATAAAAAATAAGTACAAATAGTAAACAATAAAATATACAAATAACAAAGTAAAATACAATTAAAATAAATCCTATACATGTTCTTGACTGGTGTAGCAGAAGGACAAGCAAGTAAATATTAAATGGTAATGACTATGTTGCTGAGCCTTACTGCAGCCAAATCATAATTTGAGGCATGTTATTTACAGTTGGATAAAAAAAAATCATGAAACCACTGAAGAACTATCCCACTAATCCCTACAGCAGAGAGTCTATTAAGCAACATGTAGTCATCAACCAAGTTGAAAGTGGCAGATATATTGAGAAAAACCATTACACATGATCACCCTTTGTCTATATGCCGCAAAATGAAATCAATAATGGAAATTAATAATGTTTCAGTGCTATGGAACTTACGGAAGCCTGTCTGGTACACGTTAAAAAAATTATCATCTTCCAGATAATCAGTATGTTGAGGAAATACCCTCTTTTCTACAATCTTACTCAATACAGGGAGGTTAGAAACAGGACCGTAACAGGCAGGATTCTCTGGTTCAAACATGCCCTATTTAGGAACAGGATTGATGACTACACACTTCAGCTTTTCTGGAACCCTACCCTCTACAAGTGATAAGTTAACCAATTTGATTAAAATGTGCAAAGATTGGGGCTTCAACTGACACAGCATCCAGGCAGGACATGAATCTAGGGAACAACATGAATTACTATTACTAGCTATTACTAGCAATAGTAGCATGAAATAGACTTAGTTTTTGGGAACTTGCCAGATTCTTATGGCCTGGATTGGCCACTGTTGGAAACAGGATGCTGGGCTTGATGGACCCTTGGTCTGACCCAGTATGGCATTTTCTTATATTCTTAAGACTAGAGATCACATGTTCCTCTTCTGTGGAGGCTATATCCACAAATTTATCCCACCAGACTATTCTTTCTGTACCCAAAGGGACCAACTCACTGGTACTAGAAAAAATGGCTAGCAAACAGACCTTCAAATCATGAACTTTCTTTTGGCAAAAATTGGTAAACATCACAATCTAAAGCATTCCTTTCCCACTGTTGTGTGGCTGGATGAGTCAACTTATTTACAATAAAAAATAGCTTAAATGGACGATTCAATTACTCCTGCAACTGGGCAACAGAGCAATTTTTGCGTGCAACTTAAAACTTCTTTTGTAAACCCTGCACATTTGATTATGTGTTTCTCTAGTTAGTGGAGTAGTAGCTTAGTGGTCAGAGCAATGGGCCCTGAACCAGGGGGTTCAATTCCCACTCAGGGATTACTAAAGGCAAATTACCTCTCCCTCTGGAACAAATAAATGTGGTGAATAACCTTATGGGAAACTTATAAGCATGAGGGAAACCTGGACAGTGCAGCAGATACTGACATAAGCTTGCTGGGCAGACTGGGTGGATCATTTGGTCCTTTTCCACCATCATTTCTATGTTTCTAAACTAGTACAAGCCTTATGCCAGGCCTTCTCAGTAGGCCATAATCTTTTTTTATTCTTGGTTGTGAATTAGTTATTTACACTTTCGGATAATAGAAGGTCTAGGGGGCACTATATGAAGTTAGCAAGTAGCACATTTAAGATTAATCGGAGAAAATTCTTTTTCACTCAATGCACAATTAAGCTCTGGAATTTGTTGCCAGAGGATGTGGTTAGTGTAGCTGGGTTTAAAAAAGGTTTGGATAAGTTCTTGGAGAAGTCCATTAACTGCTATTAATCAAGTTGACTTAGGGAATGGCCTCTGCTATTACTCAGTAGCATGAGATCTTCTTAGTGTTTTGATAATTGCCAGGTTCTTGTGGCCTGGTTTGGCCTCTGATAGAAACAGGATGCTGGGCTTGATGGACCCTTGGACTGACCCAGCATGGCAATTTCTTATGTTGGTTAAATCAAAGGGATACCAAGGAAAATGTTTAAAATAAGTATTTTGCTGTTGATGATGTACAGGGGCAACACTGTCAACTGTCAGATTTAATTTTTCATCAAAAAAAGACACTAAAGCCATATTCATACTCAGAGGAGTAGTAGTAGTCCAGACTTCCTATGACCAAGTGTCCAGAGCATTTGTTTTAGCTCCTGGATAAATTCTTGACTTGAGGAGCCAAAATGGTTGAGGATCCCTTTGGCATGACCTCAAAATCAGTGCTTGGTACAGTTCATTTGTCCTTGTGTCAAGCCTTTGGCACCAGCATCATAGAGCTGGACTTTTCCTTTTTGGTGAACAACATTCTTGCATAAATACAGTAGTCTGAGGCATCATGGTTTTGCCTCAAATATTTGTAGTAAACCTTTTAATACTCCGTGATGGACATCTGTTTACACATGGGGCAGAACTTGAAGCCACTGGTCTGCTTCTCTGACATGGTGAAAAACAGACGCAGTGAAGTCTAATGATGAAGAAATCTTCAAGAAGACAGACAACTGAAGAAAACCTGAAAAATCATTGAAATGGACTGCTAAGAACCTGTGACTAGGGAGGAAAAATTATATTCCTTGTGTCAGCTAACAGTGCAACAAAGACGAGAAATCATGAAGAAGAACTATTGAAGCTCACATATCAGATGTCTTCGGTAGACAAAAATGAACTGAGGGGAGCCATGTGGTCATGGCAGTGTAGGAATTTCTGTGCATTCATGGTAAAGGCCTTTAGGCCTTTCCAGAAAGCTTTAGAAGAAATATCCATTGGGCAATGAACATGGCCATGTAATCCACTTGTGTAAATATGTTGTACTACTTGTCTTCAGAGAAAGCAGAATTGCTTACCTGTAACAGGTGTTCTCCCAGGACAGCAGTCCTCACATGTGGGTGACGTCAGCAGATGGAGCCCTATCATGCAAAACTTTTCTGTCAAAGTTTCTAGAACCTTTGACTGGCACACTGAGCATGCCCAGTATGCCATAATCCATGAGCCACAGGGCTCTCCCTTCAGTCTAGTTTGTAGCAAAAGGTGCGAGTGAAAAAATAAAATAAAACGGTTTCGGACCCAACTCCGCGGGGTGATGGGTGGGTTTCGTGAGGACTACATCCTGCTGTCCTGGGAGAACACCTGTTATAGGTAAGCAACTCTGCTTTCTCCCAGGACAAGCAGGATGGTAGTACTCACATGTGGGTGATTAGCAAGCTTCAGGCTGACTCATATTTGTTTGGATCAACAGCGTACAACTTGTGCAACAAGCACAACAACTGGTGTACTGTTGGTAAAAATGAGGCAGACTGAAAATCACAGCAAGTGGATGTGGAAGGAGTTGGGATTATACTGGAAATAAGTTCTTCAAGACGGATTGGCCAAAGGCAGAGTCTTAATGTCCTTCCTTGTCCAGGCAATAATGAGCTGCAAATGTGTGAAGAGAGCTCCATGTTGCAACTTTGCAGATCTCAGCAATTGGTACTGAATGATAGTATTTATTTATTTTTTACTTTTATATACCGATCTTCTTGCATTCGATACAAATCAAACCGGTTTACAGTGAAACAAAAAAGGCTTGCCCTTGAGCAATTACATAGAACAAGAAACATCTAAAAACAACTTTGATTAACATCTCAAAAAACCAACTTTGAATAACAAGGAATATGCGTTAAATAAAAGCGAGAGCAAGGTAAGAGTGATAAAGCACTAAGGAAAGAAACTAGGCGTTGGATAGTCTAAAACAGTTTAGGTAGGTTGCCAGGGGGGAGAAATGGAATGAATGAAGGAGAGCAACGAGCTTGAAAAGAAGGAGACGTGAAAAAGGCCGGACCAGCAGGGATCAATGGTCCTTGACGAGGGAACCAGGGTGAGAAAATGAAAAGGAGAGTGGGTCTGAGAGCAAAATTACAACAGGATATACGTAAGAGGGGAAATTGGAAGAGACTGTGTAGGCTGAGAAGAGAAAGTAGTTGGTTAACAAGAGGGTGTGCTATTGAGGTTGCCATGGCTCTTACTGAGTGCGCCTTCACTCATCCCTGGAGAGGAAGGCCTGCTTTTTCACAGCAGAATTCGATACAGTCTGCTAGCCAGTTGGAGAGAGTTTGTTTGCCCTCTGCAACTCCTATTTGTCAAAAGAAACAAAGAGTTGTGTGGATTTCCTATGGACTGCACTGTGGTCTAGGTAAAATGCAAGTGCACGTTTATAATCCAAGGTGTGTAAAACTATCTCGCCCTGGTGAGAGTGAGGCCTTGGGAAAAAGGTGGGCAAGACTATAGATTGATTCAAGTGGAAGGAAGAAACCACCTTGGGAAGGAATTTAGGGTGAGTACGTAGGACCACTCGGTCATGTAGGAACCTTGTATAGGGTGAGAATGTGACAAGTGCTTGTAACTCACTAACCCTTCGAGTAGATGTAATGGCTACTAGGAAGAGAACTTTCCATGTAAGAAATTTAATATCGCAGGAGTGCAAAGGCTCAAACGGTCCCATTCAGTGGCTGGTGGTTGTAGAGGAGGCTTGAGTTGTAGTAGACCCCTCATAAACCTACCCACAAGGGGTTGCGCTGTTACCGGGGCATCCCCAACTCCTTTGTGGTATGCTGAGATGGCACTCAGGTGTACCCTCACCGAAGAAGTCTGGAGACCAGAGTCTGAAAGGTGCCAGAGATAATTTAAGAGAGATGGAGTGGGGCAGGAAAAAGGGTAGATACATTTTTGCGTGCACCATATGGTAAATCTATTCCACTTAGAATGATAGGATTTTCGTGTGGAAGGCTTTCATGAGGCTACAAGCACTTGAGAGACATCAGTTGAAAGGTTTAGCAGTAGCAGGATCAAGCTTTCAACATCCAGGCTGTGAGGGATAGGGTCTGAAGGTTCGGATGGCGTAACATGCCTTGGTTCTGAGTTATGAGAGTGGGTGCTGTGCCCAGGCGAATGGGTTCTCTGATCGAGAGGTCGAGAAGCAAGGGAAACCAGACTTGTCAAAGCCAATACAGGGCTATGAGTATCATTGACCCTTTGTCCTGTTGTAGCTTCACGAGAGTTTTGGCTATCAGTGGTATCGGGGAATACACATATAGGAGGCCTGTGTTCCAGGGCGAGCGAAGACATCCATGGTTAACTTGTTTTGTTGCCTGTGCAGGGAGCAGAATCTGTCCACTTTATGATTCAGTTCGGATGCAAAGAGGTCTATTGTTGGTTGATCCCAGCGTTGGAAGATTTTGCTCGATACCACAGGATCCAGAGACCACTCGTGGGGATGGAACTGTCGACTGAGGCGATCTGCTACTACGTTCTGTATGCCTGCTAGGTAAGTAGCCCGGAGGATACATGGAGTGTGCAAGGGCCCAGGACCAGATCTGCGCGGCTTCTTGGCAGAGGAGATAAGAGCCTGTGCTGCCCTGTTTGTTCAAGTACCACATTGCAACTGTGTTGCCTGTTTGTATGAGAACAGTCTTGTGTGAAAGGCAGTCCTTGAATGCATATAGAGCAGGGGTGGGCAATTCCGGTTCTCGAGGGCTGCAAACCAGTCGGGTTTTCAGGATTATCCTTAATGAATATGCGTGAGAGAGACCTGCATACACACTGCCTCAGTTGTATGCAAATCTATTTCATGCATATTCATTAGGGGTATCCTGAAAACCCGACTGGTTTGCAGCCCTCGAGGACCGGACTTGCCTACCCCTGATATAGAGCATAACGTATAGCCCAAAGCTCTAGGAAGTTGATCTGAAATGTTGCTTCGAGCTGTGTACAAGTACCTTGAGTTTGGAAGTTGTTCACATGAGCTCCCCAACCCAAGTTGGATGCATCTTTAGTTAACGTCACTTGTGGAATTGGTTGCTGGAAGGGTAGATCTGTCAGCAAGTTGGCTTTGTTTGTCCACCAGAGAAGCGATAAACGTAGCTGGTGGGTTACTTGAATCTGGGATGAAAGAGGCTGAGTGGCTTGGAGTCACAGATTTCAAAGTCCACTTAGTAATTCTCATGGCCAGTCTGGCCATAGGAGTGATGTGGACCGTGGAAGCCATGTGGCCCAGTAAGGTTAGGAATTGATGGGCTGAGGCTGTTTTCTTTGGGTGCAGAGATGTAGCTAGTCTGGAGAGTGTGTCTGTGCGGTCGTTGGGCAGGAATGCCTTTGCGACTGTGGTGTCCAAATTTGCTCCGAAGAAAGTAAGGAGGTGAGATGGGTTCAGGTGGGATTTTTGGTAATTGATGAGAAATCCCAACGAGTGTAGCAGATTGATAGTGAGCTTGAGAGAGTCAAGAGCTCCTTGTTTGGAATGGATTTTGATTAGCCAGTCGTCCAGGTAAGGGAAGACGTGTATGCTTTTCTTGCGTAGATGGGCCGCAGCCACTGCTAGGCACTTTGTAAATACCCGGGGTGCCAAGGAAAGGCAGAAACTGGTACTGATAATGTTGATGTCCCACCAGGAAACGCAGGTATTTGCGGTGATGTGGGAATATTGGAATGTGAGCGTAAGCATCCTGAAGATCTAGAGAACAGAGCCAATCTCCTACCTGCAGAAGGGGGAAGCATGGTGCCGAGGGACACCATCCTGAATTTTTCTTTTCGTAGAAATTTGTTGAGATTGCAGAGGTCTAGAATGGGGCGGAGGCTGCCTGATTTCTTTGGAATGAGAAAGTAGCAGGAGTAGAATCCTCTGCCCTGCTGTGCCCAGGGGAACGGGTTCCACAGCCCTGGCGCCCAGAAGAGTGGAGAGTTCTGACTCTAGAAGGATTGTGTGATCTCTTTGCATCCACATGGATTGGGTGGTGAATCTGGGGGTACCATGAGGAAGTTTAGATGGTATCCATGGGTTATGATGGATATGACCCATTGGTCTGTGGTAATGCTGAGCCAATTGGTTATGAAATGGTGAATTCGACTTCCTACTGCCAAATCTGGTTTTGGATTTGTGGAGTGGCTGCTGTTGTCTGATAGATTTCAAAATCCAGAGGCTTGGCCTGTTTGCAGTGGTGGCTGAGGCCTGGATGGCTTGGGCTGTTGAGGATGTCCTCTCTGAGATGGCTTGGTTGGCCTCACGCGAGATGGAGGTGGGTAATATCTGCGTGGGCAATAAAATGGTTTTCTAGTGTCTCTTCTCGTGGGTCTTCTTGCAGAAGAAGGGCCCTTGGTAGTAATCGTGGACAATTGACGCAGGATCTCGTTATGGTCACTTAGTTGAGCCACTGCTTCTTGTATCTTGTCGCCGAATAGGCTGTCACCGGTACATGGCAAGTCAGCGAGTTTGTCTTGGACTTCAGGTCTCAAGTCAGATGCTTTCAGCCAAGCCCATCTCCTGGTGCTGATTCCCATTGCCGACAAACAAGAAGCAGTTTCAAAGGAGTCGAAGCAGCTCGAACCTCATGTTTCCCAGGCTCAAGGCCTTTCTGTTGTATAGCGTTGAGACTATCTTGTTGTTGGGGAAGAGAGTCAGCTATTTCCTGAACCTGCTTCCAGAGATTCCTTTGATATTGTGTCATGTAAAGTTGGTATGCAGCTATGCGTGACTCTAGCATAGAGCCCTGAAACATTTTGCAACCCAAAATGTCCAAGAATTTTTGGTCTTTGCCAGGAGGTGTTGAAGAGTGAGGGCGCAGACACCTGGCCTTTTTCTGTGTGGACTCACTGACTGATGGGGTAGTTGTGGCTTTTGGAATCCAGGAATATGTTGAACCTGATAAGTTGCATCTGTCCTCCTGTTCACTGGTTGGACAGTACAAGGATGCTCCCAGAGACAATGTTGGAGATCCACCAGCATCTCGTGGACAGGGATAGCCATAACTTTCTTTGGCACATCAACAAATTGGAGAACTTCCAATGTTTTATGGCGTGTGTCCTCCTCTGTAATCAGGTCAAAGGGGATAGTCTCTGACATTTCCTTTACAAAATTTGCAAAGGAGAGGTCTTCTGGGGGAGATTTTCTTCTTTCTTCCGGAGGAGATGGTTCTGATAAGATGTCCTCCGTGGATGTCAGTGTCAACATCTTCCCATGTGTCAGAAAAGGTCTCCAGGCGAGATCCTGAAGGAGGGAAGAAAGTTGGTTCCATAGGACATGTTGGCACTGATGGATCCTTCGATGGCCTCGATGGAAGATACGGTGGCACCGATGGGGATTTCAGTGGCACCGAAGGCGTCGAGGGGAAACATGGTAATCTCGGTCCCGAGAGCCCCGATGGACCAGGCATCGGTGGAATCAGTATTGAGAGAGGACTGGAGTCCGTGCCTTCGTCTTCTGAGGATCCCAGAATGGGTATTGGGGCCTTCAGAGACTTTGTGGGTTGCTTCGGCATCGGTGGCCTAGGTTGTGTTGGAAGGGCACTGATGAGTGTATCCAGTCTGCTTAGCAGCAGCCTAAGCATTGATGGCTCTGATGTCTGTGTCGGTATGGGGGCCGGCATCGATGGCTGTAAGTTTCGGAGAGCATCAAGCACTGCCTGGCGGATGAGACCGTCCAGTTCCTCCCTGAAAGCTGGTGTAGATATCGCAGCTACAGGGGGAGGCAGGCTAGGCGCTACTGGCTGAAGGGAGACCCCTGTGGCTACAGAGATTATGTCATGCTGGGCATGCTCAGTGTGCCAGTCAAAAGTTCTAGAAACTTTGACAGAAAAGTTTTCCATGATAGGGCTCCATCTGCTGACGTCACCCACATGTGAGGCCTACCATCCTGCTTGTCCTGGAAGAAAAGATTGCTTTTGTTGAGGATGGTGGACACCTGGAACAGCTGAGATTACAGGAGCCAAGACAGACTTAAATGGAGTGAGAAGACCAAAGAATCAAGTAAACCTTGTGAATCCATGGAAGGCAAGCACAAATGTGAAGACTGGGAGGAACAAGTGGTTCTTTTCTGCTGACATCTTCTATTTTTCTATTTGTTTATTCCTGTGGTTATATTTGCACCTCCACATCCACTAAAATGTGAATTAGCAGAGTTTCCCTTTGAAAATGCCATCATGGATTGTTGCCGCTGGGATTCTTTAACCTGCATACTCTGCCGGTACAAAGTACAGGATAAGGAATGCTTGGGGATTTTAAAATGAAATCTCTGTGCATATTTTACAGGGTCCACTCTAATGTTGCTCCATTCTCCTACAGGAAAAAGTATGCATATTGTAGACAGTGCACAAACTTCTTCTCGTGTGGAGAGGGGTCAGGACAATTTTCAAAGGTGTTTTTTCTTTGCAGGTGAATCTCTTTGAAAATTGCTCTTAGAATATTTAGGATGATTCAGGTAAAGTACTTGTTGGGCTCTATTAGGAAGAGTTGATGATGGGAGGAGTACTAGGGGTGCTTGAGACTTTTTGATTTTATTTAATTAGGCCATCCCGAACACCTAGAATAAGAACCCATTTTCTATGGCAAATCTTATACAAATGCTAATAGTCCATTTAATTGTTTTTAGATTTATGTATATGTAAATGCATTTAACATAAGGAACTTAGAAGCTGATATATTAATTTTTTGGATATTACATTACACTTTCAATTTATATGTCACCCTCTGTCAGTGCATGAATTACCTTAAACATACCAGGGATTTACTGCAATCCTTCTCTGTGATAGCCTGAGGTTGCCACTGTGCATGGATATGCTCTACATTTTCACAGATGGTAGGGGACCTCATGGACAGAAGTGCTTTATCAAATTTAAAAGCAAGAAATCAAAAGAAGGCAAGGATGTAGGTTAGATTCAAGAACCAGGAGTGTTTGGCTAAAACATTGCACCTTCCTGCACCTTAGCTTACATCCATCTGCTTACTGGGTTTTGATTGCTTTGATTGCTAAGACTTAATATTTTACAGTCCTACTTGGATATATAACATTATAAATGTAATCTTGCATATAGCATAAATGTCTACATAAAAACGTTATCTAACAAAGAAGTGAAAGGTGGTGTTTGAATTTCTCATGCAAAATCTTTCTAATGCAAAAACAGACAGGGGTAGATTTTATAATTTTGCGCGAGCGCGAACAAAAGTATGCTGGATTTTATAAGATACGCGCGTAGCTGCGCGTATCTTATAAAATCCGGGGTCGGCGCGCGCAAGGGGGTGCACATTTGTGCAACCTGCGCGCGCCGAGCCCAGCGCGCGCTGCCTGTTCCCTCCCCCCACCTTCCCCCACCTTCCCCTCCCTAACCCACCCCCCCCGGCCCTATCTAACCCCCCCCCTTACCTTTGTTGCACGATTTACGCCTGCTAAAAGCAGACGTAAATCTGCGCGCGACAGTGGGCTGCTGGCGCGCCATCACCCGACCCGGGGGCTGGTCCGGAGGCCTCGACCACGCCCCCGGGCCGGCGCCACGCCCCTGGGCCCGCCCCCGCACCGTGTCACGACCCCGAAACGCCTCGTCATTTAGGACACGCCCCCGACACGCCCCTTTTACAAAGCCCCGGGACTTACGCGCGTCCCGGGGCTCTGCGCGCGCCGGCGGCCTATGCAAAATAGGCGCGCCGATGCGCAAGGGCCCTGCGCGCGTAAATCCAGCCGGATTTACACGCGCAGGGCATTTAAAATCCAGCCCATAGTGTACACCCATTACATATTAAAGAAAGGATTATTTTCACAGCATGGTAAGAAGCAGAGTTGGCACACTTGAACCCAGGGAGAAAGGGAAGGTGACTGTTGTTACTAGAGTGATCTCTGCTAGCCACAGAGTGGGGCTGATAGCCTTACAGCCGGTGAGAATATTTGTGGCACCTAGGCATTCTGTCTGTGGTGGCAGGGATAATTATGAAGAGGGAAAATGGAGGGAACTTTATCCTTATTTGCCACTAGCTTCACATTTAGTTCCCAATGAACTGTGATGTAAGCAGACACACATGTACAGTATAGCTTGACATCCAAAATGCTCCTGGGCAGTAAGAAATTCTACGATATGACTGCCAAAAGCAATATTATATATCTTGAATGTCTTTCAGGTTTTCTAGCAAATGAATAATCCATGTTACAGTTATTATATAAAAGGCAACTTATAATTTTTACACACTTATGTAAACAAAAACTTCCAACGTAAATTTGTTCCTACTTCATCACAAGATTAACAAGCAATAAAATGCCATTGAAGAACTAGATATGAAACCTCTGTTGAACTAATTTTTTTGCCAATGATCCCAATATAATTTTGAGTGACATTTTCTTTATATATACATAAACCTAGGCTCTGCAGAGTTAAGAAAACCCACATTTTGCCTCAGCACTAAACTACTTAAAACAGAAAAAGAAATGAAATTTTACCTTTTCCCCAAATATCCTTTGGCAGATTCCATTCTTTGCTAGTTTCTCTTTAACTTGCCGAGTTAATTCTATTGTGTCAACCTCTTGGTACATGTAGATTTCATACTGTTCAGGCGTCAGTGGAGGAACAGATGGTTTGGATGGCTTTGATAAAGGTACAGCAGGGGAGGAGGGAAGAGGACTGTTCTGTGGGGTCTCACTGCGGCTCGCCCCAGTCATGCTAACTTCAGAGCTCTGTGAGTATGGCGATTCAGCATTTGGCCATTCTTTCCAGTATTCAGAAGAGGATCCTTGGTGTTGGTTTCTATCTGGCCTGTTCTGATTGGTGGGCTTTTCTTTACTGCTGTTAACTGTCTCTTCAGACTTTGTATCTTCTGGAGGAGCTGTGTTTCTCCTATCATGCTGAATAGTGTTCCACCAATGGTCTTTCCAAATGCCACCTCGCCCCAGTTCATTTTTCACTTGTCTGAGCATGCCTTGTGCAGACTCAGCTATCACATGAAGTTCTAAACCTGGGGTTTCTTGGGATTCCTTTTTTATCCCAGAGAGACTCTGTAATGCAGAGACACTAGAGTCCAGTATGGATGAATGTTTCTTTAGGGACATGGTCAATGGAGAGTAACTAGAAACCGAAGATACTGTGGATGCAGGGATGAGTTTGGGAGATAGGATGCAAAGTTCAGCTTGCGAAAAGGGCGTCGATTTTAAGGCAGGTTCAAAAGCAGATTGCTGTGCCTCCATTTCACGGCGTGCTTTCTGAAGAATGGATCGAATGGCATCATCAGAACTGCCACTGCTAGATGCAGAAGATGGCTGAGCCGGCTCAGCTGCACAAAACAAAAAGGCAAAACAGGACATTCTAGAGACATGAAGCAACAGCAACAAGAGGCAACTTTTCATGATCCTAGCTGATCAGGATCTGACAACTACATGAAAAACTATATACTTATCGACTGACTATAACTATGATTTAGAGTAGATTATAAAGCAGTAAACTAAACTTTTGGAAGGTGATAATGACACTGCCCATGGGATTGCAAGCTAACTTGTTAAAATGGAGCCAACGTGTACAAGGTGGATACAAAATACTCGCCATAAAGTATGTGAGAAGATTTGAGAATATGTAATTTCCGTGTGTACTTTGCCTCCCTTACCTGTCCTTATCTCTTTTTGCTATATGGGTAAAAGTATGCATGCTATTTACAGAATGCATAGTTTTATCTAAACTGAGGGGGGTAAAAAAAAGACAATTATCAAACCATGTTTTAACATGTAAACATGTTAATCAAATTGTTTCGCATGGATAAACGCCCGATTAAAGCACAGCTATTATACTTAAGAGGCTCTATTTCTCTCTGGATACGAGAGCTCTGGAAAGTGGAATGAGAGCTGCAAGAAATATTTTAAAAATCTCTCTCTTTCAAGTAAAATATTCTGAGGCAATGCAGGCATACATTCAAAGCAAAATGCATTGAGTGATATAGAAAAAACTCTTGGATACTAAAACCATATGCATGAAAACGAAATGTGAACTTAATAGCATTGCAAGTTCTAATTTCAAAGACTGACTCTAAAAAGGTTCTCGTGGTTGACTTTTGAATAAGAGCAGAATACTGGGGAAACAATATTAGAGGTAAATGTGAAGTACAAATCTGATTAAATCACTTTCATTGTAGTATTCCTAACTTTCTTCCATACGTTATAAATATATTACAATTGGAGAAAGTTACAATTTTGTTAATTTTTATCACTGTATGTTTTAATGGTTGGTCAACAACTTGGGCAGATGAGTTAATGATCAGTGAACCAAAAGTTAGATGATTGACAATTTTTCAACAGAAACAATAACTTTTATAGGCCATTTATGATTAGAAAATAAATGGCATGGCGCTATCATGCAGAAGATCAGGGTTTATTCTTGAACCCTATTTCTGCTTCTCAGACTGGGAGCTGGTGCGGAGACAGTGCTCACAGTTCAAGGAGGATGGGGCAAGGGATTTCCATGGTTGGACTAGATCAGTGGTATTTACTCCCGCTGCAAACAGGTCAGGTTTTCTGTATATTCCCAATGAATATGCATGAGATAGATTTGCATGTATACTACCTCCATTGTATGCAAATATATTTCATGCATATTCATTAGGGATATCCTGAAAAGCCAACCTGTTTACAGCCCTTGAGGGCTGGGAGTGAAAACCACTAGACTAGACAGAAAGTAGGATGAGGGAAAGTTAAAAATAGAGGGAACTCAGGATAGTTGTGAATGAAGGGAGGGGCTCAGTACCAGTCAGTTCAGATTGAGCTGGAAGTCTAAAGGAGCAAGAAGAAACTACCACCCCTTAAAAAAGGGGAAAAAAAGTTAAAGATAGTGCTCTACATAGCTGGTTGAATTATCGATTAAATAGATATATCATCCATGTACTATGTAATTCAAAATCTACATGGAAACCAGCCAGATGGTCCAATGGCAGCATGTATGGGAGACTAGGATTTGATTCCAAGTTCCTACTCCTTGGACTGGCAGGGACTGGAAATACTACATAGGCAATGTTCCCATTTATTGTGAGGAATTCCCAGGCATTCACGATAGTGATATCTACAGAGTAGCTTAAAACCATACTTGTAATGGGTTCCAGATGGAATCATGGGCTGTATCTCTCAGGCTAGGGTTTATCACTGTAATGGCTATGCCATATAGAAGCAGGAAAGGGAGACTAATAAAATGCTTTGTAGCAACAAACTGCATTATAGCCTCCACTGGGGTATGTTGTATTTGGGCTGGAAAGCCAAAGACAAGGAGGAGACTGCCAAGCAAAAAAACTCCCATATTATTATAAAATTATCTTAGAAAACCAGAATCTCCAAATTCTACACATCACC
Organism: Rhinatrema bivittatum; assembly: GCF_901001135.1. Lineage (NCBI taxonomy): Eukaryota > Metazoa > Chordata > Amphibia > Gymnophiona > Rhinatrematidae > Rhinatrema > Rhinatrema bivittatum. The sequence continues at coordinate 203,258,031 of NC_042622.1, read as the reverse complement.
CCCATCATATCTTCAAAATAATCTGCCATGTGCATAAAATACTGTTGGGGTTTCAGTGCGTCTTTTTACCTGACGATTCTGCTCCAGTCTGACTTTACAGCTGTGGATTAAAGATGTGTTTTTTTATTATACATGAATGCTGAATTTTTGTGTGGTTACTACTCCATGTGTCTTACCCTCATAATGAACTCTTCTAATTTTATCCAATGCCACACTGGACTTATCACTTACCCTCACAAACGCTTTCAACATTGCACACTGCCATCAGTATTCCATGCAACTTACTCTCAGAATAAAACCTCATTGTTTGGGGCTGCAGTTTTGCTGTTGCTATAGGATCATATACTTATCATGGATTTTTCTCTTTTGATGCTGTGGTCTTTTTTCCCCAACATTACAAAAGATTAAAATATATTTTTATGAATGATCTTGAACAGGAGAACCTAGGCTGAGAGAAAAAGAACAGAGGGAAATACTTGGAGCTCACCGGTTTTCTGTACTTGCAGCTCCCTTTTGGCTTGCTCTAGAATTGATTTGATGGCTTCATCAGAGCCAGTTTCTGGGGATCGGATTCTTGTTGTAATGTTACCTGGAAAGAAATGAACAATGGTCAAAACCCCCAAAAAAAGATACTCTGGCTTTCATTTTTTATAAGCATTCAGAGAGCTTATTTTTGAATTTGATTGCAATAAGAGTATTATGCTCAGACAAACATAGTTGACATTTTCACAGATATTTTCAACAAGAAGTGTTGGTTTGCACATGAAATAGAAATTGTGTTCAGCAGTATGCATCATTTTCTACCCCAGGAATGAAAGAATCTGTTTACTTCCTTAAACTGTCCAGCTTGGTCATTTATGGACACTGGAATTGCTTTTTCACTTTTAGTAAGCTATTTGGACACGGCAGTTTCAGCTCAACCAAAACGAGGCCTAGAATGCACCATAAGCCTTCATTCTCAACTATTGGGTTATTTTCTCTACCATTTTATAACCCCTTCAACCCAGTCACTACAGTGACAGTTTTTGCAATCATTAGCCCTAATCCCAGTCACTGGGTATCATCGCTTAATGATTCCCCTCCATCCACCCCAGGGCCTGTGAATGCTCTCTCTCCAGGCTGGCCAGGAGAGTGGAAGATCTGACCTGAGAAATGAACCTATCTAATGAGGCTCTCAAAAGCCTTATCAAACTAAAACTCTCCATAAGAAGGTAAATATATAAACACAGGACTTCATACCAATTTTCAAAGAAAAAGTATATGTAAATTATCCCAGAAAAATTAGCTACACATATTTACACCTGCTAATTTGGACACACAGTATTCTGGGAAAAAGCTATGAACATTTTTTTTTTAAATTCAAAAGTACACATATAAATAGAAACCTTCCCCAACCTTGCCCCTGGGAATGCCTCTGTTCACTGTAGTTAAAAGTATGTGCGCATACGGGTCCTACAGACGTATTTTTACCTGGATATATGGTAGGCAATTTTACAAAAGCCCATTTATGCAGGTACAGCTCTGTTTCACCCACAGAAACAGCTTTGTAAATAACCCTCTCTATGTTCCCTTAGGAGGAGATCATTTTCTGGTACAATGGTAAACAACTATATGTGCATTTAATTTTACACCTAAAGGAGCCTATCTACTAAGAATTGTGTGTCCTAAAAATTTAGCATTTACACTAAAATGCCACATTACAGGCAATATACAAAATTACTGCCGCACCTGCGAAAATGTTGCGCCCATAGCACACACATTCTATTAGTACACAAATGCTGGGTCACAAAATTTCCTGTGTAAACCAGCCAACATGTAAAGGGCCAATCAGACTTACCCCTTCCCGCTTCAAAGCATAACATTCAAAGGGGCCTGCAAGTCCTGATATCCCCTCCCTCTGGGCAGAAGTTGAAAGCTCTGATGCCCACCCCCTTCCCTAACCACAGGAGGCGAAGGCTCTGATGTCCCCAATCCCCCTACTTAGATCCAAGATCAAGGGGCATTTGTGTCCCGTTTTCCCCTGGTCCCTTCTTTTTCTCCCCCCACTCCTCCCACCCTCAGAAAATCCAACACCTTCCTACAACCTTCAGATAAGGACCTACAGAAGATCAGGGCAGGAAACAGCATGGCTCACTCCTTCCCCACTTCTGTCGGCTTCCAAAATGGTGCTGGTTGACCTTTTCCGTTACTTTGCCCTGCAAATGGAGGTCCGTTGATCCTGGGTGGATGGAGAGGTTAATTGGGGTCTTTAAGATCTTTTGAGGGTATGCGGGGTGGTCAGTCAGGGCCCTTCACGTTTTGTGTGTGCGTGTGTGTGAGAGGAGGGTGGGATTAGGTATCATTTAGGGCCATTGCCTTCTGTACAGGGAGGGGGGAATTGTGGGTGGGGGTGATGTCAGGGTCTTCAACTTCTGTGGAGAGAGGGGGGGGGATCAGTGTTGTGAGGGACATCAGGATTGCTAAATTCTTTGATCTTATATGTAGAAAGTTTGAGAGGAAGCAATCAGTATACAGAGACCCCTTAATCTTTGTTTTGGAGGGGGTGGAGGCAATCGGGACTTGGCGCACACGATTGTTTAACATTGTTAACATGTCAACTCTGTGGTGCATTAACATTTAACAGTCACAGAAGGTCAGGAAATAAATCATTTTTGTTGTTTAAAAATATAACTTTATATGGTTTCATAGAAAAATTCAATCAGAAGCCAGGTAAAACTAAAGGTCCTCTGACACGGGCCATGTTTTGAGGAACTGTATTGGGAGGAACCAAATTCTTAATGTCAGAGTATCCATACATGAACTGAACAGCTCTGTTGTGGCTCAGGACTGCCACCTTTATTGTGTGCATTAATATTTAACACCTGATCCAAGACAAGTGTTAAAATTTAAGTCTTAGTGAGCCCATGCTACAGCTTAATTTGTATATCCTGTTCTACTTATATGTATGTGCACGTCAATGTTATCACATATCCACTAAAGTGATCAAGGACCCCTTTTGTGTGTGTACACTACAACCTTGGGTGCATAGCACACTATTCTGCATGTATTCTAAATGGTCTTAACATGTATGCTATGCTTAGTGCATAAGCCCCAAAATCCCAGAAGAAGCAAAAAAATCTGTTTAGATTTCAGTAATATAAATCACTAGATTGCTTACACAATATCCTCTTTTGCTGGAAATAGTCACTTACTGCAGTGGACATATTAGCTAGAAATATTTTCCATTAGGTCAAATTTTGAGAATAGATATGTATAGTAAGTATTAATGAGCTGCACCATTAAGCTGAGTAAAAATGTCACAAACTTCTCCTTCCTTGAAATCTTACTAAAAAACAGCAGCAACTTTGACTGCAGTCTCAATTCAAGCTTGGTTGAACAGAAAGCAGCAGCAACTTTGGAAATCAATAAGAACAATCAATATCTTCTAAATCAGCTGCTCTTGGATACAATGCAGGTTACTTAAAAGCTGCAGATTCTCAGGCAGGCGGCTTTGGGTTCTCACAGAACTAACTGCCAGTACATTGCCCACAGCTGCCTGTGGACTGATCACAGATTTCCTCAAAATCTTCAACTTTGAGTGGTCTGAGCAGTAGGTCATGACTTTTGCCTACAATACAACCAAAAGCAAATGAAGTAAGAGAAATATATAAGAATTTTTAAAATATGTAATATTTATTTCCCTTACCTATAACTAGTTTAGTATTTGAATCTTTAAAAATAAAGTGTATTTAGCTATTTGGTAGCCATATAAACACTGGCAGAATCTTGGTTAGCGAACATGAACTGTTGCTTTAACATGAAGTTAAAAAAAGGCAAAAATAGGTGGATCAATGCTACCTTAATATTTCAAAGTAAATAGGAAAAAGCAAAGAAAAGGGAGATGTGTCAGCATTTCATGTTGCTGCATTTCCTCATTTGATACATGGTTATGACAGTGCTCATTAACACAATTACATCGTTAACCACTGGAAATGTTTTTTCCCCTACAGGACAACAGGGAAGAAATTGCATCAGCTGGTGACCACAAGCACAAACCAATGGCAGCGAACCAATGAAAATGCTCAATGACATCCCAGTGTATTCTGTCCTTCCTGAGGTTTCACTGAACCGAACAGACCTGTTTCCCTATAGGAAATTAAAAAAGTAATTGATTCAATGTGTTAGGAGCTTCAAGGGGACATGGCCAGTGTGAGATGGGGGTCACTGGGTACTCACCCTATCTGTGGCACAAATTTGAATCAAATTGGATGAATGGTTCAAAACGTTTAGGGAGATACAGACAAACACAATCTTATAAAACCAGTTTCCTTAAAAGGAACTAGGGTAAAAGCTGTTTTAATTCAATCTGTAATATATATGGCTCTTTGGATCACTTGAATGCTTATTGCCCTACAAGAGCCCAAACCTGTCAATTGATTTTTGGACATTGCTTATATATTGAAAAGTAGTAATATTCAGCCATTTACTGATAGTCCATTTACTGTATATTGGTTACAGATGTAGGTATAAGGATTTTTTCTCTCTCCCTTCTCCTTGCTTTTTCTGTTAATATAAAGAATCTAGAGCTAGACAACCACAATAAAGGCTCAATTTATAATACTATCCAGGATTACGTCAGTGTTTGTTTGCAATGTCCTGTTTCATGCTTATGTTTCTGCTCAATATTCAAACAGACTAAGTTGGAAGCAGAGCATTAAAATTAGAAACAGTACCGCTGTGCTACCCGTAGTTTGTTTTATACTTACTAGTTCTGTTTTTCCATCAGATTCCAGGCCAGAATCAAACTGCAGAGCTCTAATGAAATATACAGCTATAGCGCTCGCCTTATCCAAGGTATTAGCTGCAAAGAAAAACACCTGCTTGTGACGTACCTTCAGAACCATTTCTTCGTTTCGGTACTTCCTGAAATAGTCTGTTCAGGTTCTGGCCTGGATTCTCTGTTGAAAAACAAGTTTGGTAAGAACAAAACAATCGGGATAGTTGTTCTAATGTCATTAGTTGTGTCATATGAAATCTTAATAGGGCTGCACGTCATCAAATGCAATGTTTCGTGACCATGAATCTTGGAAGGGTAATTTTCAAATAACCCATGGAGGGCTGTCCCAGTACATACATGCATACACAATAGTGCAGGAAGTTACACTTGATCTGAAGCAGGTATAACTTTCTGCATGTACATGCACACTTTAAAATCAAAAGTATGCACATAAATGCTTTCCCTGTCCCAACTCCAACCCTCCTCCCAGGAATGTCTCTTCCTTGTGCTGGTAAAAGTATGCACTAAATGATGTTTTGCACATATTTTTACTCATACAACCCCTAATTGATTTTCTAAGCATCACTTATTTACATAAAACAGGGTTTTATGTGCATAAGCTGCTTTGAAAATCAAGCTTTTAATGTTACTCCAGTGATTAAATTCTAATGTAAAAATTAGATCTCTGGATTGTTTATGTGGAACTGTTCGATGAACTTTTGGTCAGCTTTGTTCTGTTTATGATTAGAAGTATCACTTATACATTCTACTACTGCATACAGAAAACAGAATCCAGAGCTCAGGATATGTTCCTTCTTGGGCTAATGTTCTCAGATAGTTAGCTAATATTGCCTATAACTTGAAAAATAAATACACTAATAAAGCTATAGAATTTCTCTTTTGTTTATCACTATTGTAGACTGGACTGCCTATAATCTAAAGTTATTATTTCAAGAACAAATCCCTCTAGTGTCCCAATTTACATCACTGCATGAAGCCATAGGACCACAGTCTAGATCTGATAATTTGTGACTTTATTCAAAACACAAATGTTTCCTGAGATTACAGACAACTGTAAGGGAGAAATTTACAGATTTTCAAAAACAACAATTTAGGAGTAATTTTTACTATTTACTGTTTGTCATTTTGAAAAAATACAGATTATACAAAAGGTACAGCTTTCCTCCAAGTTGACTTAGGGAATAGCCACTGCTATTAATTGCATCAGTAGCATGGGATCTTCTTGGTGTTTGGGTACTTGCCAGGTTCTTGTGGCCTGGATTTGGCCACTGTTGGAAACAGGATGCTGGGCTTGATGGACTCTTGGTCTGACCCAGCATGGCAATTTCTTATGTTCTTAATAATTCAGTAGTTATGGCCCAGAACACCAAGATCTCAGTTTTACAAATGGATTTTAAACACTGGAGGGGTTTTACATTTCTATTTACATGCTGTGACACTCAGATAATTGGAAGAAGCAATCAATCATGATCATAATGATTTTGGCTGTCCTCAGAAAACTAACTAAATAGATAAAAATGTCTAAAGAAGCTAGAATTGAAGAGGTACATTAAAGGAGGACAGCTAATTCTTCCAAGCACTTTCTTCAAAAGAAAGGACAGATGATAAAGCCAAAGACATTCATGTGGTCAATGAGCTAAGATGCATTTATCTGAAGGCACTGCTTTTTCTTGCCCAATTTTCCTGTTTTATGTTCTTCACTGTCTGTTTCTGGTTAAATGGATAAATTATGTTGACTGGCTTCCTCTTTAAAAGTATAAAGGAGGAACTGAGTGTTAGATCTCTGAGCTCCTGGGTTGAAATCTTGACTGTCAATGAGTGTGTTGCACCTCGGGTCAAGTCATTTTATCTATCATTGATGTAGGTCATCCAACAAAGAGAACGTCATCTGATGACTGGTGCCAAACACTTGAGAACCATTATAATGATCAGAAAGTATACTTTGATGTGTCTTAATGTTACGTTAATAGTATTTATTTTGTTGATTTTATGTTGTCCCATAATCATGCTTTTAGTTACTCCACTAAGAGAGTTTCTGACAAATAGTAAAGATACAGAATAAACTGAACTAAAGCAAATGATTACTCTTTATCTTCCAAGATTTTAAGTCTGTTTTTAGTTTACAACTTTCTTTCCACACCTGTGTTTTAACTGTAATATGAAAAAACTGCAGGTAATGATAGCTACAGTAAGAGAAAACTATTTGAGAATAGAATTCAGGAGATCACTGGATAGGTAATTCCAGTTCTTGAGGGCTGAAAATAGGTTTAGTATTTAGAATACAAATAATACATTACACTTATGTGCATGCACATGCTCTAATTTAAATAAGCATGTTCTTAATTTATGTTGGTTGTTTAAAAAGAGCATACCTTCAAAGACAAGGGCTGGTTATCCATACAGCAAATGTAAACAGATTATTAGTGCCAAAAATTTGCTGCATTAAGCTAGAACAATACTAATTAAAAATTATATTATTATTCAGAATAGAGTCAGAAAAATAAATTGGTTTAGAATGTGCTATTTTGCACTTTGGAAAAGATTGGAATGAAAATAATCTTACTTACATGATTATGAAACATATCCTCATTCCGCCCCCCCCCCCCCACAGGCACACAAAAATATTTAAAAAGATCAGAATTAACCCTCACCTCTCTGCCTGCCTTGGATGCTGCGCAATGCCAGGATGTTCTGCTCATCTGACAGGAACTGCTTCATCTTGTGGAATGGCTCCTTCCCTCGTACTGTTAACTTATTCCATGGTTTGGGTCGTGCTAATATCTCACTTACAGACCCTTGTGATAGTCCCAAGACATAATGTCCAAATATCCGTTGCCCAATATTGTGCTTGATCAACTGCTCTTTCACCTGACGTGCAATTTCTGCAGTGTCCATGTCCTCGCCTTCAGACACACTCCCGGCACTTTCTGATTGGCTGGGGGATGGGGCCATACCATTCACATCTGGACTTTGCTGTTGTAATGGACTTTGGGAAGATATGGAGTTTGTGCTGTATGGACCTGTTGAAAAAAACATGCTTGTGCTTCCTGCTTCCTGCATTGCCTTGGTGTAGAAGGACTGCATTAGCTGTCGCTGGAGAAGAGAATTTAGTGCAAATTTTCCGGTAGAGGCCAGGGGTAAGGAAGGGCTTGCCAAGGATGAGCTGAAAAAGTCTTGACTTAAACCCGTTGGTGAGAACTGATGGGTACCATTAGTATTGGAAGCCTGTTCCCCCATATTACGGAGCAACTTAGGAGGGGAGGCCAGCAAAGCTGCAGGACGCCGATTCTCAGGCTGGTCTTTCCCTTTTCTCCTGGCTGACCCTACAAGAAAGGTCAAACATAATGCATTATGGGGGATTAAAAAGGGAAAAACCAAGATAAAAACGCAAAGTTTGCCCAACAATGTAAAAAAAGTGCATTTGTTTTGTTTTGTTTTTTTTAAACTAGGGCCAATTAGGTTTTTATATTGAATTTTCAATAAGCCAAACAAGGCCCCCCAAAAAAGAAAAACAAGCAACATGCATTTCATGTTTGTACCTTTCTTGTACAGTATGTAGCAGCCTGGAGAAGTCCCCCCCCACATCCTTTCTTTACAAACATTTATACATACAAAAATAGTGATTTTCAGATATCAAACAGATGACGATCCAAATAAACCTGCCTAAACCTACAGCAAAGAGAAAGATTTCGGATCAAAAGGATGCTATGAAAGAAATAGTACTTAGATCAGTGTGTAATCCAAGTGCTCTGATGAAGTCACACATACATCACAACACGCAATAACTTAGGTCAGTAATCAATTTCAATATTTTATCTGCTGTATTCATGACATCATTGTTTAAAAATGTTCATTGAAAGTAAAAGAGAGAGAAATAAAAATGTTAGTGCTATGAAAAGCAGAGAAATGAGGAGCTATCATCTTATTAAACATCCCTGTGAAATATTAAAATAAGTGATGCTTTCTAGTGCAAACATTATACCAAACTATGGGAGGAGCAAAGCTTGTAAGGCATTAGGTTAACAGCTTCAAAATCTACCATATGCAGCCTTCTTGTAATTGTTTCCTTTTTTCAGCCACAACAGTCTTTCCAAGATGTATTCTATTATCCAGTGTACAAAATGAGAAAGTCACACATTATTCAGGATGCCTGTTTGTTCATTAATCTTGTTGTCACTTTTGCTAACACGGGCTCTCATCTGCAGGTCCTTTCCCATTCCCCACCCTACCACCCCACAGGCCCTTTCTTGCAAATAAACCAAGTTATCTATAGCTGAAATCACATAAACCTACCACTCAGGTCACTGTTTGTGATACGCAGTGTGGCATTCTCCGACTGCAGGGAGCGATTTTTCTCCAGCAGCAACACTTCCAGAGGTTTAGATGCATCCTAAATAAGCCAAAATGCAAGTTTTATATCTCACAATATACAGCACTCCCTCAGCAGACTGTTACTAGCTTGGCAGGATCTGCTATGAGGGATGCAAATGTTTATGCTTTTGAAAGAATTGTGATTTTTAACTACACAAATATAACAATTTCTTATAAATCCACACCATTTCATTAAATCATCCATCCTTAATATTTCTACTTTTAAATACCCGTAAATATTTTCTCTCCTATTGGCATCATTGTTTCTTACATCCTTTAGACTGTTGTAAATTGGCCATTTCTTTTTCCTTCCCCTACATTTCTCCTTTCAGCAGCTTCTGCTTACTCTCTTCATGCTGCTCGGTCATATGATATATGACAACTTATCAGAAATTTTGACCCCCGATGGCATCTCTGTCTTTCGGGGGTTGAGGTTGAGCTTATTTTGGTGTAGCACCTTGGTGATTTTCTCTAAGGACCTGCTGAGGTGAGTGATAAATTAAACCTGATTTGTGCCAGTTAGCATTAAGAGTTGAATGTCATCAGTATAGGAATAGTGGGCAAAATGGCAGTTCCAGATGAGTTTGCATGGGGGGATAAGTATATATTGAATAGTGTGAGTGAGAGGCTGGAACCCTGAGATACTCTGCAGGTAAGTGAGTGGGATTTGGAGAAAGCTGTTCCTATAGAGACATTTGGGCACTGTCTTTGAGAAAAGATGAGAACCAGGTGAGTGCTGTATCAAATGTAGTCAGGTGAGGAGAAGTTTGTGGTCTACCATGTCCAAAGCTCCCTAGAGATCCAGGAGGATAAATAAGGCTGACTTTCCTTGGTCAAGACAGAATCTGCGTTTCTCCTCCAAACTTAGTAGTGTGATTTCAGTATTGTAGTGTGGCCTAAAGCCTATTTGGAAGAGGTCAAGGGGGTTTGTAGCATGCAAGTGGTCTGATAGCTGTTATAGCACTGCTTTTTCAATTATTTTACTGAAGAAGGGGATATTTGATATGAGTCAGTAGTTGTTCAGATCACTGGAGACAATAGTTGCCTTTTTCAGTGTGGTTCTCACAATAGCTCCTTTTAGGCAATTGGTTGAATTTTTGCTAGTGAGGTGTTTGTTATAGCCTGGGTGCAGTAGAGTAGTCCATGCTTAGTGTGCTTAAAAAGCCAGGAAAGGCAGGGATCATCTAAGCAGGTGGTTGGTCTGAGAGTGGAGAATAGAGATTCATTATCTTCTATTGATAACAGCATGACAGTGGGGTCTGTTTTACTGGTGCTTGGCTTTGTGCTGATGTTTTTTCCAGTTCTATTCAGGGGTGATCTTATCTATGTAAATGAAGCTAGCTTGTTATAATGGATCTCATTTATGAGAGAAGCAGGTTTAGGGGAGTGAGACCCCAAGAGATTGTTCATGGTTTGAAATAATTCTCTAGGTGAGTTTTCTACTTAGTTGAAGGTTCTGGATATAGTAGGCTCTTTTTGCTTCTGTGACTGCCTGGTGGTAGGCTATCTAGTGTCTTCTGCAGTCATCGGTCTGTAATTTTGATTTATGCCATTTCTGTTCAAGTTTTTAGCCTATTCTTTTCATTACAATCAGATCCTGTATGAATCAGTGGTTGGTTTGGAGTTTTTGGTGGTGATTTTCCAAGGCATGATTCTGTACATGGCTGATTTAAGATCATTGTTCTAGGTATCTACAAGGACAGTGGTAGACTGAGCAAAGCAAGGTGAGTAGGAGGGATTCTGGGTCGAAGTATAATATTGGACAGATTTCTTGGTCCTTTTTTGGATGGATTTCCACGTAAGTGGTGGTCACATATCATAATATATCACATCGACAGTTTAGGAGAGTTAAGTGGTCTAATAAATTCTTTGATGTACATTCAAGTAGTTGTAGTGGTGCCAGAATCAGGTTGAGGGTGAGGCCTGCCTTGTGTGTTGGTTTATTGATCAGTTGGTGAGACCAAGGGATTCTAAGGCAGTTAGGAATTCCTGTGGGAGGTCTAGGCGTGGTTTGTACAAAATGTTAACACAAAGAAGATAATATATAATTGAACCATAATGATAATAAGATACACACATTGTTTATGCATATGTTGACCTTCATTCTACACAGCATGCAAAGGGTTCAAATTCAGTTAAGGGGGATGCTTATCTCTTGTTACAGTGATGGTTTCTTATGGAAAGCATAAGTTTTATATTAAGTGGTTATACTATATATATATATATATAATTAAATCACACTTGATACTGAATATTGAAAGCTTAGGTTTGTGAGCTGAGAGTCACACTGTTCATCATTTCTGGAGTGCAAAATTCGCAAAAGTTAAATATGTTCAATTTTTTTCTATCAGTATCTTCACCAGACTGCATTCTTTACCACTGAAATTATACTATTTTCCTATAACCTGTTACACAGAGCTCTCTTCATATCTGTCCATATGAAATACATGAAAGCAGAATTTACAACAGAGCTTTTGTATGTCAAGACCTGCCTCCATGGCAGGCCACAGCCTCAGCTGCCAATTTTGTGGTCAGATTAGTTAGGATAAGAGATCAGAGGGGAGGATCAATTTTTAAGATCACAATCACATTAAAAACAGTGCAAACATCAATGAAAAGAAGAAAGTAACTTCAATACCTGTGGACCAGATCCTTCAGATGGGGCAAACTCCATGGATTTCAGTATACTGTGAAGTGTAGAGAGACAAAAATCTGTTACTTTCTATTTGTTCTGCTGATACTCAGATAAACATTCATATATTAATTTCTTTCACTGCAAGATGCCTTGCATAACTACCCTTGCAGGAATCTATTCTGCAATGAAAATTATTCAAATGCATTATTAAATAAAATCAAATATTTCTCAAGGGTCATCTAAACTATTCTATATTAAGTTCTACCAGGCCAGTTTGGAGCATAAATTTAAAGGTTAATGAGGATAAAATATTTGAAGCTGTCAAAGACTATATGCATTTATTTGTGAAGTTGGAAGGGAACTAAAATGTAAAGAAGCAATAAACAGATAGATCATTGTAATATTTGTAACATGTAAGGCCAAAAACAGGTCAATAAACATGAAGAAATATGTAAATCTAGATTTTATTGGTCAAAGCAGAGAATACATTGCAATGCTGCAGCAAAGATGACAAAATTATTCAATATTTTTAAAGATAATTAAGGGAAAAGGTTTGTGATTGTTTTTTATTAGAATGGATATCAAAGCAGAAACAATTTCTGTCTCTGCTCAGAGAAGATTGGGCTTGGCTGTATGTTTAAAGCTTCTACCAGGTAAAATGAGCAGTTTATCAAAATAATGGAGAAATTACTTACCTGATAATTTTGTTTTCCTTAGTGTAGACAGATGGACTCAGGACCAATGGGTATTGTGCTCTTCTGCTAGCAAATGGGAGATGGAGTCAGATTTCAAAGCTGACGTCACTCTAGATATACCCTTGCAGTAACCTCAGCTCTTCAGTATTCTCTTCGAAAAGCCATTGTGGATATATCTTTGCTTAAATAACTTGATTAAACTTGAGAAAAACTTGAACTGGTTCAACTAATTTCCAAACTGGAGACCGCCAGTGCACTCAACCAATTAATGCCGACACCGGACAAACTGTGGGTGTCTTGAACTAGGGATAGACTGCGGCTTACCGGTATTTGCTTAGTCTCGAGGTTTTTTACCAGAGGTTCTCCTTTTCCGGGGCAGCCATGGGTGGGATGCTGAGTCCATCTGTCTACACTAAGGAAAATGAAATCATCAGGTAAGTAATTTCTCCATTTCCTAGTGTGTAGCCAGATGGACTCAGGACCAATGCAATGTACAAAAGCTACTCCTGGACAGGACGGGAGGCTGCCCGTGGCCCACTTAATACTGCCCTTGCAAAGGCTGTGTCTTCCCAGGTCTGAACATCCAGGCGGTAGAACCTGGAGAAGGTGTGTATGGAGGACCATGTCGCTGCCCGACAGATCTCGGTGGGCGACAGCAGCTTGGTTTCTGCCTGGGCTCTCGTAGAATGAGCCTTAACCTGTAGAGGTAAGGGCTTTCCTGCCTCTATGTAGGCTGCTTTGATTACTTCTTTGATCCAGCAGGCTATGGTCCCCTGCGAGGCCGCTTCTCCTTGTTTATTCCCGCTGTGAAGAACGAATAAGCGATCCATTTTGTGCACCGGTTCCGATCTTTCCAGGTATCGCACCAGGAGTCTGCCGACATTCAGGTGGCGAAGAAGGCATGAGTCTTTCGAGTCCTTATGTTCATCCGGAGCTGGTAGCGAGATGGTTTGGTTCAAGTGAAACTCGGAAACCACTTTCGGAAGGAAGGAGGGGACAGTGCGCAGTTGTATGGTTCCAGGTGTGAACCTGAGGAAAGGTTCCTGACAAGATAGAGCCTGTAGTTCGGAGATGCGACGAGCTGAACATATTGCCACCAGGAATGCAGTCTTCAAGAGGTGTAGTGACAGACCGCATGTTGGTCTGAAGGAAGCCCCAGCTAGGAAGTCTAATACTAGATTGAGATTCCATAGAGGCACCAGCCACTTTAGGGGTGGTCGGAGTTGTTTAACCCCTTTCAGGAAGCGGGACAAGTCCGGGTGGGTTGATAGCCAGATACTGTCCACTTTTGGTCTGAAGCAGGTAAGTGCGGCTACTTGGACCTTGAGGGAGTTGAGTGACAACCTCTTCTTCATACTGTCCTGTAGGAACTCCAGAATCATGGGAATCTTGTCTCACACCAGGCTTTGAATACTCTCCAGATCCATATGTATGACAGGGATGTGGAGAACTTGCACGCTCGGAGCAGGGTGTCAGTCACGGCCTATGAGTACCCCCGTTTCTTCAGGCGAGTCCTGTCAAGGGCCAGACCGTTAGAGAGAATCGAGACGGATCTTTGTGGAGAATCGGGCTCTGCCGGAGAAGGTCCCTGTGTGGAGGTAGGCATAGAGGGTTCCCCGTAAGGAGTCTTTGCATGTCTGCGTACCATGGTCGTCTTGGCCAATCCGGGGCCACTAGTAGAACTAGTTCCCTGTGCTGTTCTATCTTGCAGATGGCCCGGCCCAGTAGTGGCCATGGGGGGGAAGGCGTACAATAAGTCTTCCTCTGGTCAAGTCTGGACGAGAGCGTCGATTCCTTGGGATTGCGTCTCTCATTTATGGATGAAGAACCTGGGGACTTGGGCACTGAGACGGGGGGCCAGTAGGTCCATGGCTGGGAGACCCCAGCGATTTACTATCACTTGGAAAGCTGTGGCCAACAGCGTCTATTCCCCCGGGTCCAGGCTCTCTCTGCTGAGGAAGTCTGCTGAGATGTTGTCTTTTCCTGTAATGTGAAAGGCCGAGATCCCTTGTAGGTTTATCTTCGCCCATGCCATGAGAGGGTCTATCTCCAAAGACACCTGCTGGTTCTTGGTTCCTCCCTGGTGGTTGATATAAGCAACCGTTGTCACGTTGTCTGACATTACTCGAATCGCTTTGCCTCAGAGTCTGTGGCTGAATTGCAGGCACGCTAGTCTGACTGCTTGAGCTTCCAGGTGGTTTATGTTCCATTCCGCCTCTTCCTTGTTCCATTATCCCTGGGCCATCAGTTCCTGATAGTGGGCTCCCCACCCTTGCAGGCTCGCATCCGTGGTAAACAAGATCCAGTTCGGTGGGGATAGGCTTACTCCTCTGCTTAGGTGGTCTTCCTGTAGCCACCACTGGAGCTGAGAACATACTTCTGCTGGTAGTTGGAGGCGAATTGAGTAGTCCTGGGACAGTGGGTTCCATCGTGACAGTAAGGAGCGCTGGAGCGGTCGCATATGGGCCCTTGCCCAAGGAACAACTTCCAGGGTTGATGCCATGAGGCCGAGGACTTGAAGATAGTCCCATACCTTGGGGCATGCATTAGTCATCAATCGTAATTGCTCCATCAAATTCCTTCTCCTCAAGGGGAGGGAGGAAGACTTTGTTCTGTTTGGTGTTGAAACGGGCCCCAAGGTACTCTAGCGATTGAGAGGGTTACAGACTGCTCTTGCCCATGTCCGTGACCCAACCAAGTTCCTGCAGTAGGCTCTTGACTCTGCTGGTCACTTGCCAGCTCTCTTCTGAAGACTTTGTCCCGATTAGCCAATCATTCAGGTAAGGGTGTACCAAGATCCCTTCTTTCCTCAGTGTTGCCTCCACGACCACCATGATTTTGGTGAATGTTTTGGGGGCGGTTGCTTGGCCAAAGGGTAGTGCTCGGAACTGGTAATGGTGAACCAGTATCGCAAAGCGCAGGAAGCGCTGGTGATCCTGATGGACTAGGATGTGAAGGTATGCTTTGGAATGGTCCAGGGAGGTTAGATACTCTCCCGGTTGACCTGCCATTATTACGGAGCGAAGAGTTTCCATGCGGAAGTATAGAACCCGCAGATGATGGTTGATGTTCTTGAGGTCCAAGATGGGTCGGAAAGATCCTTCCTTCTTGGGAACGATAAAATAGATGGAATAGCGCCCCATATTTTGTTGGGGCGTGGGAACCAGAGTTATTGCCTTCAGACTGAGTAGTCTTGTTAGAGTGGTTTCTACTGCCAGTCTCTTGGAATGGGAGTGGCAGGGTGTCATCATAAATGTCTCGAGGGATGCTGTGGAACTCTAGAGAGTAACTTTCTCGAATGATGTTTAGAACCCATTTGTCCGACATTATCTCGACCCACCTTTGGTAGAAGATGGCAAGTCGACCCCCTATATCCTCTTCCTGTGTATGGGTCAGCCCATTCTCATTGTGGAGCACGGCTGGAGCCTGCCCCCAGGCCTGCTCCTCTCTTGGTCTGTCTGTTCCGAAAGGGCTGGGGCCTTCCAGAGGGACAAGATGCCTGGAACTGCGAGTTCCTGTAGGGTCTAAAGTGCTGCGATCCTCTGCCCTTGGTTCTTCTGGGGGAGGGACACAGAGATCTTTTACTCCTATCTTCCGGTAGTCGAGGCACTGGAGATTCGCCCCATTTGCTGGCTAACTTCTCCAATTCGCTTCTGAACAAGACAGATCCTTTAAAAGGCATTCTTGTGAGCTTCGCTTTAGATGTCGCGTCCGCAGACCAATTCCGTAGCCATATTTGTCTTCTGGCTGCCACTACTCAGGCAACGCCCCTGGCTGAGGTGCATACCAGGTCTGAGCTTGCGTCCGTGAGGAAGGCTGCTGCAGGTTCCATCATCTCATCGGTATACATTCCGGAGTTATTTGCCTCTCTCTCGAGAGAGGAGCAAGCAGGAACGTGCCGCCAATGTGCAGCAGGAAGCAATCTGCAGTGTCATTGCTGTTGCATCGAAGGCCTGCTAAAGGATGGATTGCAATCGTCTGTCCTGAGTGTCCTTCAATGCAGCTCCTCCCTCAACAGGAATCGTTGTTCGCTTTGAGACGGCACAGACCATAGCATCCACTTTTGGGAAATGCAGGCATTCCTTTTCTTTGGTTCCGCCATAGGGTCTGTGCCAGGAATACCCAGCGTCTTCAGAGTCTGGAAAACAAGGGTTGGTAATTCATCCTTGTAGAAGAAGCGAAGCATGGTTCAGTATGGTTTCATTCCTGGAGGGATTTCTCCTTCTTCCAGGGAGTCACTCATCATCTGAGGTGTCTGGGACCCTGTTAGGGAAGTTCTTGGTTAGGTGAGGCATGTCTTGAGGCATCCGAGCAGGGCCGGGAGGATCTTGTGCTTCCGACAGAGGTTGAGCCTGAGGCGCAGCTGGGGCTGATTGCACCTGAATGAAGGCTTGCAGCCCTTGGAAAAATTCCAACCAGGAGAAGGTCCCTGGGTCCATATTAATTCAAGAGGGAGTTGGAATAGGGGCCCCAGAGGTGCCCTCCTGTGAGGAAGCCATCTCGGAGATGCAAAGGTCCGGGGAGCTATCTTCAGTAGTTCCGGAACCATCTCCCGACAATAAGGGACCAGGCTTTGGTTCCCCCTGGGCTTCTTCGCAATGTTGACATAGGCAAGACTCAAATTCAGGCTGCGCGGCTCTTATGGGGCAAGCTGTGCAAAGAGTGCCTTCTGGCCTTCTTGGGCACCGGTGCCATTGTTTCTATGTGTTTGTGCGCGTGCAGTTGTAAACACGGCTGTGTGTGCAGTTACGCGCGCCGGGTGTGCTCAGTTGTGCGCATCTGTATTAGACGCGTTCAAGTGAGGCGCATTGGCCGCCCGGCCTGCCCTGCACGTACCGCCGGCGAGAAGGGAAGATGGTGCAGACGACCCCCGTGCGTAAGATGGTGCCTCCAGAGGGTCTCCATGTGTGTGAACCCTTGCACCGGATTGGGACCTAGCCTAACTAAGGCTGCTCAACCCGATCAGTGCTCTTCTAACCTCGCCGGGATGGATTTGGTACAGCAATTCGAGCTGTGGAGACCGGACACCTGAATTTAAAGATTTTTTCCTTACCTGGTCTCGGCGCTTACTGATCGTCTCCAGCTGCGGGGGGGGAAGGGAATTACCTTCACCGCTGCACTCGTTTCTGCACCCACTGCCTTTCAGCCACACTGGGGAGCTAAGTCCATGCCGGGAACCGGCTATCGGACCAAGGCACACCCCTGAGGGATATCGGAGATCAACCTCAGGAATTCGACTGGAGGAGGGACCCTTAGGTATCACCGCAGGAGAGCAGGGCTCGATCTTCCTTAAGGTAAATTTGTTTCTTCTTTGCTGTAATTCTTAACACTATTCTAGTGTGTGGGATAGTGTCCGCATCTGCTAGGAGGCGGAGAGATACTGAAGAGCTGAGGTTATTGCAGGGGTATATCTAGAGTGACGTCAGCTTTGAAATTTGAGTCCGACTTCCATCTGCTAGCAGAAGAGCACAATACACATTGGTCCTGAGTACATCTGGCTACACACTAGGAAATACCATGTTTCAATAAATATTTCTCCCCCTGCCCCCCACAGGCTGTTTTTAATGTTTGGGTACTAGCCAGGTATTTGTGACTTGGACTGGCCACTGTTGGAAACAGGATACTGGACTTGATGGACCATTGGTCTGACCCAGTATGGCATATTTTACGTTCTTATGTTATGTTTACTAGTTTAGTTAATCCTGTAACTATTACAGGAGTGGAGGAGTAGCCTAGTGGTTAAAGCAGCGAACCAGGGAAGCCAGGAATTCCAATGCCACTCCTTGTGACCTTGAGCAAGTTACTTCATCCTCCATTGCCTCAGGTAAAACTTACTAGGAGATGCATGAAGAGGCAGAAGTGCTCTAACATGTGTTAAATGCTACATATCACATAATATATATATAATATTTTGCATCTCCCCATCCAGGCTCCCTCCCCTAATATAATGATCTTCTTTGCATGCATGGATAATGCAAATGCATGCAAAGAAGGTCATTGCTAGGTAATCTGATGCAAATATTTTTATCGCTGCTGAACTTTTTCAAAAGCGATAATTGTGAGGTTTGAGGCTCAGGACCCTATTGCAGGTCCTGAGGCTCCTGTCTCACATTTAAAGAGCTGGCCAAAAAAAAAAAAAAAAGTCATTTGGCCAAACGGGGAGTTTGAGGGGGGGGGGGGGGGTAAGGTTTGTCTTCCATCTCAACCCAGGGCCACCTCAAGTAGTGGCCCAGACTCACCCAAAGTAAAAAGGTTCGTGGATCAGGGAGCTACATTTGTTTTTACCATTTGGGAGGGGGGAAGGGGGGGGCAGGGGAGGTTACTGATTATTGCTACTATTTGAGGGGGACTGGACCATAGCCGCATAGCTGCATGTACACTAATTTTTAACTTTGGTGGAGTAGGGGGTCAGCCCTGATCCCTGCTCAACCTCCCTGTTTTTCCCAAGATTCTTTTTTGGGGGGGCCAGCGGCTCATTAAGACGATAGCAGTCCCTTGAGATTGGTGCCACCATTGTGTTAAAGGGCTACTAGGCGCATTCTTTTGCCCCTCGATGATTGGCCATGAGACAAAATATTGCACCATAGAGCCGCAAAGGTTTTTTTGAAGGAGGGGTTGCATTATTGTGGTGACAGACCTTGCGATAGTGGATCCCCACCAATGATAAAACTTTGCAACTTAGTGGCTTTATGCTTTAGATTGCGAGCCCTCTGAGGACAGAGAAATATCTATAATGCCTGAAAATCAGAATATAAAAAAAAAATATATATATTAATAGGATAAGGGCAGTCTTATCTACCGAAGAAAGCTAGCAAGTCATAATGCTAATTTAAAAAAAGCAAAAACTGAATTCCTTGAAATCTGTAGCATTGTATTTACCAATGAACATGTCTAATCTAGATTATGACACAGAATTACAATCTCACTCAAATGTATAATATCTTGGAAAATATGTCTCACAATTTAAAAGTTGTGGGTGACCTTCATATTGCACTTTTCAGGCCTGAATACTTTCGAGTTCCTGATAAACGTGCTAAGTATAATCATTGGTCACAGCAAAATGTCCCATCGTTGAAATCATAAACCATCAATAATGAAAGATTTTTTTTATATATTTTCTTTTGCAAGTAGAAACTTATTAGTATTTAAACTTATCTTGCGTGTGCTGTATTTGAAGACAGCAGCAGTAAATTCTGGGCGCTTGTGCACACCAACCTACTCGGTCTTCCTTTCTGCAATCCTTGATTTCAACCCCGACATTGCAATGTTTCGTATAAACATCCTTCAGAAGATCAAAATTGCTTATGCATCTCCATATTAAGCTGCTTAATTTCTAATAGCATATCAAAATTTTTACCTTAATTCATTTTCATTTCTGGACAGCCAAAAGTGGCAGACGTTTAGGTCTGCTAAAAAAAAGCTTCTTTGTAAAAGTAGATATTTGACATGGTCAAATAGATAACTCATATGGATCAAAAGGAGAAATTTAAGTTATCTGATAATTTCTTTTCCTTGAATCCTACTACACAAGTCTGGACATATGGATTTGTGCTCTCTACTGACAGATGGAAACAGGACACAACTTTCTCTGTGACAACACATTGGTTATTACCATGGTGTAGCTTCAGCAAAAGCCAGTATTCTTATGTCAAAGCCATAAAGGAAAAAAAAAATTGACTCAAAAATAACCTGAAAACAACATGAATTTCAATACCAAAAATGGTCCCTCGTAAAAGAAAATACCATCCAAAATTCTTTTGGATAATGAGGGGAAACAAGGAAAGGCAAAAAGAACACGTGAACCTCTAGTTTTCCTGTTATTGAGAGCAATCAATTTCTGTAATCAGAATATACTGAAATAAAAATTCTCCAGAGAGAATCTTGGATTAATATAGCAGGATTTAAGGAAAGGAAATTATCAGATAAGCTAAATCTCCTTATTATCCTGCTACATCAGTCCAGATTAATTGGCCTTGGGAAGTACCCAAGGCCAATTAATCTGGGAGGAAAGAAGTTTGAGCCAATTTAAGAACAGCAGAACTAAAAGCTCATCCTTCCTTACATGTATATCCAGAATTTAATGTTTAGTGAACGTGTGACTCCACCAATCCAGCAAACCGCATAGTGGTGCTGTAACTGGAACTCTGTGAAAGAGAGGTTGAGTGTGCTGATTCCAATAACACTTGAAGTGCCACTATGCTATCCTCATGTGAAACCGTTCATATGGTGTTACATGTATTAGAGATGCGCATTTATTGGAAACAAAAATGGAAAAAAGGACGAATGAGCAAATTTTAATTTCATATCAAACTAAATGAATTTTGTCCCATAAAACAAAAAATTGTAGTTTTTATTCATTTTCGGTAAAGTATCATAAATGGTGTGTGCTACTAACACTAGTCTACACCTCCACTCCAAATCTGGCTTCTTCGAAGGATCTGCTCAAATTAGCCAGTTTTCTATGCATGGATAAACCAATATATTGTTTTTCCTCAGATGAGCCACCACTAATGCTTGACATTTTGTGAACAGACTCGGTACTGCTGAGAGACCAAATAGTCTGGTAATCTGGTCTTTATTTGCCATTATTTACTGTTACAATGTAATGATTATTTCTATTGTGAATTTGAGATTTTTTTGCAATCTGGATGAAGGGGGATGTGTGAGTAGGCCTCCTTGAGATCCAAGGTGGACAATCAGTTGTAATCTAGAAGTAGGAGAATGGTTGCTAGAGTATTCATTTTGAATGTATTGCTTTTAAGGAACTTATTTTAATTCTCTCAAATCCAGAATTGGAGGAAGAGTCTTGTTCTTTTGGGGATGAGAAAGTATCAGAGTTAGGGTTAGCACAGAGCTGGGGTAGACATGAGCATTAGCATGATGCCAGCGACGCTTAGTCAGATAGGTTAATGATTGTAAAAGCCTATTTACTGCCCTTGAGAAAGTATGCAGAGAAGATTTCTGGATGACCTCATGATCACAGTTATACCTTCGCACAGAAGAAAGACATTATGCCCAACAGTTTCAAGGACATTTGGCATGGAACATGGAGATTAAATAACCACTTGCAACATAGGCGTGGGAACCAGGAGGGGGGGTGGGCACAGGGGCCATGGCCCCCCCCCCCCCCAAAAAAAAATTTCCACCAGAAGCCTCATTGATGGTAGATGGGATGCAACATATCTTTTCTACCACTGCAGCTCCCCCACTCCTCTTACTACTACTGCTACTTGAGTATCATGGCCTTGCAGTGCCTTGGGCCAAATCCTCCTTCTTGGCTGCCAGTGCCTGAATGATTTCATCAATTGCAGACAGCCAAGCAGGAGGATGCAGCCCACGTGGCAAGTCTGCAATCCTTCAAAAACAGGTCCAGCTGGGCCTCTGCAGAGTTTGTCCATTGACAGCAGAAGCAGCAGTCTAGGCCACCACAGAACCCATCCCATGGCAGCCAAAGAAGAAGTAACAAAAGGAGGAGAGTGTGAACAATTAGAGTAATCCTTACTAAACATGGTAGTGCAAACGATTAATATTTATTGCAATGGTGAAACTCCATAACTTCTTGGCATAAAACAAGGTCCATTAAAACAGAATATTGTCCTCCGACATGGCAACCATGTTTCGGCCAAAGGGCTGCATCGGGAGGGACCACGGAGTGTGTTTCAAATACAGTGAGTTACCAGCATGTGGCTTCTTATAGAAAGTGGGGATCAGATTGGCTTTGATGAGAGATAATTCCTGTTTGTTTTGATAGCTATGCATGGAAAAATGTTTCTCTGTGGAGCTGGCTTACCTTAGATATCAATTTTGTGCTTTGCTATATACTAGGATTATAATAAATATTATAGTACCACTAGTTGTTCTTTCCTGTGCCTGTATCTCACACATGCTTCCTGCTAGTCGTGTTAGTGGCTGTAACAAATTGTCTTGCATGAGAGACAGGAGAGATTGTACCTTCTTCTTTATCATAGGTATTTATTTGATCTTTGGTAATACTCCAAGGAAAGCAGAGGTTCACAGGAGGATAGATCGAAGTTTTATTTGAAACTATTCTGTATGATACTCAGAACCTATTGGTTGATGGTTATAAATGACCATTGATGGATAAAATGCTGAATTCTTCATCTCACTAGAACTCGATGGTAGTCAAAGACCCTGTGTATTTATTTCTATATGAGCTGTTGGAGTGACTTTCTCTGAGGTCTATCTCTAGCATGCTGTTTCAAAAAAGGTTGTTTGCAGAGACTGAAAATGCTGTTTTGGTATGGATGCACTGTATAAAGTCTATATGCATAGTAATATTGCATCTTGAAAGGTTGGTATTTTCTTTGTGATGCCATATGATCTTTAACCTGTGATTACAGTTTGGAGAGTTGTATAATGCTCTTAATTATGTTACCTGTCTCCCTTCTTTGTCTCCAAAGAGACTGTCTCCTGAGCAAGAAGCACCTGCTAGCTTCTCATGGACATCTTCTCATAATCTAGAGGCCTTAAACCATACTAACCTTCTTGTTCCTATAGCAATAACCAACACTCTTGATGAGGTGTTAAATTTGTCACAGATGGATTTAATGAGATGCTTGGAGTATTCCTCTGCCTCTGAAACATGAGATAGGATTTTCCCTTGGAGTTCAGGTAATAGAGAGGCAGAATCGTTTTTAAACTTGTATATAATGTTGTACATATACTGTGCAATTTGGAATTGATGTGCCAAAATTCTATTTTGCTGCATGGCCAATTGGTAAAACCTTTCCAGGAGAGGCATTTTAATAGAATTTTGATCTTTAAGTTTTTTGGAATACTGACTCCATTATTACTGAAACATGAGGCAGTTGTACCTTACTATGACCTAGGCAATCACTGAACCTCTATTTAAGGTCAATTCTTCCAGCTCCTGGAGGAATAAAAAATGGGATATTCTAAATCTTCATCTACAAGTCTTTTAGGACTTTGTGCACAGGCACTGCTGAAGGTTGTTTTACAGACTTAATATATTTTAATACTTCTGAAAGTTGTTTAGTTTGATCAGTTTCTTCCTGAATTGGGAAGGGGATGGACTCTGCCATTCTCTGTATAAATGGTGAATAAGTAAGATACTGTTGTGGCATGTTACTCCTCTTGGACTCCAGGTATGGGATCTTCTGGGATTTCTGGAGAGTCTGGGACAGACTGCAAAGATAAAGATTCAAAGGTCTTTATGTTTAAACGTTTTTATTGGGTTTTATAAAGAAAACAATACTATACAGGAGAGAGTAGACTCAGATCTCCCTCCGCAAACAAAACCCAACATAATACAACCGTTTCCCCCCCCCCTGTCCAGAACTCCCACCCCCCTCCCCCCGAGGGCAATACAGTAACACAATAGTAATGGAAAGTCGTATAAGGAGGCCACAATTGTATAGTCCATAACAAGGGATTGATCAGTCATTCAGTACCATGCTCCTGGCTCGGGGTGACAATCGTTGAAGATATGGACCCCAAACACTGGCAAAACGACGTCGACGGCCAGGGGAGCCACGGGCCTCCAAACCCTCCATGGTCATCAGAGCATGCAGTTGATTTCTCCACGTCCAAAAAGAGGGAGCTGCCGGAGATCGCCACGTCAGTAGAATTGTCTTCTTTCCCACCAAGCTCGCCTTTTGTATCAACATGCGATAGCCAGGATCTTTAACCCTAATAGGCGAGACGCAACCAAATAAAAACCACAAGGGGGATATAGGCAATGCCACATCTATCAGATCTGCTAAATAGTCCGCAATCCGGCGCCAGAACTCTCGGATCCCGGGGCACGTCCAAAAACCATGAGACAAATTGCCCACCACTCCGTGACAACGGACACAAAACGGTGTGGCAGCCACGGTCAGTTGATGGGCTCTCTGGGGAGATATATAAGCCCGGGTTAAAAACTTGTATTGCATCTCCCTAAAATACATGTTGGTAGAGATCCTGGCTATACGCCGAAAACAAACACGTAAAATAAAACCAGTTAGTTGAAACACTCCATCAGCATGCCAGCGAGCAACCAGGGTAGAGCAGACATCTACCTGAGCCCGCTTCTGAAGGGCCCTATAGTAGCGGGACAAGGAGGGTGTAGCTGTCGCCCCAAAATGGAATATATCATCGAGAGACTTATAAGTGGCTAAGTCCCTGGTAGCCGGAGATAAGGACTTAAGATAGTGATGTGCTTGTAAAAAGGGAAACACATGGGAGGTGCCCAAGTCATAAAGACCTTGAAACTCCTGAAACTGCATTAACGCCCCTTCTGGTGTCCATAAGTGGCCCAAATAGGTCACCCCCCTGGCCTCCCACATCCGGAACATGGTAGACTGGGAACCCGGCTGAAACTCAACATTGCCCCTGAAGGGCATGAAATAAGCACAAATGTTGGGAATCTGCAAAAGCCGAGTAAGACGGCTCCAAGATTGTCTGATCGGCCGTACGATCGCCAGATGCTTTATATCAGAAGGGAGACAACACGCTCTGGCCTGCAACACATAAGCAGGGGTCAGTGGATATAGCATGGTCCGATCCAAGGACAAGGGAGTATAATGGGAGGAGCCCTGCAACCAATTGCGCAGAAGCCGCATGTTACAGGCAAGGTTATAGTGAGCGAGGTCAGGAACCCCCAGCCCACCACCCCCCCAGGCGTTTTGTAGCCACCGGAGGGGAAGCCTAGCCCGGCCACCCCTCCACAGAAAACGGTTCAGGACTCCCTCTATACGGGCAATATCTCGTTTATGTAAAAGGAGCGGCAAGTTCTGCAGTAAGTAAAGCCACTTGGGGAGCAATACCATTTTAAACAAGGCAACTCGTCCCGTTAATGAAAGGGGAAGAGACCTCCACGCGGTAAGCGTAGTTTGGGTAAGACGAAGGAGGCGAGGCACATTAGCTTGGTAAACTAAGTCTGGGTTCGAGGGAAGGTACACCCCCAGATACCGAATAGTGTCTCCAGCCCATTGAAGCGGAAACCCAGCCCCCCAAGTATCTCTCAAGGTGGGGGGATAGGCCAAGGCAAAGGATTTGGCCGCATTAAGCCGAAACCCGGAAAAGGTCCCGAAGGTCCCCAACAGTTGTAAGAGTGGCGGCAGGGAAGTGCGGGGATGGGTAAGGAAAATAAGTAAATCGTCTGCAAAAGCCACATATTTAAAAATCCCAGATTCCATATAAAGACCCTGTACCTCCCGAGTGGCAGCTATCTTATGGAGCAGGGGCTCCAATTGCAGCAGGAAGAGGAGAGGAGAAAGCGGGCATCCCTGCCTGGTCCCCCGCTCAACCCCAAACTCCTCCGATTGCGAGCCATTAGCCACAATGCGTGCTCGAGGGGCTGTGTATAAAAGCTGAATAGCCTGCAAAAAGAAGCCCTCAAAACCCATGTGCTGCAAAACATAAAACAAATACCTCCATTCCACCCTGTCAAATGTTTTTTCAGCATCAAAGCTGATAGCAAGGTATGGGCAGGACAGTCGTTGGCTCAGAGTCATAGCCGCAAGGATCTTACGGATGTTAGACAGGGCATATCTTTGGCGTACAAAGCCCGCCTGATGTTCCCCAACTAAGGAAGACATGCATGTAGCCAATCTCTCGGCCAAAATCTTAGCCAGTAATTTGTGGTCATAATTTAACAAGGATATGGGGCGATACGATGCTGTCTGTAAGGGGTCCCCCCCAGGCTTGGGTATCAGGATAATATGAGCCAAGTTATCATGGGCGGGAAAAAAACCCCGACCCACCAACTCTGTAAAGGCCAGGGCTAAAGGCTGGGACACAGACTCCCTTAAAAACTTGAAAAATTCCGCTGAGAACCCATCGGGGCCCGGGGCCTTGAAAGACTTAGAACTGTGGATGGCCGCAGAAACCTCCGTCTGAGAAATAGGAGCGTTAAGCCTCTCCTTCTGCTCAAGGGTCAGCTGTGGTAAGGACAGGCCCTCACAAAACCTCTGACAGTCACCCGGGTCCCCTCCCTCAGAGGAGTACAATGAGGAGTAAAAATCCCGAAAACACTTTAAAATAGTGGGGGTATCCCGAACCACCCCTCCAGAGGAGGTGCAGAGTGCCGGAATATAGCGGCTGCGCCTGGCGGATTTTATAAGATTAGACATCAGTTTTCCTGCCTTATTACTGTATTGATATAATTTGTATTGATAATATAGGTAACTTTTCTTCGCACGTTGATGTAGCAGAGCATTGAGAGCGTGTTGGCTAGACAAATATATAGCCTTGTCTACGGCCGAATGGGAACGGATCCAAGTAACCCTGGCCCGTCGTGCCCGTACACTCAGGTCCAAAATGCGGCGGTCCAGGACCCTACGCCGCTGGGCAGTATAAGATATGATTTCGCCGCGTAAAACCGCTTTAGCGGTATTCCAAAATAAAATGGGTTGAGTTTCGTGAACATGGTTATTGGCCACATAATCTTTCCACTTAAGTAGGAGAAAGTCCTTGAACTTCTCATCCCGGGCAAGGTAATATGGGTAGCGCCAATGTCGTTGTGACGTGGCGTGGGACTGAAACTGCACCTCCATCCACACCGGGGCATGGTCGGAGACTACTATGCTCTCAATGCCCGCCGCCTGTAGACGATGAAAAGCGTGCGTACTCATAAGGAAATAGTCAAGCCTAGCAAAGGAACCATGCGCCCTCGAGAGATGGGTAAAATCACGCTCCATCGGGTGCAAGGTCCTCCAAACATCCAGGAGCTGTAATTGAGTCTCCAACAGAGTGGGACCCCTCCCGGCATTCGAATCCCAGCCCCGGCTCCGGGATGTATCCACCTGAGGATCTCGGACTGTATTAAAGTCCCCTCCAACAATTAAGATGTCTGATAGATAGGGTAATAGGTGCGCAAACAGACCCCTATAAAAACGGGGATCGTAGGTATTAGGCGCATAGACATTACAAAATACCACCCTGCAATTATACAGATCTGCAACCAAAATGATATAACGCCCCAGGGGGTCCTTAATTTCCGTGCTAATGGTAATGGGGAGCTGTTTATGAAAAAGAATAGCCACTCCCGCTGATTTGGAGGAGGCCGAGGCATATCGTACCTCCCCCACCCAGGTCCTACGAAGCTTTGCATGCTCGTCATCCGTTAAGTGGGTCTCTTGTAAGAAAGCCACGTCAGCGGAATGTTTTTTAAGCAAGGAGAGCACTTTCGTGCGCTTGATGGGCGAGTGAAGACCGCACACATTCCAAGAGAGCAACTTTGTAGATTTACTCATTGTGAACACCTACAGGGATAGAAGCCACAAGGTGGGATAGAATTAGAACGAAGAAGGCCCTCCCAGCCGAGGCCCCCCCGTATAGCAATCGAGCGCTCCATACACAAAATGCAGTCACCTCCATTACACACAACCCCCACTGTTGTACTTGATCGCCCCCGGCCCTCCCCTTCCAAACCCCCCACCCCCCGACCACCCCTCCCCGCCCCCTCCTCCCTTCACCCCCCCTACCCTTCCCCCCCCCGACACCTGTTGTGCCCAAATACCCTGTCCCCACTTTCCCACCACCCAGGCCTTCATGAAGAAGGCTAGAGATCCGTAGAGATGTGTACAGGTCCCCCCAATTAGAAATTATCAGGAACAACTCTCAATGGGATGCAACATACAGTAAAAGCTAACTATGCGTCAACTGGACGCCCACTCACAGGGCCACAGCCAAGGATTAGTACTCTGTAGGCCTGTAAGACCACAGCCCGCAGTCCGACCTTAAAAAATGCACAAACAGTCTGCAGACCAGGCCTGGTACAGCAAAGAGTCAATGAGGAAAAAAAACCTCCTCAGTTGTGAACAGTAGATGCAGCACCACACCATGGTGTAGTTGGATAGCATATGGCTTTCTCCGTGTCTTCTTCAAGGCAGCTTGTCAACAAATTGCTGAGCTTGATCCGGAGAGTCAAAGATGTAAGCAGCATTGTTGTGCCACAGCCGAAGGCGAGCCGGGTACAATAGGGAGAACTTTACCCCTCGATTATGAAGAGTAGTGCAGAGAGGCGAGAAACGCCGCCGGGCCTCAGAGACTGTAGAGGAGAAGTCCTGGAAAATCCGGATAGGTTTGCCCTGATATAAGAGCGGTGATTTATTACGGGATGCCCGCCAAATCTCAGCCTTATGGGCTGAGTTTAAGATTTTAGCAATAATTAAGCGGGGCCGGCCCGAAGTCGCAGGGCGGGAGCCTAGCCGGTGGGCTCTCTCTACCACCAGTTTCCCACCGAGCGCAGGCAGCTCTAGAACCTCCGGTAACCAGGCCTCAAGCAAGGGGCAAAGTGCCGTGTCCGCAATATCCTCAGCGAAGCCCAGGAACCTCAAATTGTCCCGACGAGCACGGTTCTCTAAGTCCTCCACCTTTTGTGTAAGCGCCGTGATTAGCTTCCCGTGATTCACCACGTTGCTCGACACGGCCCCGGCGCCATCTTCCACCCCCGACACCCGTGCCTCCAGATGATCAAGGCGGGGCTGCAGGGCCGCAATAGAATCCCGGACCTCCCCCAGCTCCGTGTGTAGCAGAGACCATTTTTCATCGAGCGCCTCTTTAATCGCGGCCTTAATGTCCAGGAGAGTGAGGGCCGGGGGATCCTGGGCCGACTCACCCGCTCCGTTGTCCGCCATTTTAGCTTCGGGAGCCCGCGGTTTGTCTTTGTCTCTCCTCCCTCCTTTGGTGGTCATCGCCGGCGAGTTCTTGCACCAGGTGCGGATGGAGGACATGCAAGTAAGACCTGGTAAGGCTCAAAAGAAGAAAGAAAAGCAATTTGCGCGCTACGATGTGCCGCGATGGGTGGGGGGCCTGAGAGCCTGAGATCCGCACGTCCTCACGGCTCAGCACATCACGTGATCTCTTCCTCAAAGGTCTTTATATCTGAATATTTTATTTGTAATGGAGAAATGAACTGAGTTTAAGAAGAGTGAGACTCTCCAACTTATTTTGGCCTATGAAAGGGATCAATTTTATTATGAATCGTGTAGGTTTGTTGCAGATTTCACCAATATCAGAGTATATTGCTGTGATGGTAGTGGGTTTTTGTTTGTCATGTAGTGGATTATGAAATCATGCTACACCTTTTGGACCAAAGCCATGTTGTCCTTTCCTGGTGGAAATCTGCTAGAAGAGGTATCTGACTCAGGTACTAGAATCAATGACTCTGAGGTCTCCAGCACCAATTTCCATGGCTCTAACCTTATCAGCACTGACAACAATGGGCCAGATCTTGGCGTAGGATTTGGCGACCATGTGTTTGGAACAGATTTCCATTGACTCAGATGGCATAGTTGTTGGCATAGATGAGATGGATGATAATGGTACCTTGGAAAATTTTTTTTTTACTCAGCGGATTTATGGGAGGAATTGGGCCCTAATAGTTATTTCTTTTTGTCCCAATTGGAGTGAGATAATAAGGAAGATGAGCCTTCATTGCTTCTCTGCCTGGGTGACTTGGGTTTCTTTCTCTTTTTAGGCTTTGGTTCCTGTATTTGAATTCCTTCAGAGGAAGAAAGCTCCGAAAATAATTTCAATTGCCTACATCTCAAAGCTCTGGGTAATATTTGGATACATGCCTCACAGTTGAACATACCATATCTTCCCTCAGCTGTCTCTTGTCCAAGCTAAACAGCCTTAACTCTTTGGCCTTTCCTCATAAGGGAGATGTTCCATCCCCTTTATCATTTTTGTTGCCCTTCTCTGTACCTTTTATAGTGCAACTATATCTTTTTGAGATAAGTCCGCTTTGAAATTTGGTGTATCTTATGCACACATTTACCAGCTAACTTGAGCGTGATTTGACAAAATTACCCTCTAAATGTCCAAAAGAATATTTGCAGCAAAAAAATATTTTGGTTTTAGTTTTTCTTTATACATTTCCCCCATTGATTTTTATGGAATTGTGCCATGTAAGTGTTTTGTTTTTTTTTTAATTTATAATATTTTATTGACAATCAACAATAAACAACATTCCAAAAATGCACTGCAGCATATAAGATTACACAGAGAATACCATTCCTCGTGCATCTAACTCAACCTTAAGAACCTGGAATTGTCAATATACATTTTTTAATTATTATTCCCCCCCCCCATGTAAGTGGTTTTGAACAAATTGAAATGAGGCAATATGGGGACTGAAATTAGATCAAGTGGGAACATACTTATTGCATTTCCTCTGCCCAATTCCAAATGTTGGTGAAATCAGGAGAGTATATATTCAAAGAGAGTCAATAAGTATCATATATATGGTAATAAAGCTGATATAATATCATCAATCCCAAGCCAGGGAGTTTAACACTTATGTGCCCATTTGCCTAAACATAGCATTGAAAATCTATCAGTCATCTCAAAATTTAAGGTCTTCTGATCAAAATGTTTTCAATGTGCCATCTGTGGAATTGTTATATCTAGCTGTGGTGTGGGGCAGGATGTTTGCAGTAGCGGGCTTTCTTCTTTGGAATTCTTTGCCCCATTATTTGAAAGCTGAAATACACACGTACCTTCAAGAAGCAGCTGAAGGTTATTTTTGCTCAAATCTTCGAAATGATATGGTAATTATATTTGGCAGAAGGATTTTATTATGTATTTATTTGGGTTGATCTCTGTATTAAGATATTGGGTGAGATTTCTTGTCCATAGTCAATATTCCCTGGCAGTTTGAATGAATGTTAGTTTAGGGTTTTTATCCTGTTTTTGTGTTTATTATGTACGCTTGTTACCAGTCTAGAATGGGAGATAGTACATTTTTTAAAATAAATAATAAAGATGCTTGGAGGTTCTTTTCTTGCATCAAAAACATTCTCTTCTTTGCCAGGAACTGTTTTGTTATGTAGACAAGATGTCCATTTAAGCTGATCAGAACTTGTTCCAGGACTATGCCAGCTTCAATGGGCCCAAGGAAGAAGATGAGGAATGAAGACTTTCAATTTAGAGGTCCTAGAGAAGTTGGGTTGGTATCAGCAAGCTATAGCTCCCCAGAATCCAACCAGGTCTGTTGTATTGGCCGATTGGTGATGGCCTGGAACTGTCAATGTTATTCTGATAACATGCTAAGCAGCCATATGTAACATTTGTATTACCTGCTCCAGACAATAACAAATATGTAATTTTTGTCCTTAATTATAATGTATTGAATACCAACAGTTGAATTTTATTTTATTTTAAACTATTTAAAGTATATAAATACATTATGTAACTTGGCAGTTATAACATAGGTGTAATCCCATTATTTTAATTGTCTGAGGAAAGTTTTCAAAGCAGTTTACCTGGGTATTGGTGTGTCTGAAAATTGCCCTCCTTAGAGCAGCTAAAAAGTGCACATGGAATTCATAAGGCATATAATTTTACTCACATTTAAAAAGTAATCCCAGCACTGGGACAGATTTTCAAACGGGTACGCGCATAAGATACGCATGTATTCCCCGAAAACCTGCCCCAAACTCCCCCTGCGTGCACCGAGCCTATGTTGAATAGGCTCAGCGGCGTAGGCAAGCCCCGGGATGCGCGTAAGTCCCGGGGCTTTGCTAGGGGAGCGTGTTGGGGGCGGCGCGACGTTCGGAGTCATTCTGGGGGCTGTGGTGCCAGCCCGGGGGTGTTCCGGGGGCGTGGCTGCGGCCTCTGGACCAGCCCCCGGACCGGCACGCGCAAGCTACGCCTGCCTTGGACAGGGGTAACTTTTCCAACAAAGGTAGGGGGGTTTAGATAGGGTTGGGGGGTGGGTTAGGTAGGGGAAGGGAGGGGAAGGTACGGGGGGGGGGGGGGGGGGGGGTGGAAGGAAAGTTCCCTCCGAGGCCGCTCCGATTTTGGAGCGGCCTCGGAGGAAACGGAGGTAGGCTGCGCGGCTCGGTGCGCGCAGGCTGCCAATTTTGCGCAGCCTTGCGCACGCCGACCCTGGATTTTAAAGGCTACGCGCGTATCTATTAAAATTCAGCGTACTTTTGTTTGCGCCGGTCGCGCGAACAAAAGTACGCGTGGGCGTAGTTTTTAAAAATCTACCCCATTGTGTTTAGATATCAAGATGTGGGCACAAAAATATCTGCATGCCTTGCACCTAACCAACGTATTGAAAATTGCCTTCTTAATGTTGGCAATGTATTTGAACACTCCTTTGTTGTATATACAAATGTATTTAATGACCACTTTATGACAATCATTTTTTAACAAACTTATTTTTTTATCAAGATCTTTAGTAATATCTTTTCATTTAACTCACCTTAATTCTTTTTTAACTTCTTCATAATCAGCCTGTCCCTTAAGTTTTTCTTCCAGTTGCTAAAATGAGAGAGTATTCACTTTAGTTTACATTCAGATGTTCCTTAAATTATTCTTTAAATGGAGCATGGAGTACAACTGATATATTACTGGTATTAACACACGAACATAAAAAAAAAAGTTAGAGAGGATTGGAAGTTCTCATATTCAAATGAAACAAAAGAATATTACAAAATGCATCTGATGAAGTGGCCTCTGTCCTTGAAAGCTCATGCCTCAATAAACTGGTCAGTCTATAAGGTGCCATCCAACTTTGTGTCATTTTTGCTACACTAGACTAACACAGCTATCCCTCTGAATATCTGAACAAGAATATTATGTGAATAATATACATATATAAACATCTGTTTTCTTTGTTTCTCCAGTATTTTTCCCCCCAAATCAAAGCAGGAATAGGGCTTGCAACCTGAAAATTATTTCCACTTGACACCTTGTATCAAATTTTGGAACAACTTCAGTACGTTAAATACTCTGTTCTGGCAAAGTGCAGAGTGTCAATAGTGACTTCTTATACAAATAGTGTGCCTCTTTTTTTTTATACAGAGAGAATTATTCATGGTTAGATCTGTAAACACTGGAACTCAATATCCACGCTACTCTGTTAAGTATTACTATGGAAATAAAGGAAAAACAAAATCTCAGAATAAGAGAAAACAGCAATGCACAAGCTTTTAAAATGAGTACTTTTAATTTATGTAATAAATAATAGACAACTGAACAGCAGCAATCTTGAAATGTACAGACATGGGTATACAACACTTTCATATAGTATATGCACTATAGTGGATAAAACCAAACACTCCTTTATAAAGATACATACGTGCGCATATAATGGGTACATTGTAACAGTCACAAAAAGGAATGAAACGTGTGATAAGGAGTGCCAATCATCAAGGCTTCAAAGCCTAGCTTGTTTCCATAATGACATCTACATTTCGTAAGGAAGCTTCTTAGGTGCTGTAGCCTTTTCTGATCCAAGCATGAGGTGAGAGTATGAAAGATGTACTTCTATGTTAGATATCTATTTTTAATGTGTTCTTATACACTGTCGGCACAGTAACTCTCCAAATAAGGGATGGAAATTCGTCAAATTTGGAATGCAGGAAGAAAATGTGAATATCTCAGACAAGTTCAAAAAACAGAAACAATGGGTCAGTAGTTTTAGAGAACTGGCCTCCAGAACAATTCCCATTATTTTCAAAGGGAAACTGTTTAATGCTGCAGAATGTTGAACAGTGCTCCATTCCAAAAGCCTCCCCTCATGCTTCCAGTAATTTGCCCAGAGCAAAACAGGAAGACAGAAAAAGAGAAAAATAATGAAGCAGCTGGCAAATGATGGCAGCAAAAGGCACCTTTAAAGCCATCTTTCTCACACTTCCAAAGTCTCACACACACAACTTTTACAGATTTACAATAGTGAAAAAATGTTTGTTAACTCCAAGTATATGCGCGATGGAGTGTACCAACAATGGCCTCGTTCTACCTTAAGGAGTCCTGTTCAGGTTTCTAACCCAGTCCTCCTTAAGGCAGAATGTCGCAAGGGATTCTGGGTGAAGAGAGGTTCCCTTCCCCTTAGCATAAGAATCCAGGCCTAGAAAGCTTGGGGAAGCCCCAGGGAGCTGGAAGGACCTCACAATACACCCAATACAGGGTATGTTACCTGACATTTGTGTCTTATGTAAGGTGAGCTACTATTTTTGTTTCTGTAACTTTGAAGCACTGTAAATAAATACTTACACTAGAAATACATTAGTCAAGTCTTATGGTGTGTTCCTTAGCTATTCCTGAGGATACTGCCAGCCTGAATATGCTACAGTACAATAACCTGAATTAAAAATTCTAAACATGATACCCTTGTTTAACTGAAACCAGTATTTTCTTATGCAATACATTAAACAATTCTGTGTTTCTTGAGATGCAATAACTTAAAAAGTAGGAAAAATAAGACTAATTCAGAATCAGAGTGCATGAAATAGTAAGTGAACCCTCAGTTTACTTAGCACAATTTGCTAATTGGAGTTTAAATAATTGGGTAACAAGTAAACTACCCTGCAAAGTGAATCTAAATGGCTGAGTTTGGGCATTCTGTCCTATATAATGGTCCAAACAGCTGTCTGTTTATTTTTATTTAGTATATTAACTTTGGGTTTGGTCTTCACTAGAAAAGTTAGTATGCACTCATCATGCAATAATCCAAAGAAATTTCAGAGGCCCTAAGAAAAAAGGTAGCTGATGCTCATCTGTGTGGAGAGGGTTACAAGACCATTTCTAAACCCTGGGGGCTCCATCCAACAATTGTCAGACAGTCTACAAATGAAAAAATGCCAAGAACTAGTGTGACTCTACCCAGGAACGTCTGAATAACCCAAAGACTTCAGGACTGATATCCTCTGGACAAGAGAGTCAAAAATTGAACTTTTGTTCATAACAACATATGTTTTCTGATTGGAAAAAAATCAAACACTGCATTCCAAAGTAAGAGCCTCATCCTGATTGTCAAGCATTGTGGTGAAGGAATCAGAGTGTGGGGCTGCTTTAATGCTTCAGGACCTGGAATGCTTGCCACCCTTGATCGAGCCATGAATTCTGCTTTATATCAGAAAATTTAAAAGGAAATTGTCAAGCTATCTGTCTATGAGCTGAAGCTCTGATAAAAGTGGGTCATGCACCACGGCGATGAACCTAAACATTCAAGTAAACCAATTGCAGAATAGTTGAAGAAGAGATTTTGTGTTTTGTATTGGCCAAGTCAAAGTCCCGACATAAACTCTATTGAAGTGTGTCATTACCTGAAGAGAATGCTCATTCAAGGAATCCCTCAAATGTCACAGAATTGAAACCATTCTGTATGGAAGTGTTATGATAACATGTGTTTTGTGGATCCTTGGGTGCTGTGGAGATGATCACGCCCACAGGGAGGAGCCCCGTGAGGAACCACAGCACTGGGCTAGACTCGTACACACAAAACACAGGATAGTTCTTTATTAGACAGCTTGAAGATCTCCACCAGAGGTGGCAGTAGTGAGGCAGTCTGGTAGTTGCAGTCTCAGGGACCTCGGCAGAGGGAGCCCTTCTCTCCTGGATGATGATAGGAGGTTCCGCAGCAGGTCTCCCAGCGAGGAGATACTGTGGATGAGATAGACTGAGAATTAAGCGTACTCACTAGTTGTTAGCTGTTGGTATGCGATTCCACCAGGTATGTTGTAGAAGGTACAGGCACCGAGGCAGGGAGAGCAGGCCCTCGAGGAGCGAGTACCTGTTCCCTGTAAGGCACCTGAAATAAAGCAGAGGGCCCCCGAGGAGCGGGTACCCAGGTTAGCAATTACCCCGAAGGGCAGAGAGAGAGCTTCCTGCGGCAGCACGGAAGCTGCAGAGTAGCGTAGACAGGAACGGATTCGAGTCCTTGCTAACTCAACGAGCTAGCAAATCTGTGAAGGTAATATACCCGGATGGCGTGACGTCAGCATAAGGGAACGCCCTCGAGGTTCGCGCCAAGGGTGGTACAAAAACGTGGGTTGCGTGCGCGCACCCTAGTAGGTACCTGAGAGGAGCAATGGCGGGAGGCTGCACCATAGCCGTTCTGAGGACGCCAGAGAGGTCGGCTTGTAGACGCAGCGGTAGCCATCTTTCCCAGGTAAGCAGGAGGAGCCGTGAATAAGGTGAGGCAAACAGGGCGAAGCCGTCGAGGACCGACAAACGCAACAGGAAGAATAGGCCAAATTCCTCAAGGTTGATGTGAGAGACTGATCAACAGTTATAGGAAATGTTTAGTTGAAGTTATTCTGCCCGAGGAGGAGCTATCACCTCATGAAGGCTTCACTAAGAACATAAGAAGTTGCTATATTGGGTCCGACCGAAGGTCCATCAAGCCCAACATCCTAATTCCAACAGTGGTCAATCCAGGTTACAAGTACCTGGCAAGGACCCAAACAGTAAATAGATTCCATGCTACTAATGTCAGTAATTGCAGTGTCTATTCCCTAAGTTAGCTTGATTAATAGCAGTTTATAG
Organism: Rhinatrema bivittatum; assembly: GCF_901001135.1. NCBI lineage: Eukaryota > Metazoa > Chordata > Amphibia > Gymnophiona > Rhinatrematidae > Rhinatrema > Rhinatrema bivittatum. The sequence goes on along the minus strand of NC_042622.1, from coordinate 203,221,301 downwards.
ACTTCTCCTCCAGGAACTTATTCAAACATTATTAAAATCCAGCTACACTAACTACCCTAATCACATTCTCCAGCAATGAATTCCAGAACTTAATCGTGCGATCAGTGAAAAAGAATCTTCAATTTGTTTTAAATGTCCTACTTGCTAACTTCATACCGTGCCTCCTGATCCTTCTATTAACTGAAAGAAAAAATAACCGATTCACATTTACCTGTTCAAGTCCACTCATGATTTTATAGACCTCTACCATATTCCCCTTCAGCCGCCTCTTCGCCAAGCTGAACAGCCCTAACCTCTTTAGCCTTTCCTCTGGGGGAGCAGTTCCATCCCCTTTTATCATTTTGGTCGCCATTCTCTGTACCTTTTCCAGTACAACTGTATCTTTTTTGATATGTGGCAACCAGAATTGCACACAGTATTCAAAGTGCGATCTCACCATGGAAAGATAGAGGCATTATGACATTCTCCATTTTATTCACCATTCCCTTCCTAATTCCTAATATTCTGTTTTGCTTTTTTGACTACTGTAGTGCACTGAACCAATGATTTCAATTTATTATCCACTATGACACCTAGATCTTTTTTCTGGGTGATAACTCCTAATATGGAACTTAACATCGTGTAACTACAGAATTGTTTATTTTTCCCTATATGGAATACTCTGCACTTGTCCACATTAAATTTAATCTGCCATTTGATGTCCAATCTTCCAATCTTGCAAAGTCCTCCTGCAATTTATCACAATCTGCATGTGATTTAACTACTGTGAATAATTTTGTGTTATCTGAAATTTGATCATCTTACTCAATATATCCCTTTCCAGATCATTTATAAATATATTGAAAAGCACCGGTCCAAGTACAGATCCCTGAGGCACTCCACTGTTTACCTTTTTCCACTGAGAAAAACTGACCATTTAATCCTATTCTCTGTTTCCTTTTAATCAGTTTGAAATCCACAAAAAGGACATCATCTCCTATCCCATGACGTTTTAGTTTTCTTTGAAACCTCTTTTGAAGGAATATGTCAAACACATTCTAAAAATCCAAATACACTAAATCTACTAGTTCACCTTTATCTACTTGTTTATTAACCCCTTCAAAAAATGTAGCAAATTTGTGAGGCAAGACTTCCCTTAGATAAACATCCATACTGGCTGTGTCCCATTAAACCATGTCTATCTATATGCTTTATGATTATGTTCTTTAGAATAGTTTCCACTATTTTTCCTGGCACTGAAGTCAGACTCACACACAGATATTTAATGTTATATCTTTTTGTTGAATAATCAAAATATATTTTATTTATATTCCACCTTTTGGTAATTCAAAGCAGATTACATTCAGGTACTGTTCGTATGTCCCTATCCTGAGTTATTTGTTCAGTAGTATTATCTATCATCAGGATCTAATCATGTTTTGAGTATACACTGTGCTAAAATACAGACCATCCTAGAGGGTTAATAAACTTTTTCTTTATCACTGCATGTTGGAAAGCATTCCTGAATTCATGCCTCTGCAGGCTTTCCCTACTTGTTCATATTTTTTTAAATAAATGAATTATAAATACACATAAAAGATGCACACATTGAAGTAGGTTTGGTTGAAACCTTGATAATTGGTATTACATTTAAATCAAACTTACAAGATACAGTACCATACAATAATAATGGCTGCAAATTCAACTTATAATTACAATCGAATATGTATAGTAAATCATATTTACAGTAGTTAATTACAATAAAGCTAGTGCCTGGTGTAAATTAAGGTGGTGGAAAGAAGAACAGTATCTGAATTTAAGAGAGCATGGGATAAACACAAAGGATCTCTGAGGAAATGATTATGATTGTTAAGCTGAATAGTTGGTGTGGATGAGCAGACTAGATAGGCCACAATGTTTGTTTTCTGCTGTCATGTTTCTAAGAATCTTGACAAAGCTCAATGGTGTCTGACTCAGTTCAATTACCATGGATAGAATACTTTGCTGCCACATATAGAACATGGGTTTCAGAATGACCTAGATTTTTACAATGGATCATCACTGCCTGAGAAAGGGTGGGATACTGCACAGATAATAGATTTTTTTCTGGCTTCCACAAAAGAACAAGAATCCCTATTGTATTGCCTGTTACCATAATTTTAAGAGCATTGGACTTTCAAGAGTCTTCAAAGCAAATATTTCAAAAGTTAAGAAAGATGCAGTTATACCACAAAACAAGGGTGGCATTGGCCACTAGACTCTTTTATAACGGATGACAAGAAAACTTAACGTCAGCAAGAGATTTTGAATACATATGCTGGACTCTCCATGTCTAAGGAAGAAAGGCAGAATCATACTTGTATAGTCAGGAATGCAATCACTATACTTACTGTCACTACAGCATGGAGATATATTTTATATGATTTGGAAAGTATAGACACTATGGTTAAATCCCCTGCCAAGACTATATATACACAGTACCTATCCTTTCCATATCATTTGGCAAGGTTACTATGTGGCTATAGTTCTTAATTTAGTTCAATTTATCCATCCATTTAATGACATCATCCATTATCAGAGGGGTGTAGAAATATATAGGCAGATTATGTCACAATGATTTCATAGCTCTGGGAGATAAAGAGTATAAACACTCGCTTTGTGTATTCACACAGCAAAAAAAGGATTCACTAAACATGGTCTGTTAATCAAAGTATTTTGGAATTTGCACAGATATTTATCCCATCTCAGGTTTAACATGAAAAACTGCTAAGACCATAAAGAATATTGAGGAGTAGGCCAAACAACCAAATGGTTAGAGTTTGTAGCTCAGGCTAAGATTCTTTGGGTTTTATAAGACTAGAAATGCTGTTGAATTATCATTTTCAGCCCACAAATGTAGAGGGAGCAAGCACTGATATACCACCACCCATAGGTTACTAAACGAACAGCAAAAAGTTCCTGAGGCACCTTCATCTTAATCTTTTAGCTGACAGACACAAACTGTAGTACTCACCCTACATATTTATGACAATGTTCATGGATAAAAAATGTTTTACCTGTGTAAATTATCTGTCTGAAAATTGCCCAACCTCTATTCAGCAAAAAGTCCCACACTGTAGAACATGCAGACTTTTATTCGCATTGAGAGAAGGAGGGTTTGGAGAAGGGAGGCATGCTAAAGCCGGGGGAAAAAAAGTATCTACAAAGATTGCATTTTGAAATCTACATGCTTACTTTTCAGGCAAAATTCTACCAGTGTGTAAGGTCCACTGAAACTTTTCTACTGTGGTATGCCCCAGAAATGAAAGTAACTGTGAGTAGAAAAGCACATAGTTCAACCCCAAGGTGAGAGTTCTTTCTGAACATACTATACAGGGACTCACTCCGAGTCACTAATTGGCATCAAAGAGTAGAAGGAAGAGAGACAGCTTGTTGTTGGCTGCTTCTCCAGGAGTTGGAGGGGAAGGAAAGACTGCCTTCTCTCTTCAGGTGGAGAATAGGTCACAGGTTCCCTGATTATTTTTTATTACATTTTTTGGATGCAAGCACACCCTTCTCTGCTATATCCCTCCTGTTATGTTTTGTGGGTTTCGTGGACCCTTAGCCAGAGGTGAGAGTTGTTATCACCTGTGGGGAGAAGCTCCACAGGTCCACACTGGCGGGAGGTGAGGTCAGGTGCAGCAGGAGCTCACGGAGAGAGTCTGTGGGGAGGTCCCGAGGAGCGGGGTGAGAGACACAGCACTGAGGAACCCTACAGTATACAGGTTGGGCTGGAGAGCAGTACCTGGGCAGAGACCTCTGAGAGAGTGGCGCTAGGCAGGCCCGAGGATTGGGAAGTGCGAGGCAGGAAGTGCAAGAGGAATACTGCTGGGACAACCCCAAAGGGGCGGAGCTGCGTAGCGAGGAAGGTACTGATGCTATGAAGTAGACTACCCTGCGGAGCGGGGAAGCTCGAGTCAGGGTCTCCAGGTGATGATGTAAGCAACCCCGAGAAGCGGGGGAGGTGTGATTATAGCCACTGATGCAAATGAAGGTATTTATTTTTATTTTATTTAAAAGTATTTGTATACCGTCTTTACAAACAATGTTTAATCAAAACGGTTTACGTAAGTAAATAAAATATACGCAAACGAAAGAAATTAAAAAACATAAAATTATAATAAAGCATAAAAATTACAAAAATGGTCAATTGAAAATAAAAAATATCTAAAAATAATAATTAGTTAATATAAGACAAATCAATATATAATAATGTCGTGCCTTTTTATTTGTAAGCATGGGAAAAGAGAGATTATGTTATTTAGTAAGTGATATATGGAATGAAGTTTGAAACAGATGTGTTTTTAAGGATTTTTTGAAATGTTTAGAATTGGATATGGATCTTAGGGAATCCGGTAGTGCGTTCCATAGGATTGGACCAATGACTGAGAATGCTCTTTTTTTGGTGATATCAAGATGGGCTTGTCGCGGTGATGGGATATCTAGAAGGTTTTTGTCCAGTGATCTTAAGTGCCTAGCAGGTTTGTATATTTGAAGAATAGAACATAAAGTAACAGAATTAGGAGTGTAAATGAGAGAGTGTATAATGGACAGAATCTTGAATTGTATTCTGTATTTAACTGGTAGCCAGTGTAAGGATTGAAGTATCGGAGTAATATGATTTTTTATTGAAGAGTTTGTAAGAATAGGTGCTGCTGCATTTTGGATCAGTTGGAGTGAATGAAGTGTGTTGTCTGGGAGACCTATGTAAAGAGAATTACAGTAATCAAGCCCAGAAAAGATGAGTGATTAAAGGATAGTCCGGAAGTCGTGAAAGAAAAGTAGAGGGCGGAGCCGTTTCAGGAGCTGAAGCTTGTAGAATGAGTTCCTAGTAATCATGGATATTTGTTCCTTTAGTGAGAGATCTGAATTGATGGTTATACCTAAGTTTTTAGCTGATTTACAGATAGGGATAGTAGTTCCATTAAATACAAGTTGGGGTGGGGGACCTATGGATGAATCAGTAATTGATGAGAGGTGGACTATTTCTGGTTTTTTTGGATTTAGTTTCAGACGATTATGGGAAAGCCAGGTGTCTATAGTTGTGAGATATAGAGATACTAAAGATAATGTATGGGTCCAGGAGGTGTTGTATGGTACCATAAACTGTATATCGTCGGCATAGATTTTAAATTGTATGTTTAGTGAGGCTAGGATATGGCAGAGAGGTATCAGATAAATATTGAAAAGAATAGGAGATAGAGAAGAACCCTGTGGAACACCTGATGCAATAGAGTATGGTTCAGAAGAATGATTATTTATATTGACTTGTTGGATGCGATCAGATAGAAATGAAATAAACCATTGTAATACAACACCTGAGATACCTATGGATTTAAGAATAGCAATAAGAATTTGGTGATCAACGGTATCGAAGGCCGCAGAAATATCCAAGAAGACAATAATGTGGTCTGTGTAAGAGTCGAAGGCCCGAAATATAGTGTCAAATGATATCAGAAGAGTTTCAGTGGAGTGACCTTTGCGGAATCCATGTTGATTTGTATGTAGTATATCGTTTTCTGATAGGTAGTTTGATAATTGTACAGTCCCAAGGAGCGGGGGAAGTACAGGCAATCACCGTTGTGGAACTTAGGCACTGCCCCGAGGAGCGAGGAAGCACAGTCTCTGGTGTAGATCATCGGCCTGCCCCGAGGAGTGGGGAAGCACAGACAGTCTCTGGTATAGAACGTAGGCCCTGCCCTGAGGAGCGGGGAAGCACAGACAGTCTCTGGTGTAGAACGTAGGCACTGCCCAGAGGAGCGGGGAAGCACAGACAGTCTCTGGTGTAGAACGTAGGCACTGCCCCGAAGTGCGGGGAAGCACAGAGATGAGTCTCCCAAGTGGTGAGAAGGTGCACTGCGGCAACCCGAGGAGCAGGGAGGCTGGCGGGCAGGACTCCTGGAAGGCGCAGGGCTAGCCCGAGGAGCGGAGGAATCCAGGAGACCGGGTCTCTGGAGAGAGCGCAAGCAGACCTCCGAGGAGCGAGTACCTGCATCAGGGTCCAAAGTCCAAGGAAGGTCTCGGCTGCCACAAGTAACCTTGAAGTAAGCGGCGGTAGAGGCTAGCCCCCGCTGCGAGCAGACCCGGAGAGGGGAGCAGAGTAACACAAGATGTGAGTAGACGCGGTCGCAGCCGTCTGCGACCAACGGTCATAACACCTCCATAATGAAAAAAAGGAACATTTTAAAACCAACTATATTTCATGATTTCATTTCTTCTAGTCTTCTAGTCCAAAAGGAATCTGGAAATAGGGAAACATTGCTTACCTGTTATAGGTATTCTCTCATGACAGCAACACAGGAAGCCACACATGTGGGTCATGAGGGATGAGTTACTTGTTGTACTGCTGTCATAAGAGAACATTTATAACAGGTAAATAATTTCATTTTCTCTGATGACAAATAGGTGCAATGGAATCATATGGCTGAACAATCATGAAGAGGGAAAAACATAAAACATGGTTGAATGGAAGAGACTATTTTTGTCTTTTATTCCTTTTTTTAAATAAATGATAACACAATACTAAACAAGGAAAACAAAACAATAAAAATGGGCTATAGGAAGAAAAAGCTAAACTCTGCTCTGCAAACAGGCCATTCAGGATAGGCAGTTCTAAACTAGAATCCTGATAGGAGGATGTATCTAGGCAATAATAACTGGTGAATGTATGGAATTAACTCCATGCTGTAGTCTGGATACTTGAGATCCACTAGTTTTACCGCATACTGAAATGTGTGATGGAACACAAACCACCAAAAAAAAAAATAGACATGACCATAAGACCTAGCAGTCTCAGCATGAACTACCATATTCATGTCTGAATTATTTCCCCTGCAGTAGCTTGGGATCTGTCATTAGGGCAACAGGCTTTGTCCTGGGTTGTGTCTAAAGCAAAATTGCTTACCTTGTAATAGGTGTTATCCCAGGACAGCAGGATGTAGTCCTCACATATGGGTGACATCATTGATGGAGCCCTACTGCGGAAAACTTTCTGTCAAAGTTTCTAGAAACTTTTGACTGGCCCTGTGAGGCCACTGAGCATGCCCAGCATGCCATGATATTCTCTGCCACAGGGGTCTCTCTTCAGTCTCGTATGTAGCAATAAGCTTTAGCAAAAATAAAATAATAAAACGTATCGGACCCAACTCCGCGGGGTGGCAGGATGGTAGTCCTCACGAAACCCCGCGGGGTGGCGGGGTTTCGTGAGGACTACCATCCTGCTGTCCTGGGATAACACCTATTACAAGGTAAGCAATTTTGCTGTATCCCAGGACAAACAGGATGCTAGTCCTCACATATGGGTGATTAGCAAGCTAGAGACTGAGTCATTTTGTAGTAAAGCAACAGTGAAGTATTGTTGTTGAAAATGAGGCAGCCTGAAATCACAGCAGGTTGGATGTAGAAGGAGTTGGGATTAAACTGAAAACAAGTTCTTTAAGACAGATTGTCCATAGGCTGAATCTTGTTGTCCTTCTTTGTCCATATAGTAATGAGCTGCAAAGGTGTGAAGAGAACTCCATGTTGCTGCTTTATATATGTCAAGAATTAGCACTGAACGGTAGTGTGCTACTGAAGTTGACATTGCTCTTACTGAATGCGCCTTTACTTGCCCTTGGAGAGGAAGGCCTGCTTTTTCATAGCAAAACTGTATGCAATCTGCTAGCCAATTGGATAGAGTATGTTTACCCACTGCTTTACCCGGTTTGTTTGGATCAAAAGATACAAAGAGTTGAGTGGATTTTCTATGGACTGCAGTGCGGTGTAAGTAAAATGCTAGCGCACGCTTACAGTCCAAAGAATGTAATGCTCGTTCTCCTTCTTGAGAATGAGGCCTTGGAAAGAATGTGGGTAAAACTATGGATTGATTCAAGTGGAATTCCGTAACTACCTTGGGGAGGAATTTTGGATGTGTCCGGAGAACCACTCTGTCATGTAGGAATTTTGTATAGGGTGAGTACGTGACAAGTGCTTGTAACTCACTAACCCTTCTAGCCGATGTAATGGCTATGAGGAAGATAGTCTTCCATGTAAGAAATTTAAGATCACAGGAATTCATGGGTTCAAAGGGAGATCGCATGAGCCTTGTTAAGACCAGATACAGGTCCCATTCTGTGACTGGTGGCCGAATTAGTGGTTTAAGGTGAATTAAACCTCTCATAAATCTATTGATCAGAGGATGTATGGATATTGGTGCATCTGCCATCTTGTTATGGTAAGCTGAGATTGCACTTAGATGCACTCTGACAGATGAGGTCTGGAGACCAGAGTCTGAGAGATGGCATAAATAGGAGAAAGGGTCAATGTTCTTTTTCGTGCACCACAAGGTAAACCTTTTCCATTTCGAAGAATAATTCTTTCGTGTTGAAGGTTTTCGTGAAGCTATCAGCACTTGAGATACATTGGTTGAAAGATTGAGTGGTTGTAAAATTAAGCTTTCAACATCCATGCTGTCAGGGATAGGGATTGAAGGTTGGGATGGCACAACCGACCCTGATCCTGAGTTATGAGAGTGGGAGCTACACCCAGGTGAATTGGCTCTCTGATCAAGAGGTCTAGAAGTATGGGAAACCACACTTGTCGAGGCCAATATGGGGCTATGAGTATCATGGACCCATTTGTCCTGTTGTAGCTTCACTAGAATTTTGGTTATGAGCGGTATTGGAGGATACGCTTATAGAAGGCCTGAGTGCCAAAGGCGAGCAAAGGCGTCCTTGGCTGGCTGGTGATTCTCTCTGTGCAGAGCGCAGAATTTGTCCACTTTGTGATTCAGGCGTGATGCAAAGAGGTCTATTGTTGGTTGCCCCCAACGCTGAAATATCCTGGTCGCTACTAAGGGATCCAGGGACCACTCGTGTGGTTGGAACTGACGACTGAGGCGATCTGCCACTACACTGTGAATGCCTGCCAGATAAGTGGCCCGGAGAAATATGGAATGTGTTAGAGCCCAGTTCCAAATCTGTGCGGCTTCTTGACAAAGAAGATACGAGCCCGTACCTCCCTGTTTGTTGATGTACCACATGGCTACTGTGTTGTCTGTTTGGATCAGAACAGTCTTGTGTGAAAGGCAGTCCTTGAACGCATGCAGCGCATAACGTATAGCTCAAAGTTTCAGAAAATTGATTTGAAATGTTGCTTCGAGTTTTGTCCAAGTACCCTGGGTTTGGAGGTTGTCTATGTGAGCTCCCCAACCCAAGGTGGATACATCTGTAGTTAAAGTTATCTGTGGGACTGGTTGCTGGAAGGGTAGGCCCTTGCGCAAGTTGTCCTTATTCGCCCACCAAAGGAGAGATAAACATAGCTGGTGAGTTACTTGAATTGGAGAGGACAGTGGTTGAATGGCTTTGATTCATTGTGATCTTAAAGTCCATTGAGTTACCCTCATGGCTAGCCTTGCCATAGGAGTGACATGAACTGTGGAGGCCATGTGGCCTAGTAAGGTTAGAAACTGATGAGCTGTTGCTTGTTTCTTTGAGTGAAGCGAGTTTGCCAGTAGGGAAAGTGTGTCTGCCCGATCCCCAGGTAGGAAAGCTTTTGAAAGTATGGTGTTCAATTCTGCTCCTATGAATTGAAGCAGGTGAGACGGAATGAGGTGGGACTTTTGATAATTGATGAGAAAGCCCATGGAGTGAAGTAGAGTAATTGTTTGACTGAGAGAAGCCAGAGCTCCTTGTTGAGATTGACTTCTGATGAGCCAGTCGTCTAAATAGGGAAAGACATGGACACTTTCCTTGTGCAAGTGTGCTGCTATTACTGCCAGACATTTGGTGAATACTCTGGGAGCAAAGGCAAGTCCGAATGGTAGTACCCTGTACTGGAAATGTTGATGACCCGCCATGAAGCGCAGATACTTGCGATGAGGAGGGAATATTGGAATGTGAGCGTAAGCGTCTTGAAGATCCAGAGAACAAAGCCAATCTCCTGTTTGAAGAAGTGGAAGCATGGTGCCTAGATAGACCATCCTGAACCTTTCTTTCTTCAGAAATTTGTTAAGATTTCTGAGGTCTAGGATGGGACGTAGGCCTCCGGTTTTCTTTGGAATGAGGAAATATCGTGAATAGAATCATCTGCCCTGCTGAGTCCTGGGCACCGGCTCTACAGCTCTGGCTCTCAGAAGGGTGGATAATTCTACTTGTAATTGGATTATATGATTTTCGCTTAGAGGAAGAGATCTCGGAGGAGAATCTCCTGGAGTTGAGAGAAAATTGAGTTGTAACCTCGAGATATTATTGCAAGTACCCATTGGTCTGTTGTTATCTGTATCCAATGGTTGTAGAAGGAGGGTACTCAGCCTCCTACTGGTAGATCTGGTTGAGGTTTGAAGAGGTGGCTTTGGTCTCTGGGAATGGCCTCAAAAGCCTGCAGCTGGTCCAGTCTGCGGCAGAGGTTGAGGTCTAGCCGCCCTAGGTTGTCTGGGCTGAGCTCTTTGCTGCGGCCTAGAAGATCTGCCCCTTGATGCTGGAGAGTAATAACGCCTCTGCTGATAGAAGAGTCGTCTAGAGTCTTTTCTTGGAGGTCGGCGAGATGACTGGGTAGCAGAATCCTGTGGAACTAATGATATTGGCGCAGGGTTTCTGTGTGTTCTTTTAATTGTGCTACAGCATCTTGCACTTTAGATCCAAAAAGGTTGTCACCAGCACATGGTAAATCAACTAACTTTTCCTGGACTTCAGGCCTGAGGTCCGAGGCTTTAAGCCATGCTCAATGTCTTGCACTTATACTAGAGGTCGCTACTCTGGAGGCTGTTTCAAAACTATCATAAGCGGCTCGGACTTCGTGCTTGCCAGCTTCAAGTCCTTTGTGAATGAGTGCTTGGGCTGCTTCTTGATATTGCTGTGGTAATGAAGTTAAAAATTCTTGCATCTGTTTCCACAGATTCCTCTGATATTGAGTCATGTACAATTGATATGATGCAATTTTTGTGTTTAACATAGCTCCTTGATAAATTTTCCTACCCAGGGAATCCAAGAATCTATGATCCTTGCCTGGAGGAGTGGAGGAATGCGGCCTTATTCGTTTTGATTTCTTTTGTGCGGATTCCACAACCACTGATTGGTGTGGAAGTTGTGCTTTTTGGTAGCCAGGAACAGACTGAACCAAATAAGTAGTGTCCACTCTTTTATTGACAGCAGGTACTGAGCATGGGTGCTCCCAGAGTCTATGCTGTAAGTCTAGGAGGACTTCATGGACAGGTATAGCTAAGACTTGTTTTGGAGGATCTACGAATTGGAGGACCTCCAGTGTTTGCTGTCTAGCATCCTCCTCAGCTACTAGAGTAAAGGGTATGGTGTCCGCCATAACCTGAACAAAGTTTGTAAAGGATAAATCCTCCGGTGGCAATTTCTTCCTTACCTCTGGAGGGGAAGGATCAGACATAAATCCTTCAGAGGAAGTGTCTGTATGCCTGTCATCCCATGTATCATATGGATCGTCTTGATGTGGAGACATTGGAGAAGATCTTGGTGGACGAGGAATTCCTGAAGGACCTGGCTGTGGATCATCGATAGGTATCCGTCCAGGAATTTCTTCTCGTGGCTTGGATGGAATAGCACCAGCTATTTCATCAAATTTCTTCATAAGAAGCTGGTACAGTGCCAATTCAGGATGTCCTGGAGCCCCAGGTGACATTGGCATCGAGTCGGGTATCAACGATGGAATCGGCATCAGTATTGATGGTCGTCTTGGTATCGACTTAGGCTGTGGTGCCGGCATCAGTGCAGGCACCGGCACCAGCTTCGATGGAACCACCGGCATCGGTACAGGTACTGGCATCGGTTCGGGAACCGGCATCGGTGCAGGCACCGGCATCGACATCTGTTGATCTTTTAAGGCCTGGAGCCCCACTTGACGGATGAAATCAGACAATTCCTGCGTAACAGCTGGTGCAGGCAGAGCAGCTGTACGCGGTGGCGGTGAAGGTGTCGATGGTCCTTCCACAGAGCCCTGTGGAGGTTCGACAACTGATGCGTCACCATGGGATGAAGGCCTCGGCGTCAGAGGTACCGGTCGATTCCTCCGGCGAGAGACGCGCCTCTGGTATCGATGGGTGTCGGTTTCGATGGCGGTGCTTTGAATGGTGTTCGGTTGCTGACTTCATCGATGCTATCGAAGAGAGACTGCTGTGGCAGAGAATATCATGGCATGCTCAGTGGCCTCACAGGGCCAGTCAAATATTTCTAGAAACTTTGGCAGAAAGTTTTTCGCAATAGGGCTCCATCAATGACGTCACCCATATGTGAGGACTAGCATCCTGCTTGTCCTGGGATAACAACCTTTATGCATTTCAATCAAACTCCGATGGGACATGGGGAAGTTGATGATGAACCCTAATGACTAAAACACTTGGCTGGTGATCTGCACGGATTCATTTGTCCCTGCATGAGATGATTCCCTCATTAGCCAATTATCCATAAAACTCATGCACTCCAAATTGTATAGATAAGCCACAACAGAAGCCTGATTTCTGGTGAATATTTGTGGAGCAGATGCTAGACCAAAAGGCATAGCATGATATGGCAAGTGCATACTCCTACCACAAATCTGAAATACTTCCTGTGACTTAGATGTACTTCTTGAAGTCTAGAGAACATAGCAAAGCTCTTTGATTTAATAGTGGGAGGATGATGATTTTTCCCTTTTCATAAATATGTTCAAATCTGGAGGTCTAGGTGCATCTGAATTTTCCAGTTTTTCTTGTGAACCAGGGAGTACCTACAGAAAAATCCATGACCCTTTTTCGGTGGTGGTACAAATGTAACTGTATAGGCCTCCCCTATAGCATGCTCTTATGTAGAGAAAGCCCAAATGCCTCTTCACAGGGCAATTTAGAGGGATTTTCAAAAGGTGTAATCTGTAACCAATCTTGTCAATCCAGAGGACAATCTGAGATTATAAGGGACCATGTGTTTGTGAAAAACCTTAGCCTCCCCCCTATGGGGAGGCATTCTAATACATGGCTTGGCTATTTTTCCTAGATCTAGTGAAAAATTTGACTCCAGCTTTGAATGCATGGCAATGTAGGGACTTCAGCTTTTTAGCTTGCATGGATAAGTCCTTGGTCTCTGATGCACAGGCAAGCAAGACCCTTGAAAGCCTCTCCTTTAAGAAAAAGGCTGCTTCTTCTGGAATTTGCTCTGAAACGTTTAGGTTATAGAAGGTGAGTTAAGAGGGTGAGGCTGAGAGGATCTTGAAAATGATTTGCAGTTCCTTCAGGAGATTCACTGGCTCCTCTACCTTTTCTCCCAAAAAATCATCACCTGGAATTCTGACATTTGCAGCCATGCAGATGTCAATGGCCATAGCTGAGGCTCTTAATACCATCTTGATGCAGCAAAGGTTGAGTGGACCAGATGCATCGCATACTTCTCAACTCTGTCCAAATGGGAGTGAAATTCATTCTATTTCTCTTGATGGAAAACTGATAGTTTGTACTTTGTCCAAGAGGATGTGCAAGTAGTTGTCCATGTCCTTCAGGAAGAGAGCATGATGTTTTTACAATGTCGCTTCTTAACAAAAGCTAAAATCTTAAGCTCATGGTCTGGCAGCAGAACCATGGAGTTATTTATCCCTTAAAACAGTAATATGAGTAGGATAAATGCTATGAAGCTAACAGGTCGCAGATTTAAACTAAATTTGAGAAAGTATTTTTTCAGTCAGTGCACAATTAAGTTGTTGCATACGGTTTAAACTGGATTTGTTGAAATTTACCAGGAAGCTCAGGGTGACAACATAAAAAAAATGGTCAAGATCTGGAAACATGGGTGAACAAAGAAGAAAGTAAGCACAAAAAGAACTGGTACAATATGGATGCCAGCTTTTGAGTCAAATCTAGCACATGATGCTGATGAGAACAATGGAAATGAGGGCAGTTATCAGAAATATAGCTAAAAGAAAAGGTATGATAGTTTACCTTTAAGAAAAGAATGACCTGGGGCTCAATGTCCCAGTGACACTACTGCCATACAGAAGACCTAGATAAGATTCCTGGATATGATGCCTGCTCCTTGGGGTCAGCAGGAACTGGAAGCACTGATCACCGATCCTGGAGGGAGTCTAAACTATCGCACAACAGCAATAACTAATAGAGATGTGAATCGGAACTGATATCGGATCCGATTCTGGTTCCGATTCACATCTATAGAGATGTGAATCGGAACTGATATCGGATCCGATTCTGGTTCCGATTCACATCTCTAATAACTAATGACTAGTTTCAAGGTACATGTGTGCCATGTACAAAAAGGAGCTGTGGTCTGTGGCTTCTGCCCAAAGAACTGTTGCTGTATTGCTTGGGCTATAGGGAGTGGAGGTTTAAAATGGGGAGAACCCCAAGATGAAAAGAAAAGAGAAAACAAATGAACTGAGAATTTCAGGAAGAATGCAAAATGATGGTGGTACACAAACAAATGGCAAACCTCAAAAATCAAAATGATTAATATAAACATATATAAATTAAAACAAAGATATTTTAATTTATAATTTATGTTTACGTTAATTATTTTGTTTTTTGTGGTTTGCCATTTGTTTGTGTACCACTATTGTTTGTTCCATTACACTGACTGTGGTTTTTTGGCCTCTTATCTCTTCCTTTGGAACATACAAAATGACAACTGCAAAAAGAAATGCATTGAAATACACGGACACACCTCTCAGTTTACCCTCACTGTGAGAGTGATACACTCATAAGAAAATTGTTATTTTTAACCAAGTCACTCATCTCCATAGACTTCAATGGTATTTCTTTCTTAAAGATCAAAGATATCACACTAAACATACTGAAAGACCCTAAAATCTCACTCATTCGTGAGTCAGCAGGTTGAGAGGTAAGTAAAGACTCACATCACCATCCTGTGGAAGACCTGGAGAAGGTAAACTGACAAAGAATTTCAGTGCCTACACAACTGATACTTACTTTAAGTGTGGTGTTCTTTGTGGTCAGTTGCTGTTCAAGCTGCGATATCTGACTGGCTGAATTTTCTCGAAGTTTGGTAAGGCTGGCCTGTAACCTTTGCACATCTTCCACAAGTTGGGCAATTTCCCGCTCTTTGGCAGCCAGTTCTACTTCTAAACTGGAACGCGTCAGCACCTCTATGGCCTGTTCCTAAGAAAGAAACAACAATAAAATACACTGTTTTCTCTGGAAACATATGCTGCCTATAACACTGCATGAAACACTGCCAAGTTAGAATTCAATCAACAGAAAAGAGGCAAATACCACTAAGATTTGCATTTTAAAGACAAAAGTGAAAAACCCACACATTTGATTATATTTGCAAATTTGTCTGTTGCTAAATTGATGCTCTTTAGGACAAGGGCTGAAAACCCTGCCCTTGTTTACACTAGGTAGCGGATATTTTAAGTTACTAAAGGCATTAGGTTCTCAAGTTGATTCATGGTTCCTTTTGTATACTGATATTTGTTGGAAGCAAGGATATGATACATATTGGTCCCATCTTTGCTGAATCTCTGATAGAAAAATCTTTAGCTTCATTTGCAAAACAGTTTTTCAACAAGGGATCTTAGTAATCTCCAAAGCTTGCACCTTTAAACAATCATCTATCCTATTACTTTGCTAATTTTTTTGTCATTTTATTGTTCAGAAATAAAATGACAACCTCCATTAATGGTAGTTAGAATAATTATGAATGAGTTGTAATTATACTATAAAATGTAGCTCTGAAAATATTTATCTCAAAACTAAATGTAGTCCCCATGAAGGAGCAAAGGAATGGGCCACTATGGGACTAAGTGTGTGAAAGCTCACAGCACCTGTGTTTAGGGCTGAATTGCCAACTGCTCATAGTTGCCAGCTGCTGGAGCTCCATTGCAAAGATACTATTTTGGTAAAGAGAGTAGGGGGAAGACAGATTTGAAGGTGTGCATGATGCTGGAAAGAAGAGGCAGCCTGGATCACTGGGGGCAGTATGTTTTGTAGCTGTCAATAGCAGTGTGAAGGAGTATATAGAAAACTCTCTCAGACTATATTAAAGTACCAAGCACAGCTGTGTTGCCCAGTCCTCCATAAAATCCAAACCCACAGGGAATCCTGGGTGAAGAGAGGAGCCCCTCACCAGAGTTTAAGAACGCAGGGCCTGGAAGGTTTAGACAGGCCCTGGGGAGAAGGCAGGAAGCCACTTTATGAGAAAACCTGGTATGTTTGAGGAGTGTGTGTTACCTGAAGTTAAGGTGACCTGAAGTTAAGGTGACCTGAAGTTAAGGTGATTTTGCTTTACTCTTCATTTTTCACTGTAAATAAATTTCATAAATGGTAAATGGCCAGAATCTGCCTCCTTATTCTTTATGGCTGTTTCCAAGTCACTATCACCTAAGTTAGCACAGATGGTGTCAGAATTGAAATCTCTTGCCTAAGTGGAAAGCACAGGCAAGAGCCCGCAGCCATAGCCGCAGCAGCAGAAAAACGAAGAAAAAAAAAAACCTGGGTCCTCTCAGATCCACTCACCTTCTCTTCATACAACAGGCCAAGGGGGTTAGCCCCACCTGTGTAGTCAAGGGGTCCAGCAGTGAATCAAGGCCAGTCAGGCCAGCAGGTTTTTGTTTTTTTCCCCCTCTCCCTTTCCCCAGAGTGACCCAGTTTGGAGGCAGTAGAAAGAAGCAGAGATGGAGCAAGTGATCCATGCTCTTGTTACAGGGCAGTAGCAACTGCAGAACGTCCTGCAAATCCTAATTACCGTACTTTTCGCTCCATAAGATGCACCTGACCATAAGACGCACCTAGGATTCAGAGCGGGAAAAAAAAAAAAAAATGGTGTGCTAAACTGGCTCTGTTCCAGAGCGTCTGTGCGTCTTATGGAGCAAATTAGGGGAGGGGACAAAATAGTTTTTTGTCACCATTTCATTTTCGGGTCTGGGGAGGGCCATTTCTGTCCACTCCCCGGATCAGAAAACTTTTATCGTTCTCTTTGTTGGGGAAAAAAAAACCCCATCCCAACCCTTTAAATTTAATTAACTACAACCCCCCATCCTCCTGACCCCCCCCCCCCCCAAGACTTGCCAAAAGTCCCTGGTGGTCCAGCGGGGGTCCGGGAGCGATCTCCTGCACTTGGGCCGTCGGCTGCCAGTATTCAAAATGGCGCCGATAGCCTTTGCCCTTACTATGTCACAGGGGCTACTGGTGCCATTGGTCGGCCCCGTCACATGGTAGGAGCAATAGGTGGGCCGTCCATTGTTCCTACCATGTGAGAGGGGCTGACCAATGGCACCGGTAGCTCCTGTGACATAGTAAGGGCAAAGGCTATCGGCGCCATTTTGAATACTGGAAGCTGACGGCCCAAGTGCAGGAGATCGCTCCCGGACCCCCGCTGGACCACCAGGAAATTTTGGCAAGTCTTGGGGGGGGGGGTTGTAGTTAGGTTTTTGGTTTTTTTATATTCGCTCCATAAGATGTACAGACATTTCCCCCCCACTTTTGGGGAAAAAAAAGTGCGTCTCTGGAGCGAAAAATACGGTAATCATCAGCAGGCACTACTATTACAGGTAATGGAGAAGCATATGGTGCTAACCCAGATAGCACAAGCTGTACAAACATCAATAACCAGTCCTTCGCTCTTGTCACTGATACTACTTAAGATGATCGCAGGAGAAGACCCCAATGGATTCCTGAAAAACCTTGAACACTCAGCTTGCTTGGCAGGTTGGCCCGAAGACAAATGGACTACCTATCTGGGAATCTAATCACCGAGAGTAGTCAAGATGACTTCCAAACCACCAATCCAGAAGAGAGGGCCACATACCAGGAAGTCAAAGCCACCATTCTAGAGCGACTGAGACTCATCCCGGAAGCCTACTGATAACGGTTTCGGTGGGGAGTTCTTCAGACTGGTGAAAACAAAAGGAACCTCTTCCACAGACTCAAGGATATCAATTGAAGTGGCTGTACCCAGAAGGGAAGGTCAGAGTGGAGGTAATCAAAGCAGTTCTGCTAGAACAGTTCCTAGACAGCCTGAAACATCTTATGTGACAGTGGGCCTGCCAACACCCAAACCTTACACTGGGAAAAGGTGCTGGAAGAAGAGGAGGCCTATTACCAGGCCCAGCCATGCCCAAGTCACCAAGTCCTAAGAGCCAGAGGCACCGCAACCAATAGCGCAGACCCAGCTAGACTTTACACCTCAACTGCAAACCTCAGCCGGGATGCCATGTTTCAGCAGTGAGAAAAGGGCTATTTTGCCAGAGAATGTCCCCGCAGGGAAGATGAAGCCATGAACATTAATGCCATGGCCCCAAACCTTTTTTTTAATTTCATGGATGTCCCCAGCCAGGGAGTCTCTACTTTTGTGAGTGTGGTTGAAATAGATGGCTTTCCAACCCAGGCATTAGTGGATGCTGCGAATGTGAAAACACTCATATGAAGAGAGCTAGTGAAGCAAGTCCAGACTGACTGTGACAAAGTAGTGACCCTGGCATGCATCCACATGGAACAACAGCAGTATCCAACAAGAAGAGTACAACTAAAGACCCCAGTCAGCCAAGACAAAATGGAGGTGGGAGTTCTTCATTGGCTACTCCACCCTGTGGTGACAGGACATGACTGTCCAAACTTTAAAAGCCTTTGGAACCAGCTCACAATGGGTTTGTCCAGCCACAACAATGAAGAATTGGGGTTTCCAGAACTCTTTCCCTTAGATGACCCAGATCTATATCATAAAGACTAAGTCCCAGAGGCAATGCAGACAGGTCAAATACAGTTATGCTGCTAATTTAGAGGCAGCCAGGGAGGCTCGGGGTTACAGAAGAGTAACAGTGACTGGTCTTCACCCATAGTGTTGATGCCAAAGCCACATGGGAGCATAAGGCTCTGCAGTGACTTAAAAAAGGTCAACAAGGTCTCAAAACTTGACATGTATCTGATGCCACAAGTGGATGAACTGATGGAGCGTCTGGGATCAGCCAAGTACTTCTTCACCCTGGACCTTACAAAAGGGTATTGGCAGGTATCTCTCATGCCAACAGCGAAGGAGAAGACTACTTTCTTGACGCCAAGTGGACATTTTCAGTTCACAGTCCTCCCTTTTGGACTCTACAACGTCTCTGCAATGTTACAACACTTGGTTGATCACCTGCTCTGCCCACATCACGGGTATGCAGCCGCTTTCTTGGATGACATTGTGGTGTATAGCCCAGATTGAAAGAAACATCTACACCAACTCCAGGCTGTGCTAATCAGTCTAAGGAAAGCAGAACTAATGGCTAACCTTAAGAAGTGCTTGATTAGCCATTATACGTGGGGGGTCCCAAGCTGAGGGCTGCAGTGGAACGATTACTTAGTAAGCAACCCGGACCCCAACATGGAGAGTGGACTACTGGGAGAACAGATTTTGCAAAACTGTTTGTCCAAATCTACTGTCAGTCTTTGAAATATTATCAAGACAGTAATGGTTCTTGAATATGTGGACTGAAGACCACACTGCAGCAGAGGTAAGCAACTGAGGAAGCGATAACTTGTACCCGATGAGCCTTGACTAAGTCTGTAAGTTGAATTCCTGCTAAGTCATAGCAGTAATGGACGTAAACGGCTAACCAATTGAATAAATTTTTTTTGCGGACCACTATTCCAATGTGGTTAGCGTTGTATGAGATCAAAAGCTGGATAGTTTGATGATGAGGCTAAATCTTTTGCAATATGTCAAGGCCCATTTACAATCCAGAGTATGGAGGACTTTTTCTCCCTTATCGCATGGGGCCTTGGGAAGAAGATAGGTAGTACAACAGATTGATTTATATGGAAGGCTGAAACTATTTTTGGTAAAAGCTTTTGGTGGGTTCTAGGACCCATCCTGTTGTGATAGAACTGCAGATATGGAGGGTAGTGGATGAAAATCTGGAGTTTGCTAACTCTTCTTGCCAAGGTAATTACAACACGAAAAAGCACTTTCCAAGTCAAGAACTTTAAAGTAGTGGATTCCAATGGTGCGAAAGGAGGCGTCATCAATTGAGTGAGGACCATACTGAGATCCCATGAACAAGAGGCTTCGATATCGGTATTCATGGTCCTTTCATAAAAATGAGATGCGAGTGGATGCATGGAGATTGGCTTGTTTTCCAACAAGGTGGGGTATCCTACAATGGCACTCAAATGTACTCTTACCGAGGCAGTAGTGAGGCCTGAATTAGAGAGGTGAAGCAAGTAATGTAAAAGTTACAGAGGCTTACATGAAAGGGATCTAAATCATACTGTTGGCACTAGATAGAGAATCTTTTCCATCTGAAGGCATATTTGTCTAGATGAAGCCAATAAATTTTCGATCTCCGATAGTAAACAGAGATTTGCAATCACTGAGCGCTCAACTACAAGCTGTGAGATTGAGGGCTGAAAGAAGGAAATGAAAGGGTGTGCCATCATCTTGAGAAAGAAGACCAGGGTCTGACTCCAGAGGTATGAGAGAGGACTGTTGGAAAGCTAGATAGGATATGCCATATCAAATTTGTCTGGGCTACGCCAGCGCTATGAGGATCAGGCAGGTACAATTCTGAAGAATTTTCTGTACTGTTCTGGCAATGAGAAAGCGTACATGAGGCTTTGGCCCCAGTCAAGAAGGAAATCATCTTGTACTAGCCTGTGTTCACTTGGTAGAATGGAGCAAAACTGAATTAGTTTTGTGTTTTACCATGATGCAAACAAGTCGACTGTTGGTAGACCCCAGAAGTTGAACAGTTTGTCTACTACTGATTACTGCAGAGACCACTTGTGAGGTTGAAACACTCTGCTTGAATATTGGAGATACTTGGCAGATAAGTTGCCTACAAGGTTGCTTGATGCCATTATGCTCTGTTCCAGATTTTCAGCCCTTCCCAGCAGAGAAACCATGATTCTGTTCCTTCCTGCTTGTTGACACAGACAATGGCACCTGTCTGTCTGAATCAGGATGCACTTCTTTTGGAGAAGATGTGTGAACGTGGTAAGAGCATGCTATTTCACTCAACTCCAAGACATTTATTTGGAAGAGGGACTCAAGAAAACCAAAGTCTCTGGGTATAAAGGATCTCATATGAGCTCCCCAACCTTTGGTGGCGGCATTTGTTGTGAGGACGAGCTGATGGGAAACACATCGGGATGTAACCAACACTAATGAAGAGAAAAGTCGAGTGAGTTGATCCTATTGAGATCTCATATTCCACTGGAGATAGAAGATGTAAAGGCAGGCTAGAGAAACTACGTGGATAGCTGCCGCCATCTCTCAATATTACAAGGAGTTCCTGGCTGTGTAGTTAGGATTGCATAGCTATGTTTGGATGAGCGAGATCATGGTTGATCTCTATTCTCTGGGTAGGAATGCCCCCTGGAGCAGGAAGTCTATACATGCCCTATGAACTTGAGGTTCTGAGTGAGTTCTAGATTTGACTTCTTAAAGTTGATGAGAAAATCTAAGCTCTGAAGAAGACTTATCATTACAATTAGAGCGTGTGAGAAATGCTTCTCAAGACTGTACTGTGATCAATCAATTGTCTAGGTATGGGAAAATTTGTATCTCCTGGAGATGGAGGTGTGCTGCTACTACCACAAGCATTTGGTAAAGACTCTAGGAGTGGAAGAGAGGACAATGGAAGGACTTTGTATTGGTAGTGGGACAAATCCACTTGGAACCATATGTATTGTCAATGGGCCGGGTGGATTGCAAAGTGAGTATAGGAATCCTTGAGATCTAGAGCACACATCCTTTCACCCTGCTGAATGAATGGAAGAATTGAGCTGAGGGAGTTCATTTTCAATTTCTTCTGGATATGTTTGTTGAGAAACAGGAATGGAGAACAAAACAGAATATCATAATGCCTCTGTATCGCTCCATAGTGCATCCTCATCTTGAGTATTGTGTGCAGAACTAGCCACCACATCTCAAAAAAGAATAGCAGAATTAGAAAAGGTACAGAGAAGGCGATCAAAATGATAAAGGAAATGGAACGATTCCCCTATGAGGAAAGGCTAAAGAGGTTAGGACTCTAAAGCTTGGAGAAGGGGAGGATATGATAGAGGTTTATAAAATAATGAGTGGAATGGAACAAGTAAGAACATAAGAAGTTGCCATACTGGGTCAGACCAAGAGTCAATCAAGCCCAGCATCCTTTTTCTAACAGTAGCCAATTGTTTACTCTTTCAAAAAGTACAAAGATTGGGGGACACAAAATGAAGTTACTAGGTGAAACATTTAAAACTAATAAGAGAAAATATCTTTTTACTCAGCGCATAATTAAGCTCAAATTCATTGCCAGAGAATGTGGTGAAAGCTATTAATGTAGATGCATTTAAAAAAGGTTTGGACAAGTTCCTGGAGGAAAAGTTCATAAACCATTAAGGTGGAGTTGCAGAAATCCACTGCTTATTTATTTATTTATTTTTATTTATTTAAGTTTTTTATATACCAACATTCAAGACAGTGGTCCCATCATGCTGGTTCACAAGAAACAGGGGTGAAACTTTACCATTTAACAAAAGTGCAAAAAAGCAGTTACATATAACAAGGACAACAATAACTTGGAATGAGAAGGGAAAAGAAGATTAGATATTGAAATATAAGTATAAATAACATTTTGAAAGGTGGCTATTAACGCTAATACTAGCGGAGCTTGTTGCGTGAAGGGAGATTAGATGGGGTTGGAGTTAGGAAAGGCCTGTGTGAACAGCCACGTTTTGAGTCTTATCTTGAATGTTGAGATGTTGGGTTCCATTCTAAGATCCGGGGGAATGGAGTTCCATAATGTTGGACCGGCTGTGGATTCCAAGTTGGATTCCAAGTTGCTTATCCCAGGGATAAGCAACTTGGAATCAAGGTTTAGGATAGCAGAGTTGCTTACCTGTAACAGGTGTTCTCCCAGGACAGCAGGATGTAGTCCTCACATATGGGTGACATCACTGGACGGAGCCCTATCACGTAAAACTTTTCTGTCAAAGTTTCTAGAAAGCTTTGACTGGCACACTGAGCATGCCCAGCATGCCATGATCCCTGTGTCCACAGGGGTTTCCCTTCAGTCTGTTTTGTAGCAAAAAAATGTGAGCGAAAAATAAAATAACAAAACATAAGCGGACCCAATTCCGCGGCATGGCGTGTGAGTTTCGTGAGGACTACATCCTGCTGTCCTGGAAGAACACCTGTTACAGGTAAGCAACTCTTTCTCCCAGGACAAGCAGGATCATAGTCCTCACAAATGGGTGATTAGCAAGCTACAGGTGACTCATATTACAGCAGGCCAATAGCAGACAACTCGTGCAGCAGGCACAATAATTGGGGTGCTATTAGCAATGATGAGGCAGGCTGAAATCACAGCAGGTGGTTGTAGGAGGAGTTGGGGATTATACTGGAACAAAGTTCTTCAAGACAGATTAGCCAAAGGCAGAGTCTTGACGGACTTCCTTATCTAAGCAGTAGAGGGCTGCGAATGTGTGAAGAGAGCTCCATGTCACAGCCTAGCAGATGTCGGCAATCGGTACTGAACGATAGTGTGCTACCGATGTTGCCATGGCCCTTACAAAAAGTGCCTGCACTCATCCCTGGAAAGGAAGGCCTGCTTCCTCATAGCAGAATTCGATACAGTCTACTAGCCAGTTGGAGAGAGTTTGTTTGCCCACTGGAACTCGCAGCTTGTCTTTGTCAAAGAAGCAAAGAGTTGGGTGGATTTCCTATGGAGTGCAGTGCGGTCTAGATAGAATGCAAGTGGACGCTTACAATCCAAGGTGTGCAAAACCCTCTCGCCCTGGTGAGAGAGAGGCCTTGGGAAGAGTGGGCAGACTATAGGCTGAGTACGGTGAGAGGCTGTGTCCACCGTAAGAAGAAATTTAGGGTGAGTACGGAGGACCACTCGGTCACTAGTGTTGGGTGAGTATGCAACAAGGGCTTGTAACTAACTGACCCTACGATCGGTGCCGCTTCCTGATATTTGCAAGGCTGCCACCTGAAGTTCTCTCCACACTTTCGCAGCCCACTATTGCTTGGACAAAGTCGGAAGACAGGTTTCCATCTTCGGCCAATCTGTCCTGCGTAACCTATTTCCAACGTGACGTACCAACACGCTTCCGCCTGCCCGGTGGGGTTCAGGATGCCCTCTACCAAATTCCACCCCAGTTGTTGTGCCTGTTGCACGCCGTTGGGTATCTTTGGTGCATGTTCGGACATCCTCAGCTCGGTACTCACCCATATGTGAGGACTACCATCCTGCTTGTCCTGTGAAAAAGCAAGTGTTGCTTACCTGTAACAGGTGTTCTCACAGGACAGCAGGATGTTAGTCCTCACGAAACCCGCCCGCCGCCCTGCGGTGTTGGATTTGTAACGTTTTGTTGTTTTATTTTTTCGGCACTGCCTGTAGCTATCAAATAAGACTGAAGGGGGACCCCTGCTGGCTGCAGGGTTAGTGCCATGCTGGGCATGCCCAGTAGGGGCCAGTCAAAGTTCTGGAAACTTTGACAGAAGTTTTCCGTGATTGGGCTCCATCCTGATGATGTCACCCATATGTGAGGACTACCATCCTGCTTGTCCTGTGAGAACTACTGCGACTCCTGAGAAATGTATGCAGTTCTTCCATGCGCAAGGCCCTGGAGCACTGTGAACATGGGGACATCCATCTGCAGGCTTCACAGGTTTTCTAGTTCTAGTCTGATCCCAGGGATGATAGCAAAGTTTGCGGCTATCGGTGATGGACCTAATATTTCTCTTAAAACCACTCACCACAGTAGTTTTTGTTTCTGGCCTGGAATTTTGAGAGAAAAAATTCTTTCACTATTTTTTTTTTTTCAGCAGCACTTAAAAGTGCTTTTGTGGGGCTACAGAAGCAGCGAGGCAAGGCAGAGAAAAGGTTTTGACCAAAAGTGAAAAAAACAGAGGACAGATTAAATACATGTCTGTGCTTCAGCTTTGACACAAAAATGACCACGGAGGCTCAGAAGGCCACACATGCATGGTAAATCCTTCACATGATCAGTACAGCTCAAAGCACTACAGCTTGGAGAGAATTCCGTTCGGTGCTTCTGGATGATGGCACTCACATGGAATGGCTAATTCAGCCTGCTTATCTACAGAAAAATACTTTTTTTTCTGTGCAAAACATATTTATATATTTACTTATTTACATTACACAAATATACATGAGGCCGATAAATAAGATAAATTTAAGCATGGCATCAAAACAGTTTAAAATTTGCCTTATTTTCTGATTCTCCCTCACTTTCACAGTTACTAAGAAAAAGTGCAGGAACTCTGGAAAGATGTCAGAAGAATATAAGAGTATATGACAGCTTTTTCTCACCACATCAGGTGCCTTCTGGATCTGTGTAGCAAGCTGAAGAGATTTGTTGGCAGAAGAGAGCTGCTCCTTTAGTGTCTCTGCCTCTCTCTGAGCCACCTCTGCCCTCTGAAAGATATTAAAAGGGAAAGGAAGAGTGAAAAGAGAATGTATGATCACTTTAACAAATGACAATTATTCCAAAAACATTCATCAGCTCGCGCCTGACTGACTATAATTGATTTTCCTAAACACTCAACCTAATAAATGTTCGGAGAAAAAAATGTGATGGATTTTTATTTTAAACAGTACAAGGAAGAAATAATTGAGCGATTATGACAGTAATTTAATGCTTGGAGGAAGGAATCCCCTGCTGCTACTAATGTTTAGGCCTGCTGAATTTTCCAGACAGAATACCTGCAAAGAAAATGAAGCCTTTTTATGCTGTTGCTTTGTCTTCTCATAGATCATGGAGATTTATTTCAGAATCACTCAGGGGGACAATTTTTACAAGTTAATACTGAATTAAAGAAACCTTGACCACTACACCTCTAAAAGACTCAGTTTTAGACTTGCTTTTATTCAAAAAGTACTTTTCTTAGATATTGCATGCAACATTGCATTAAAAAGGTATATTTACTTACCGGTAAATTATCCTTGTTTTGCTAACATACATGTGATTAGGCAATGAACAGCAATTTAAACTATGACTGCCAGTACTAAAGGTATAAAATATAGAATAGTAAGGACTTGGGGAAGAAAAAGGGAGGGAAGGCAAGGGGAAGGGAAGAGGAAGATGTGGACAGGATTGTGTACTCATGAATTGTGCTCAAGGATTTGCAAGGTGAGAATCATACTTAAACATCTATTTACATTATGTATTTTGCAACTGGCAAAATCTCTATAAAAGAGAGAAATTAATATCTTCTACAGTCATTTGATATTTGTCAGTAATGTTACACTTGGAGTTGTAAGAGGTGTTATAAAGCACTCTAACCCGTGGAGAAGAAAAATTGTACAACACATTTAGAAAATGCACCAAGATGAATCAGGAGTCATGTACTTCCCATTTCCTAATCCTCTCTGCTGGCTGATAACTGTAGCTCTCTAATTAGCATGGCTAGGAAGGGGAGGCAGGGGAAGCAGAGCTTCAACATAGCATATTACCTTTTGAAAGCTTTAAGAATTCTGCACTGAAGCTTATAAAGTTTAACATAAACTAAAAATTGCAAATAGGTTAAACTACTTTAAGATAATAGCAATTTAAGCTCACATACCTATTTATTTAACATTGCAAAGATTTTTTTGGCCATATTCATCCTTTCTTGGGGCAGGCAAAGTGCTAAAGCATGTACCCTCTGGAGAAACAAACCATATATGCTATATGTAAGAATGTCTTCTTTTTATCTGAATGATTTCATACATTTTCTTTTGATATTAGAACTGAAGCCATTTAAAGAAGAAAATAACTTTCGTTCCAAATTCAAAATATCATAGTTTCTTTCTCTAGCAGGTACAGAGCACTGTGCATTAGCAATTATCAGTCACAATCTCATGCACTAAGCATGCCACCATTTTTTGAGGGAGTCTTCTCTCTTAGCACCTATCTTATGGAATAAGTTTCCTTCAGGCATCCAGAAAGCTACCTCCTTGGCAATCTTCTATAAAAAGGTCAACATCTTCCAACTGGCCTTCTCTAATGTCTAATCACCTCACCTTTTACTGCACTTTTGGACATCTAGCATTTATCTGTCATGAAGTGCCATCTAAATATTAATGTGAGGACAGCAGGATGTTAGTCCTCACACATGGGTGACATCATCCGATGGAGCATGGAACTTTAATCTCAAAGAATCTAGAACTTTCTAACATGCCCTATTGAGCATGTGCAGCTGTAGTCATCACCCTGCACCCTTGGCAGAGGCCCCCAGTCCATAATATAGCTTATATATGGAGAAACCAACTCCCAGGGAAGGTGGGGAGGGTTTGTGAAGACTAACATCCTGTTGTCCTTGGAGAACACCTGTTACAGATAAGCATCTCTGCTTTCTCCAAGGACAAGCAGGATGGTAGCCCTCACACATGGTTGAATCCCAAGCTATAGGCTGTTCGAACAGGCCAAAGCGGAAAACCGCACCATGCTGAAAGCACCACCTCGTTCTCCCTTTTGCCTGTGAGGCAGAAGATCCACAAATGGTTCTAGGCGGGAAAAGAGTTGGGTTCTACAAAGAGAAAACAATAAAAAAAAGACAGACACAAACCCTGATGCGTAGCAGAGGCACCTAAGGCAGGGTAGTGTGACGCAAGTACCAGCAAGAAACACACTCTGTATCACAGAAGACATTACAAGCAGGGTTAAGGATCAGTAAACCCTGACAACAGTAGGTCTAGAACCTCCTGGATACAGGAAAAAGTCTAACGATATAAACAAGAGAAGGACTTTGGGGTGAAGACTGCACAGTTTTCTTCGGTGTTACAAGACAACCGAAAAACCAACTGAGGCTCGAGAACTCCCCAGAAATAAACTGCGGCCCACTGACATCAAAAGGACAGAATGTTTCTGCAGAAGTGTGCCCATGTTTGGCTAACAGGCATAATGGGCAGAAAATCTGTGGATCTCAACAGCCTGGTGGTACCAATAGAGACCCCGGTGCCGCAAAAGCATTGATGGACCAGCGTAACAAGGATACCAGGGGTTCCTGCAGGCAGAGGCTGTGCAGTCCTGACATGGCCTTCTCAGGCCTCATCGGTGCCCAGAGGAAGCAATGACTGTCAGTGCCATCGACTGTTCCCCTTGGCTCACCGAGGACATCGATGCTGATAGCTCGATGGCGCCCATTGCCAGCGGTTACGGCTGACGATAGCCTTGCTAGTGCTCATTAACACCGATGTTGCACAAATTCAGGTGGGACCTCCGACTTTCCTGATCCCAGCGGCTCAGGGACCCCAAGTGGAACAAAGTCAGCATGGCTTTACCCAGGGCAAGTCTTGCCTCACAAATCTGCTTCACTTTTTTGAAGGAGTTAATAAACATGTGGATAAAGGTGAACCAGTAGATGTAGTATACTTGGATTTTCAGAAGGCGTTTGACAAAGTTCCTCATGAGAGGCTTCTAGGAAAAGTAAAAAGTCATGGGATAGGTGGTGATGACCTTTTGTGGATTGCAAACTGGCTAAAAGACAGGAAATAGAGAGTAGGATTAAATGGACAATTTCCTCAGTGGAAGGGAGTGGACAGTGGAGGGATCTGTATTGGGACCCTTACTTTTCAATATATTTATAAATGATCTGGAAAGAAATACGAGTGAGATAATCAAATTTGCAGATGACACAAAATTGTTCAGAGTAGTTAAATCACAAGCAGATTGTGATAAATTGCAGGAAGACCTTGTGAGACTGGAAAATTGGGCATCCAAATGGCAGATGAAATTTAATGTGGATAAGTGCAAGGTGATGCATATAGGGAAAAATAACCCATGCTATAATTACACAATGTTGGGTTCCATATTAGGTGCTACAACCCAAGAAAGAGATCTATGCGTCAGAGTGGCTAACACATTGAAATCGTCGGTTCAGTGTGCTGCGGCAGTCAAAAAAGCAAACAGAATGTTGGAAATTATTAGAAAGGGAATGGTGAATAAAACGGAAAATGTCATAATGTCTCTGTATCGCTCCATGGTGAGACCGCACCTTGAATACTGTGTACAATTCTGGTCGCCGCATCTCAAAAAAGATATAATTGCGATGGAGAAGGTACAGAGAAGGGCTACCAAAATAAGGGGAATGGAGCAGCTCCCCTATGAGGAAAGACTAAAGAGGTTAGGACTTTTCAGCTTGGAGAAGATACGGCTGAGGTGGGATATGATAGAGGTGTTTAAAATCATGAGAGGTCTAGAACCGGTAGATGTGAATCGGTTATTTACTCTTTCGGATAGTAGAAAGACTAGGGGGCACTCCATGAAGTTAGCATGGGGCACATTTAAAACTAATCGGAGAAAGTTCTTTTTTACTCAACGCACAATTAAACTCTAGAATTTGTTGCCAGAGGATGTGGTTAGTGCAGTTAGTATAGCTGTGCTTAAAAAAGGATTGGATAAGTTCTTGGAGGAGAAGTCCATTACCTGCTATTAAGTTCACTTAGAGAATAGCCACTGCCATTAGCAATGGTAACATGGAATAGACTTAGTTTTGGGTACTTGCCAGGTTCTTGTGGCCTGGATTGGCCACTGTTGGAAACAGGATGCTGGGCTTGATGGATCCTTGCTCTGACCCAGTATGGCATTTTCTTATGTTCTTAAGATCATTGGCCTCCATGGTGCTCGATAGCCATAGGCCAGTGATGGGACAGCAAAATGCTCTTCAGTGCCCCGTCAGGACATTGTCAAGGAGCCTAGAGGACACCAGACCATTGCACCTGGATGCCTTGAGTAAATGGCGACCCTGGTGCTCGATCCGTTCAAGAGTCCCGGCAATTGACGGCCTTTGGGAAGACCAGGGATTCTCAATGGCGATCTCAGTGCCTTGTTGATGGTGCTTGATATTGTCTAGAGTGGCAACAAACGGCATCGGTGGCCAACACACCTGACAGCCTTCATGATGGCCCTTCTACTCGATGACATCAAAGGTACGGGGTAGCTCCGCACCAGATGCCATCAAGGCAATGCACCTGATGGCCCCAAGGGCAGCCACGCATCAAGGCCACACACCTTGACAGCATCGAGGGTTGCCACATTGAGACCATATACCTCGATGGCGTCGAGGGTGGCCAATCACGCACCTCACTGGGATCAAGGGCATCGAACTCACCGAGGCATCGAGAGCGACGCTGATGGCATCGAGGGGGGACCATGACGCTTGATGGCACTGACACTAGAGGTCGGTGCTGCTAGTCCACCACATTGAGGACCAAGGCGCTTGATGACTCTGATGCATCGAGACTCCACGTCCACAGATACCTATGGCACAGAAGGCCTTTACGGCATTGAGGGCGGTCACGCACCCCAATGGCAGAGGACGCCCCGGCACCTCAATGGCATCAAGAGTGACCATGGCGCTCAGTGGCGTTCCTGGTCCTCGACATGGTCCTGACATCGATGCGCCAGATCAATGGTGTGCTGGTCACAGATGTGCACAGGCAACCATTAGTGGGCATGGCACTGAAGGTGCAGCAGCAGGCTGCTTGCCCAGGCTCCTGCTAAGGAGACTGCACTGTCATCACTGGCAAGCAGGAGGGAAGGCTACGTCATCCAGGGCTCCTTCCTGTGAAAGACTAGTTTCTTTGAATGTGGGGTGGAAGAGCTCTCCTCTCCACAGGAACAGTGTGGTTCCTCTATCTTTGCACTGTCTGAACCTTCATCGATGCCAATTGATCGGTGAAACAACATGGAACGCCTGCCCAGGTAGAACTCAGGCGAGTCCCCAGGCTCAGTGGCCTACACAGAACACCCACGGACTGCATTTAGTCAATCCTACCAGCATCTGACAAAGGTTCAAAAACAGAAAGAGCACAGAGAGCATACAGATACTAAACTGCAGATGCAGTATATATATATTTTTTTTTAACAAGGGATAGAAATAGACTCTGCCAGATTGCATGGTAACTAAGGCCCGCCATGCGGCAGGCAGACAGAGGAAAAAAAGAAGAAAAAGGAAAACGGTAAGGTAACAGAAGAAAAGAGCTGCACCTCTAGAAAAAAGCTGGCAATTGGAAATAGATGTAAAAGGACGGTCTGGGAGAGGAACTGAAAGAAGGAATTCTGGCTAGGAGAGGAGGAGAGAAACTGAGGGGATGAGATGGATCTGCGAGAACAGAGGAGAGGATAGAGTCAGAGGGAGGATGTGACCTGCGACAAGCTAAGGAGCTGGCATAGGTGTGAGTATGGATGTGCCAACCAGGATTTGCTTCAATTGATTGGGGAATTTTGGGGTACCATTCCCCCTTGTGCTGGAGTGGAGGAGTAGCCTAGTGGTTAGAGCAGTGGGCTATAAACCAAGAGACCAGGGTTAGAGAGTGGGCTATAAACCAAGAGACCAGGGTTCGAGTCACTTTACCCTCCATCGCCTCAGGTACAAACTTAGATTGTAAGCCCTCTGGGGATAGGGAATGTAATCCACTTTGAAATGCTGAAAAAAGTGTGAAAAGTGGAATATAAATCTAAATTAAAAAAAAATCACTTACAAAAACTGTGAGAACATGAGAACAAAGCTGAATACCGTGAGACACACGGATCCTGCAACAACACAACTCTGTGGAGAAAAAAAAAAGAGACTGAGGGACTCTGCTTGGGGGCAGGGTGATGATTACAGCTGCAAATGCTCAATAGGGCATGTTTGAAAGTTCTAGATTCTTTGAGATCAAAGTTCCGTGCCGTGCTCCATCTGATGATGTCACCCATGTGTGAGGCCTACCATCCTGCTTTGTCCTCAGAGAAGAAAAAGCAAATGTTGCTTACCTGTAACAGGTGTTCTCACAGGACAGCAGGATATTAGTCCTCACATATGGGTGACATCACAGGATGGAGCCCAATCATGGACAACTTCAGTCAAAGTTTTTAGAACTTTGACTGGCCCCTACTGGGCATGCCCAGCATGGCAATAACCCTGCAGCTAGCAGGGGTCCCCCTTCAGTCTTGTTAAAAAGCTACAGGTAGTGCCGAAAATAAAATAACAAAACATTACAAACCCAACACTGCGGGGCGGCGGGCGGGTTTCGTGAGGACTAACATCTTGCTGTCCTGTGAGAACACCTGTTACAGGTAAGCAACACTTGCTTTCTCACAGGACAAGCAGGATGGTAGTCCTCACATATGGGTGAGTACCGAGCTGAGGATGTCCGATCATGCACCAAATGCACCCAAAAGGCGTGCAACCGGCACAACAACTGGGGTGGAATTTGGTAGAGGGCATCCTGAACCCCACCGGGCAGGCGGAAGGGTCTTGGTACGTCACGTTGTAAATAGGTTACGAAGGACAGATTGGCCGAAGATGGAATCTTGTCTTCCGGCTTTGTCCAAGCAATAGTGGGCGGCAAAGGTGTGGAGAGAACTCCGGGTAGCAGCCCTGTAGATGTCAGGAAGCGGCACCGATCGTAGGTGTGCTACTGAAGTTGCCATGGCCATCACAGAGTGTGCTTTAACATGGTCTTGGAATGGAATGCCCGCTTGCTGGTAGCAGAAGGATATGCAGTCCACCAACCAGGAGGCGAGAGTCTGTTTACCAACAGGCTTCCCTAACTTGTTAGGGTGGAAAGAGACGAACAATTGAGTGCTTTCTCTGTGGGCAGCTGTACGGTCTAGGTAAAACGCTAGAGCCCGCTTACAGTCAAGAGTATGAAGAGCCTGTTCTCCTGGGTTGGCATGGGGCCTGGGAAAAAAGGTAGGTAGTATGATGGACTGATTGAGATGAAAATCCGAAACTACCTTAGGTAAGAATTTTGGGTGAGTGCGGAGTACCGCCCGGTCCTGCAGAAGTTTAGTGTAAGGCGGATAGGTACCTAGAGCCTGCAATTCACTAACTCTGCGAGCTGAAGTGATTGCCAAAAGGAAAATCACTTTCCATGTGAGATATCGAAGTTCACAAGAGTGAAGAGGCTCGAATGGTGGTTTCATGAGCCGACCCAGAACCAGATTAAGGTCCCAAGAAGGGGCCGGAGGGCGTAGTGGAGGTTTGATATGGAGCAAGCCCTTCAAAAAGCGTGTTACAATGGGTTGTACTGATATAGGGACATCCCCGACACCTTTATGGAAGGCGGCTACCGCACTGACATGCATTCTGATGGAAGACGTTTTTAGATCTGACTCTGATAAGTGCCAGAGATAGTCTAAAAACTTGGTAACTGGACAGGTTAAGGGGTCAAGGGACTGAGAAGAGCACCATGACTTAAATCTGTTCCATTTGTAAGAGTAAGCTTTTCTGTTGGAAGGCTTCCGTGAAGCAATCAAGACACAGGAAACTGGTTCAGAAAGGTTAAGTGATTGAAGGATTAACCTTTCAACATCCATGCTGTCAGGGATAAGGCGTGAAGATTGGGATGGCGTAGGCTCCCGTCGATTAACCTTTCAACATCCATGCTGTCAGGGATAAGGCGTGAAGATTGGGATGGCGTAGGCTCCCGTCGTTCTGAGTGATCAGAAGCGGGTCCTTTCCCAAGGGAATGTGCCTGCGGATGGAGAGATCCTGAAGTATTGGAAACCACACTTGGCGTGGCCAGTGAGGTGCTATCAGGATCATGGTTCCTTGTCCTGACGTAACTTCACGAGAGTCTTCGAGAGAAGAGGAAGTGGAGGGAATGTGTAGAGCAAACCGGTTGCCCATGAGAGGGAGAATGCGTCTCTGGGTTGAGAGAGTTTGCTGCGAATGAGAGTGCAGTAGTTCTCCACTTTGCAGTTTTGTGGGGATGCAAAGAGGTCTATCCACGGATATCCCCATTGTTGAAAGATGGAGGTCGCTACAGAGGGGTTGAGAGACCACTCGTGCGGTTGAAAGACGTGACTCAGCTTGTCTGCCAGCACGTTGTCCACTCCCGGCAACCAGGTGGCCCTGAGGTACATCGCATGGGAGAGAGCTTCCTCCAAAATCTACGCAGCTTCCTGACACAGAAGGAAGGAGCCTGAGCCTCCCTGCTTGTTGATGTACCACATTGCCACCTGGTTGTTCGTCTGAATCAGGATGACTTGATTCGAGAGGCGATCCTGAAAAGCTCTGAGAGCATATCTGATTGCTCGAAGTTCCAGGAAATTTATTTGATGTTTGGCTTCCTCTGGAGACCAAGGTCCTTGTGTCTGTGGATCGGCCACGTGGGCTCCCCAACCGAGGTTGGAAGCATCGATGGTGAGAGTGATTTGAGGATTTGGAACCTGGAAGGGCAATCCCTGGAGGAGATTGGTCTGATTTTTCCACCAGGCGAGAGACAGACGGAGTGAGTCGGTGACGTGGACAACGGTCGACAGAGGCTGAATAGCTTGAGTCCATTGAGACCTCAGAATCCAGTGCATGAGTCTCATGGCCAAGCGGGCCATTGGCGTGACATGGACTGAGGATGCAATGTGTCCCAGAAGGACGAGAAATTGGCGGGCAGTCGCAGAGTGCTGAGACTGCAGCTGGTGAGCAAGAGATACAAGAGTCAGTGCTCGTTGTCGCAGTAGGAATGCCTTTGCCTGTAAGGTGTCCAAGTCTGCCCCAATGAATGACAAGTTTTGAGATGGGACTAAGTAGGATTTGTCGTAATTGACGAGAAATCCTAACGAAATTAGCGTGTGTAAGGTTAGACTGAGGGACGGCAGAGCAGTTTGCTGAGTGGGAGCCCTGATTAACCAGTCGTCCAGATAGGGGTAGACGTGAACACCTTGTGTCCTGAGGAAGGCTGCGACGACTACGAGGCATTTTGTAAAGACTCGTGGTGCAGACGCTAGGCCGAATGGAAGCACTCGGTATTGATAGTGCTTGGGGCCTACTAGGAACCTCAGGTACTTGCGATGAGCTGGACTTATCGCAATGTGGGTGTATGCGTCCTGGAGGTCCAGAGAGCAGAGCCAGTCTCCTCTTTGTAGAAGAGGTAGAAGCGATCCCAAGGTGACCATCTTGAATTTTTCTCGCTGGAGGTACTTGTTGAGGGCCCGTAGGTCCAGAATAGGATGGATGCCTCCCGTTTTGGGGGGGATTAGGAAGTACCGGGAATAGAACCCTAGGCCTTGCTGAGAGTATGGTACGGGTTCTATTGCTTTTGACTGGAGAAGGAGGGAAACCTCTTGATCCAGAAGAATGGAGTGTTTGGATGTTCTCCACATCTGTAGAAGTGGGGAGTCCGGTGGCAGGGCGAGAAAGTTGAGATGGTAACCCTGAGCAATGATTGCCAATACCCATTGGGCGGATGTGATTGAATGCCACATGTTGTGGAAGTGGCATAATCAAACTCCCACTGGTATGTGCGACAGAGGAATCTGGCTGCTGCTCTCTAAGTGGAAGTCAAAAACCAAAAGCAGGTCCTGGTTGAGGAGCTGCCTGTAGTTTTTGTTTACGGGCTTGACGAGACTGCAGTTTTTGATAAGGTCTCGTGGCACGGGATCTGGTTGGTGGCGGGTAAGACTTTTCGGGCGGAAGAAAGATTTCTTAGAGTCCTTTCTAAAGGGCTGTTTTGAAGAGAAGTCGGAAGGCATCAAAGAGAGCTGTCTTAGGGTCTCATAATGATCCTTTAATTCTGCCGCTGTCCGTTGAATCTGTTCACCAAACAGATTATCTCCGACACAAGGCAGGTCGGATAACAGGTCTTGTACTTCTGGGTGTAGGTCAGAAGACTTGAGCCAGGCCCACCGTCTTGTCGAAATAGCAGCTGCAGACACTCTGGTAGAGGTGTCAAAAATGTCGGGGCGTGGGATAAACTCTGTGGATCCACAAAGTCTAGAGCAGAGCTTTCCAAACTGTGTGTCGGGAAACGTTAGTGTGTCGCCTGCAGTGTGCAGGTGTGTCGCGCAAGCCCGGTCAACTCTGATGCGAGTTTGGGCTTTTTTTTTTCTAGAGATTCACTTTTTTTTTCCAGTTTATGGGTTGCTTATTATTGGGTGATTTTTGCTGTCAATTGTGTTTTTTTGGGGGGCTTGGTGGGTGGAACGAGCCCAGCCATCCTTGCATTGGCTGCTGCTGCCGATGAGGCCTGGCCATGAGGAGTACTGACTGCAAGCAGCAGTGTCTGGTGATGATGGGAGTGAAGCACTTAACTGGCAACAATCAAAAAGACGAGGTACATGAGTGTGGGGGCCAGACATGTGCTGGGGGGAGAGAGATGAGTGAGTGGGGGGCAAACGTGCTGGGGGGACAGACATGTGCTTGAGGGGGAGAGATATGAGTGTGTGGGGGCCAGACATGTGCTGAGGGGAGGAGAGAGATGCGTGTGTGGGGGACGGACAATTTGTTTTATTATTGTTTCTCATAAATTATAACAACATGAATCTTGGAAAATATATTTTTAATATAAATTTAAGGTTTTCATGAGATAGGTTGTGTCGTGAAACATTTTATTTATGTATATATTTAAGGAAACATACATAAATTGTCGAAATATGTTTCGTTCGTTTAACCTTTAACCTCTGGTTTACTAGTAGACTGAATTACCGTGTCGTGAAATTATGTTTGTCTAAAAAGTGTGTCACCAACATGAAAAGTTTGGAAAGCTCTGGTCTAGAGGATGTGAATGAAGAGTGGGTGGCTCATGGGAACGATGGCTACTACCTGGTGATAATACCCTTAATCAATAAACATACACATGGTTAATGCGACTCCAACATTGCTCTAAGCTTCAGCAGCAATGAGGAAATGTGGAAAAAAGGATTTGCATTCACAAAAAAGCGGGGAGTAGCTTGCTTGTTACGGCGGTTGCTACCCCAAACCAAATAAGCTGATACTTCACTTTCAATGCATGATACTTCACTTTCAATGCATATCCAGCATAACTCTCTGCTTCAACGGCAGGGGAGAAAGTCTGACACTTCACGCATATCCAGCAGAGCGCTCTGCTTCAACGGCAGGGGAGGAAGTTTGACACTTCACGCCTATCCAGCATAGCTCTCTGCTTCAACGGCAGGGGAGCAAGACTGATACTTCACTTTCAATGCATAGCCAGCATGGCTCTCTGCTTCAACGGCAGGGGGGAACGAATAAAGGTGGATCTATATTCAGGCAACAATCAACAAAGACTGAATTACATAGTCTGGATAAACAGATAAGCATGGGTGTAGCTTGCTTACTGCGGTGGTTAATACCCCTAACTAATTAAGCTATTTCACTTACATGCAGTTCCAACACTGCTCTCTACATTAATGGCGGGGGTGGAAGGGAAATAGAATAAAAAAGGTTACTAAGAGCCAACAGAAACATAAGAATGTGAAAGAAAAAAAACAAAGTGCGAAAGCTTGCTGGGCAGACTGGATGGGCCGTTTGGTTTTCTTCTGCCATCATTTCTATGTTAATCTCATGCTTGCCTGCCTCAAAACCCTTGTTTACTATGGTTTGTAATTGTACTTGAAATTGCTGAGGCAGGGAGTCTGAGAAATCCTGTATCTGATTGAAAATGACCCTGTTATATTGGGTCATATAAAGCTGATAGGTGGCAATTCGGGAGATGAACATGGCTCCTTGGAATACTTGGCGACCAATGTTATCTAGGAATTTCTGTTCCTTTCCAGGAGGAACAGACGAGTGAGGCTTTGACCTTTTCGCCCTCTTTTGTGCAGACTCTACCACAACCGAGTGGTGATCAAGCTGTGATTATTGAAAACCTGGGGCTGACTGTACCAAATAGGTAGTGTCAGCTTTCCTGTGTACTGGAGCAATTGATCCAGGATGTTCCCAGTTCTTCTTGAGGAGATCGAGAAGGACCTAATGAATGGGAATAGAGGTGATTACCTTAGGGGCATCCAGGAATTGGAGCAACTCCATCATTTATTTATTTATTTATTTATTTTTAGATTTTTATATACCGGTGTTCCTGTATTAAAATACAGATCACATCGGTCATCATCATCTGGTGCCTATCATCCTGTTCCGTCTGTAATTGGAAGGGAACTAATTCAGACATTTCCTTCACAAAATTTATAAAGGAAAGGTCCTCTGGGGGAGAACGCTTTCTACTCTCAG
Source organism: Rhinatrema bivittatum (assembly GCF_901001135.1). NCBI lineage: Eukaryota > Metazoa > Chordata > Amphibia > Gymnophiona > Rhinatrematidae > Rhinatrema > Rhinatrema bivittatum. The sequence goes on along the minus strand of NC_042622.1, from coordinate 203,183,436 downwards.
TAAGTGAAGGTGGTGAAGGTAAATCATCGGTGTCTGTTGAGGTATCATCACCCCAGGTATCATAAGGATCCGCACCCATCCCTCTAGGAACTAGAGGGGGACAGGGTGGTTGGATACCTGAAGGACCCGGTCTAGGCTCCGAAGGAACTGTAGGAATTATCGGAGGCACTGATGATGGCATCGAAGGCACCGGTGCAGGCATCGAAGGCATCGATGGATGACTTGGTGGCGCCGACAGACGTATTGGCACCAATGGATGGGTCGGTGGCAAGGGACGTATTGGCATCGATGGCTGAGGCAGAACTCCCGATGGAGGGATGCGAAACGGTGTTTCTCCTCCTGATGATGCTGTCAGAGGGAGGGCATCAGGGCCATCGGAGACCCGGGATCCATTGGTGGAAAAGAGGCCATAAGCGCTTCCATTCTTGATAGCAGCAGTACCAGCGCTGCCGGAATCGGGTCAATGATCAGTTCCACAGGTGGTGGCGGTGTCGGTACTGGAGGAACCTGAAGACGTTGCATCGCCTTATCGATGGCCTCCTGAACCATCCATTAAAGGCGGAGTCGCGGCTCCTGATCCCCAATCGGGTGAGGGTTGCCTCAGTGACCCGGTTGCAGGAATGGTCGGTGCCTTTCCTGGACGGGGTTTTTTCCGACAGCGGCTCGGATGATGGAGAGGTCGATGATTTTGCTCCCTCGATGGTCCAAGTCTTACGGTGTCGATGGCGATGTTTCTCCCTGCAATCCCCTCGGATCCTGAGGGGGAGTAGAAGGTGTCGATGGCAGAGAAGTTGTCGATGCCAGTTGGTCACCAGTCGGTGGTCGATGCTGGTGCGAAGTTGACGGTGCCAGTTCTGACGATGTCGATGCAATGGACGGAGTCGGGGTTTGAGTAAGGAAGAGAAGTTCCATCTTCTCCATTCTGGTCTTGTGACCCTTCGGTGTCATTAGGGCACATTTGGTGCAGGTCAAGACATCGTGCTCGCTTCCCAGACACATTACACAGACTTTATGGGGGTCTGTGATAGACATGGTGCGGGTACAGTCCGGGCACCGACGAAACCCCGACGCCATGGCAAAAAATTGAGCCGCAGTACAGTCGACGGCCAGTAGGCCGCTAGGGCCAAATTCGATGGTAATCGACAGAAAACGGGTAAAAACTTACTGGAGTACCGCGGACTGAGAAAAGATAGAGGAGGGACCCCTGTGGGGCAATCTAACTTTTAGTAATTCCGTGAGGAAAATTCCTGTCAGGAATCTCTTAGAGCTCCTTTACCGCGAGGCTAAAAAGAAGACTGAAGGGGGACCCCTGTTGGCTGCAGGGTTAGTGCCATGCTGGGCATGCCCAGTAGGGGCCAGTCAAAGTTCTGGAAACTTTGACTGACTTTTTCCGTGATTGGCCTCCATCCTGTGATATCACCCGTTATGTGAGGACTACCATCCTGCTTGTCCTGTGAGAATAAATGAAACCACAAGAAAAGAGTCTCACAAAGATCCATTAGTATGCCATTAACCACAGAGTTACAACAATACAGTAACCACAAATTGTTATTTTGAGTTTTTTGTGGTAATCTTCAATCCTCTGTGGGTAACTTGGAGGTTCAAGCGTGACCGGTGAGCTATTTTTCAAAGAAAAACTCTCCAAGGAGCTTCCCTTTGAAAATTCAGGGCAGACAGAGACTGTGGACATTTTACTTACCCCACCCTAATCCTGGTCCTGGCTTTGCCCTTTTTCACCACTGGCAAAAGTTTGTACGATGTGAAACTGCAAGTGTATTTTTGCCTACTGAAGGAAGGGCAGTTTTCAACCTGAGGAAATTATCTAGCAAACTGCTTAGTTATCTGGGCAAAATCCTTTGAAAATTGTTCACTAGATGATCAAATGTAATGCTGTTAACCTGCTTGCGTGATCCTTTCATTAGTTGATATTCTCCTATCAAAAATAATCTAGCATGACAAATTCTTGTGTCTCTGTATCTTTGAAAAAATGAGAGACTATCTTGAATGTATTTTAATTGATAGTCTTACATAGATTTTCCAAGCATGATCATTGAGTCATACTGCTGAAACAATACATAAGTTGGCTTGAAACAGGCTCTGCTAACATGAGGAGTTACAGAAAAATGATATTGGTAATATTCATACTCTGCTCACCTGCACATCTTCTGTACAGAGAGAAGATATGTGTGCTAGAAAGCCAAACTGATTAATTGAATTGGCCAGTTAAGTTTGTCTGCTGCATATCCCTTTTGTATACAGAAGATACATGAGTAGCAGCGGTTTCAATAATTGAGATTTAAGTGAATAGACAATACCACCGTCCACTAAAAGCATATCTAAGCTAATATAAGCTGATCACTGTAATAGCAAGGGATCTCAGCATGCCATATTGGACTAAAATCCTTTTTTACAGCTGATTTTTTAAAAAGTATCAAGAAAATTTCTTATTCTCAGGCCAGCTAGGGCTAGGGATGCTGCAGAGGCAGCAGGGTTTAGCAATTCCTACTCATAGCAGGCTTGTTTTTTTGAATCTGTGTTCATCTGAGCTAAAAGTAGGCCACTGAGGGTATTTTTAATGGATGATGCATCTAATTTACATACATACTATTAGCTGTCCATGTTCTTTCCAGCAACCCATCCCATCACACTATCACTGCCCTGCCTCTCCCCATTCTGTATTCTTGCTCTCCAACTCTGACACTGACAGTTGTGAAGAACTGTGCAATGGAACTAGCAGCCCTTTAAGAGATGCAAGTGGTCCCATAGGGCCAGACAATGACTGTTGTCTCTCTTTATAAAAGCGGTAACAGAGAGAATATTGGAAACTACAGACCAGTTAGTCTGGTGGGAAAATTACTACTATTACTATTTATCATTTTTAAAGTGCTACACAGATACACGTTAAGAGACAGTCCCTGTTCCATGGAGAAATGATAGAGTAGGTTTCTCAACCATAGAAACATGATGGCAGAAAAAGACTAAATGGCCGATCCTGTTTGTCCACCCGTCCAATTAATTTAGCATTATAATTCTCATCACTTCCTTAGAGATCGCTTGTATTTATCCCATGCATTCTGAAATTCAGATACTGTTTTTGTCTCCACCACCTCCACTGGGAGGCTGTTCCATGCAGCTACCACCTTCTCTGCAAAGAAATATTTCCTAAGAATACTCTTGAATCTACTCTCTTTCAACCTCATCTCCTGACCCCTCATTCTAGAGGCTTCTTTCCACCGAAAAAGGCAGAAAAAGATGGCAAAAAAGACCATATGGCTCATCCAGTCTGCCCATCTGTCCAATTCATTTAGCATTATAATTCTTATCACTTCCTTAGAGATCTCCTGTATTTATCCCATGCTTTCTTGAATTCAGATACTGTTTTTGTCTCCACCACTTCCACTGGGAGTTTGTTTCACATATCCACCACTCTTCTCTGTATGCTATGGCACATTATTGTGCTTTCAGACCTGATCAGGTGCAGTATGGAAACGTCACCACTGCCTGACACTCAGATCTAGATCAGCATATAGGCTCTGCTTGCGGCACCTCAAAACATCAGAGACACCAGCAACATGGGCTCTTAAACATGTAGGAGCTCCTTTCTGATGTGTAATTATACATACCTCTTCTTTCTAGCTATAGCATGAGCTCTAGAGTGTGATAATTAACAGGCAGCATGCAGAGCATGAATAGCTGGGCCCTGCTTTGTACAGCACATATATTGCACATGGGACCTCCTCAACTTCCCTTTCATGAGCTGCCTTCAAGTCCTTCCAGCCTCTGTCTTATCCTCAGGCTGACTAGTCAATGTAATAAGGTGCACTTGTGTGCACAGTTGTGCATAGCAGTGGAGGAGATCTTGCTTTCATAAGTGGTAGTTAAGATAACTAACTGAGCCAGTTGCCTGCACAATACAGACTTTTCACTTCTCCTACACTTATATACAGAGGGAGCTGGTCCACTGTGATGGGTTCTTTTGCATCTCCTCCCTGTTCTCCCCATCTGTTTTCAAATGTGGAAGAGAGACTGGTAAGCTTCTTTTGGCCATGCAAGTCCTCTTTGTCTGCATTACTCGCTATGAGGAGATTGGTATGCCACACATCTTTATTAAGACGGGTGTGCCTTGGGCTTGAAATGTTTGGGAAACAGTTCTATAAAATCATTAATGGAGTGGAATAGGTATAGGGAATGGATATTTACCCTCTCAAAGAGTACTAGGACTAGGGGACACTCCCTGAAGCTAATAGGTAGTACATTTAAAACAAATCGGAGAAAGTATTTTTTCCACTCGGTGCACAATTAAACTGTGGAATTTATTGTTAAGAGGATGTAGTGAAAACGATTAGTGTAGCTAGGTTTTAAAATGATTTACATAAGTTCCAGGAACTTAAGTCCATGAACCATTATTGGCCATGTAGACTTGGGAAAGCCACTACTTATTCCTGGTTATGTATTTAATTTAATTTTCTTTTTTTTAAATTTTATGATGTGAAATGTAATCACTTTTTTTGCCAACATACTGAAAATTTAACACAAGAAAACATTTTTTAAGATGTGCGGTGGTTGTTTCATAAATTTGCGCAGGTCCCATCCAGGTTAACCCGACTCTTGTTTTTATTCATGAACGACCCCCCATTCATCCATGTTTTTAATATCTCTTTAATCAAAAATGTTCAAAAATGTTTTTAAAAACTTCAAAACATCATCCTTGAAAAATATTTAACAAGGACAACTCGCCACCACTCAACTTCAAACACACAGTTCTGCGACCAGTGGCAAAAAGTTATTTTTCCAACTTGAACACGACTTAAAAGAAAACGCTTAATAGTATAAGCTATAGAAAAATGACGACGTGAAAGAGCACTTAGCTTTGGTAGACAGGAGAGCTTGAATCTGACATGGCCAAGTTTCGAAAATTCTTTCTTCCTCAGGGGTCCCCGCTCACCCACATGCCGTCCTCATTAAGCTGCCGTCTTCATTAAACTCAATGTTTACAGCCTAATTGCAAATATCAGTCCATAGACATTTCTGGCTCACTCGAAAAGTGAGCTCAGGTTTGCCATTTTGGATTTAAGCTTTTGGGGCAGCACTTTTCGAGTGAGCCAGAAATGTCTATGGACTGATATTTGCAATTAGGCTGTAAATGTAGAGATTACTTACCTGATAATCTCGTTTTCCTTAGTGTATGCAGATGGACTCAAAACAAGTGGGTATAGTGTGCTCGTGCTAGCAGTTGGAGCCGGATCTGACATCAGCACGGGTACATATACCCCCGCAGGAAGTGCAGCAATTCAGTAATCTTCCTTGCAAAAGCTTTATGGATATATGTGTAACTGACCGATTGATTAAATGAACAGGATTACCCTGACCGATTGATAGTAGCCGGAGACCGCCAGTGTTCTCAACCAGAAGGCGTCGACACCCGGCAGGGTGGATGCCCTATATAAGAAAACATGGCTTACCGTGAGTCGGTGAATCCCCATGTATACCGGCAGCCGGGCGGGATGCTGAGTCCATCTGCATACACTAAGGAAAACGAGATTATCAGGTAAGTAATCTCTATATTTCCTAGCGTGTAGCAGATGGACTCAAAACAAGTGGGATGTACAAAAGCTACTCCTGGACTGGGTGGGAGGCTGCCCGAGGTCCGTTCAGGATTGCCCTCGCAAATGCTGTGTCCTCCCTGGCCTGGACGTCCAGACGGTAGAATCTGGAGAATGTATGGAGGGAGGACCACGTCGCCGCTTTACATATCTCTGCAGGCGACAGCATCCTAGTTTCTGCCCAAAAGGCCGCTTGCGCTCTGGTAGAGTGAGCCTTGACCCGTAGAGGTGGTGGTTTTCCCGCTTCTACGTAGGCTGCCTTGATAACTTCTTTGATCCAGCGGGCGATAGTTGCCCGTGAGGCCGCTTCCCCTTGCTTCTTCCAGCTGTGAAGGACGAACAGGTGGTCCGTCTTTCGTACTGCTTTTGACATTTTCAGGTATCTGGACAGCAGCCTGCCGATGTCAAGATGGCGTAGTATGCAACCTTCTTCCGACTTCTTCAAACCTTCCGTGGTAGGCAAGGATATGGTTTGGTTGAGGTGGAAGTGTGAGACTACTTTGGGTAAGAAGGAAGGAACCATGCGAAGATGGATAGCCTCTGGAGTGATTCTGAGAAACGGATCACGGCAGGACAGCGCTTGTAGCTCTGAGATGCGGCGTGCTGAGCATACGGCCAGCAGGAACACCATCTTCAAAGTTAACAAACGGAGGAACGCTCAGCGAGCGTAAGGTAGCTCCAAACTGCTTTGGAGACGGAAATTACTGAATTGCTGCACTTCCTGCGGGAGTATATGTACCCGTGCTGACGTCAGATCAGTCTCCAACTGCTAGCACGAGCACACTATACCCACTTGTTTTGAGTCCATCTGCTACACGCTAGGAAAGATCAAATTTAACGAAGACGGCAGCTTAATGAGGACGGCATGTGGGTGAGCGGGGACCCGTGAGGAAGAAAGAATTTTCGAAACTTGGCCATGTCGGGTTCAAGCGCTCCTGTCTACCAAAGCTACATGCTCTTTCACGTCGTCATTTTTCTATAGCTTATACTATTAAGCGTTTTCTTTTAAGTCGTGTTCAAGATGGAAAAATAACTTTTTGCCACTGGTCACAGAACTGTGTTTGAAGTTGAGTGGTGGCGAGTTGTCCTGTTTAAATATTTTTCAAGGATGATGTTTTGAAGTTTTTAAAAAATGTTTTGAACATTTTTGATTAAAGAGATATTAAAGACATGGATGGATGGGGGGGTTGTTCATGATTAAAAACAAGAGCTGGGTTAACCTGGTTGGGACCTGCGCTCATTTATGAAACGACCAATGCACATCTCAAAATTTTTTTTCTTGTGTTAAATTTTCAGTAATTTGGCAAAAAAAGTGATTACATTTCACATCATGAAATTTAAAAAAAAGAAAATTAAATACATGTGGGTTTTGTTTTGTTTGATTTAGGTATTACCCGCACTGGTGGTTTTGTGTTTGGGTTTATTCCTGGTTATGAGCGAGAAGGACTGGACTTATTTTTTGGTATCATACTGGTTACTTGTGACCTGGATTCTACTGTCAGAAAAGGGAGGCTGGGCTTTATTGATTTTTGGTCTGACCCAGTATGACATTTTCTTATCTTCTTATAAATGTTATGTATTTCTAGTTTTTCTTTTACAGTCTATCCCCAAAAATAAGAGATGACACATTCAGATACTGTGACATTATTTCTGAAACATATTTGAATTACATATACAAAATAACATTTAATATTTAGAAGAATATTTTTTCCTCCAATACTCTGTTTTGGTGCAAAGTCTGCAGGCAAAAGTGCCCCAGACTTGGCATCAGTTTTCAAAGGGAAAGTATGAGCATACTTTCCCTTTGAACCATGAATAGTTTTAGGCAATTTAAGGATCAACAATCTAAAAAAGCCCTTCATATACAATTATGTGTTTTTACAGGATTGTTCTGGGAGAGGTGGTAGTGTAGCCATGACAGTTGAGTTTAATTATCAAAATCTAAGGGGTGAGGTGCTGGGGGTAGCTTATGGGACTTAAAGTTAGTGGGAAAGGGGGGTCCCACAAGGCTAAAGGCTTGCCTAGGATGTCCAATAGCTTTCCACTGGGCCTGATCGAACGCTTGGCAGTTAGGATTCAGGATTTATTTATTTGATTTATATTTTGTTTTTTGACACTTCAAAGTAGATTACATTCAGGTACTATAATTATTTCCTATCCCCAGAGGGCTTACAATCTGAGTTTGTACTTGAGCCAACAGAAAGTAAAGTGACTTGTCCAAGGTCTCAAGGGGCATCAAGGGATTTGAACCCTGTTTTCCCTGATTCATGGCCCGCTGCTCTAATCACTAAGCTACTCCTAATTCTAGTCAATGCAAAAAAGTAAGTCATGCATTTGGGATTGAGAAATCTGAGAAAGCACTAAATGATGGAGGATAAGTAGCTGTTGTCCAAGACCTAGACCTTGAGGGGTTAGGGTCTTATGATCTCAAGGTTGCAAAATAGGTGGTGGCTAAACCCAGATGGATGGTAGCATGCATAAGGAGAGGCATAACCAGTAGAAAAAAGGATGTGATAAAGTCTCTGTACACGTCATTGGCAAGATGTCATCTAGAATATTGTATCCAATTCCAGAGGCCATACTTCCAAAAGGATACAGACAGGCTGAAGGTGGTCCACAGAAAGGCAATCACAATAATGTGGTGCCTGCACCAAAAGCCATATGAGATGAGACCTAAGGAACTAAATACCCTAGAACAGTGCTTTTCAAGCTAACTAAAAGAAGATTTATTATTTGATCTTTATTCCACTTTTCAGACACTTCAAAGCAGATTACATTCAAGTACTGCAGGTATTTCCCTATCCACAGAGGGCTCACAGTCTGTACATCTTGGATATATCCTATCTGGCAATGGAGCCAGATAGGATACATCCAAGAGTATTAAGGGAATTTAGTGAAGTTCTAGCAACTCTCCTATCTGACCTTTTCAATACTTCTTTAGAGTCAGGAGTGGTTTCAAAGAACTGGAGATATTAATATATGCTCTGCCCTACTGAGCCCTTTTAACACCTTGGGCTCAGCTGCCGATGGGAGAATGACTGTGGAACAACTTTTTCCTCTGCTGGCTCCCATAACAACGATGGCTTCCAGCCCCCCTCCCCAATGATGGCACCTTCTCGGGGGTGTGTGTGTGTGTGTGAAGAACGTGGGACGCTGGAGGCACCGTGCGCTGGAGGTGCGTGACAAAGGAACTCCTTTGTTCGCTCCTTCTTGCGCGCCGAGTGCAGCTATAGCTGATGACTTTTTCACTTTTTCTAACTGCTGCACTTTTGCAAATATTCCCAGGGTTGCTATAGAAATCTTGCCTCTCATAAGTGTTTTCATTCATCCCGCTTACTTCCTACTCTTTTGACGATTTGTCTTAATGAAACTTCTTGTGCCCCTTCCTCTTCATATATATCGTTTAGTCTCATTAATGCTCAATCAGTGAGGACCAAGTTTCAACTAATTCACAATACTATTGTTCGTGAACAAATTGACTTTTGTTGTATCACTGAATCTTGGTTATTAGACTCTGATGCCATCACACCCTCATCAGAAAAAAAGAGGTGGTGGTTTGCTAGTGATTTATAAAAACACCTGGAATGTTAAAACTGAAATTTTTTTACATGATTCATCTTTGGAAATGTTAATTATTGATGTTAACAATTTTTCATTATGCCTGATGTATACTCCTCCTAAACTACTTGCAAATAACACTGGGGAACACAATTTTCATTGAGTTAGATCTGACACTTGTTTTTGACTAACATTTGACATCTGAATCAAAAAATGACCCCAGTTTTTCTCTATCACGTCAACTTTTTAAGGTATGGATACCCTCCCTTTGTCCCAAAAATCATACAAAATGTACATACAAAGGAAATAAAAGAAAAAATTACCTGAATATACTATTTAGTTATTTTATTCATATAAAGGTTATATATTGTTTCTGTAAGTCAAAATGTGTACAAATAGTAAAGTGCTGCTACCAAACATACATATTAAGGTAAAAATTTACGCTTATAGCTTTTCCGGCAGAGTTCAATCTCTGGACAATCTCGCCTGATGCTCCAACAATAGTCAGCCATCATATGTACATCCCATCTACCCTGATACCGTGCCTCCATGACCTTCAAATCTTGGTGGAATTGTTCACCTTGCTCATCACTGACTGCACCAAGGTATTCTGGGAAGTCAGCAAGATAGCTATGCAGAAAATGCACCTTGATGCTCATGCTGCAATAAGGCATTTTGAAGTTCTTCAAGAGTTTCTGGACAATTTTGGTGTAATTCTGTGCTTGTGTATTTCCAAGAAAGTCCTTGACAAGGTTTTTGAATGACAACTAAGCATTCTTTTGGAGTTCTGACATTGTCCCAATGAAATGTTCATCTTTAATGAGCTGCCGAATCTGTGGACCGTCAAACACACCGCCCTTTATTTATCTTAGCGCACTTTGCGATAAACAGCCTACTACCATAAAACACGCCCCTTTTCCTATCACATGCGATATTTAGTGCATTTTGATAAATCCAGGCCTAAGATAGGCTGTAGAGAAAAAACTTGACATGACAGAAGAAAACTAACTGCAGTTTTGAAATCAGCATGCCTATTTAAGTCTAAAACAGCTGAAAATCGAACTCAACAGGAATTATGTTAAAAATTGTTCCCCAGTGTAATCTTTCACTGTTTTTTGAATTGCTAATGCTCTCCAAAACCAATCTTAACAATATGACCATCCTTGGTGACTTTAATCTTCATAATGATATCTCTCCTTCATTACCATACTGCTCTGTGTTTCTTGACATTATGGAATCACTTGGATGGCGTCAATTAATTTCTCAACCAACACACATTTTAGGATATAGCCTGGACCTGGTTTTTGTTAATAAGTCCATTTCCCAATCTGCAGTTTCATCTATGACTGTCAATCAAGTTCCCTGGTCTGACCACAGCTGGATTCAATTTTGTCTTCATTACACAGATACTAACACTTCTCCTGACTATATTAATCTTTCCAAATGCAGTAAAACTGATTCAGATGCTTTCTCTTCTAACATCACTTCAGCCACATCAATTATCTCCTTTCATAACATATCAAATGCTGTCACTCAATGGGAAGAGATTCTTCTCACAACTCTCAATAAACTTGTCCCTCTTAAATGCGTGTCGTCTAAACGATTCAAATCCCAGCCACGGTTAACTGTTGAGGTTAAAACTACTCGTCAAATCTTGAGAAAATCCGAACGTGCCTGGCGCAAACATCCATCTTCCACTCTTGCTAAGGCTTTTAGAGCAAATTTCTATTTTAGAAGCAAAAAAAAACTACTCAAACCTCAAAGAGGTTTGAGCAGTATTTTTAATATTGTCAAACGTCTCACCAATCTCACTCCCTTGAATTCACAAATTCCTAATAATCTGTCTGCAGATTCATTTCTCAAATTTTTCAATTTGAAAATCGAAAAACTAACTCTCAATTTTGCAAACACTCCAAAATGGTACCGAAATAAAGCTCTCTCTACCGCTCTGTCTTGGTCAGAATTTGATTATGTTTCATCACTAGAGATCACAAATCACATTGCCAAATCTAACACTACCATGTGTCCACAAGCCAATTGCTCCACTGCTTTATTTAAAGCTGCCAAGGAATCTTTAGTTCCCGTTTTCACATGTTTAATAAATCTCTCATTGAAAGAAGGTAATGTCCCTGATAAGTTAAAATTTGCAGTTGTCTGTCCTCTTTTAAAAAACTCTAACCTTACTCCTCTGACCTATCGAATTATAGGCCAATTTCCTCCTTGTCTTTTCTTTCAAAAATTCTTGAGTCCTTGGCTTTAAACTCAATTATCAGATCATAAAGAGAAATATGAAATCCTTGACGCTCATCAATTTGGCTTTCGCAAGGCTCTCAATACTGAATATTTACTTCTTTTGCTTGGTAACACCATTAGAAGAGGCATTGACAACGGCCATCAATACATACTTATTTCACTAGACATCTCCTCTGCATTTGACATCGTGGACCACAATATCTTATTGTACCGCCTGCAAGAAATTGCTTTATCTGGCACAGTATTCAATTAGTTTCATTCTTACCTCACTAATGGCTCTCAACAAATTAAAACTGACACCTCCCTCTCAGATATTTCTCAAATCAAAACGGTGTTCCTCAAGGTTCTGCACTTTCATCTCTGCTTTTCAATATCTATCTAGCACCCATATGCAAGATTATCTCAAACTTGACCGATGCTTATAAATGCAGACAATATTCAATTTCTCATCTGCATCTGTCCATCCTGGAATGACACTATTGATCATCTTAATATTTGCTTCTCCTCAATAAAATCTTGGTTGGATCACAACAAATTATTGCTAAACATGTCAAAAACAGAATTCCTAGTACTCTCCAGTCCTTACTCCAAGGTATCACAGACCACAATTTCCATCAATACTGCAATATTTACCATTAGTAAATAAATTAAAAGTTTAGATGTTTTTCTAGATAGCACTCTGTCTTTCAAACCACAAATTAAGTACGTCAAGCAGGGTTTTCTCAGACTTCAGTTTCTTGCTGGCTTTAAAAAACTTCTCTTCACTGCTGAATTTCGTATTGTTCTTCAAGCTTCTTTATTCCCAATTATTGACTACTGTAATGCTTTATAAATTGGTCTTCCTGCTGCGACTCTATAACCTATCCAACTCTTAATCAACTCGGCTGCACGAATCCTGTCCTTCACAAAATGCTCAGATCACATTACACCAACTCTAATTCATCGCCACTGGCTATTCATATCCGAACACATCAAATATAAACTGGGAACGATAATATATAAATTTCTGAATGACATCTCTTGTCCATAGTCCAACTCCTTACTCAAATTTTACCAACCCACTCGTTCTCTATGCTCATCACAACACCTCCTTCTCGAAGTCCCCTCGCCAAAAGAAGCACACCTCTATATTACATGCAAATGCTCCATCTCCATTGTCGGACCTATGCATATAGGGAGTCAGTTGGACTGTTAGATGATCGAGGGGTTAAAGGGGCACTTAGAGAAGATAAGGCCATCGCGGAAAGATTAAATGATTTCTTTTCTTCGGTGTTTACTGAAGAGGATGTTGGGGAGGTACCTGTATTGGAGAAGGTTTTCATGGGTAATGATTCAGATGGACTGAACCAAATCATGGTGAACCTAGAAGATGTGGTAGACCTGGTTGACATACTTAAGAGTAGTAAATCACCTGGACCAGATAGTATACACCCCAGAGTTCTGAAGGAACTAAAAAAATGAAATTTCGGACCTATTAGTAAAAATTTGTAACCTGTCATTAAAATCATCCATTGTACCTGAAGACTGGAGGATAGCTAATGTAACCCCCATATTTAAAAAGGGCTCCACAGGCGATCCGGTAAACTACAGACCGGTTAGCCTGACTTCAGTGCCAGGAAAAATAGTGGAAAGTATTCTAAACATCAAAATCACAGAACATATAGAAAGACATGGTTTAATGGAACAAAGTCAGCATGGCTTTACCCAAGGTAAGTCTTGCCTCACAAATCTGCTTCACTTTTTTGAAGGAGTTAATAAACATGTGGATAAAGGTGAACCTGTATTTTATTTATTTTATTTAAGAACATTTCTATACCGACTTTCACAGACACAGTCTGACCAAGACGGTTCACAATTTCAAATATAAAAAGATAAAAGAAAAGAAAATTAAAAAATAATAACTAAACAAAACAACTACATAATAAAACAAAATAAAATATAATATAAAGAAAGAAAGTAAAGTAATAGATAGAAAAAAAAATACAATATATATTTATAATCCCTAATTCTTTAACATAACTATACTAATTTATAAAAACAAGAAAAGCCAGAAAAAATAAAGAAGAAACAAAAACCACTGTTTTCACATGGTTTGGCTATAACAAAGCAAGCTATTAAGAGTGTTATGTGTGTTGAATAACCGCTAGTAGTATGAGAGTCTTTAAGGAAATGGGTTTGTTTCGACAAGTCCTGCGAAGGCCATCTTAAATAGATAGGTTTTTAGTACCTTCTTAAATTCCTTATGATCAGTGATTAGTCTTAATGTATTTGGAAGCGAATTCCAAAGTATGGGTCCCGCCACCGAAAACGCTCTCTCTCTAGTTATATTGAGTCTGGCCAGCCTAACTGTGGGAACATCAAGTAGATACTTGGTGGTAGATCTAAGATTTCTGGTTGGTTTGTATAACCGTAATGAGGTACAGAGCCAAGTTGAGTCCGAATCATGTATTAATGAATGGATTAATGACAGTATTTTGTATTTTACCCTAAATTTAATGGGCAACCAGTGCAAACTAAATAAGATGGGGGAGATGTGATGTCTCATAGGCGATCCTGTCAGTAATCGAGCAGCAGAATTCTGAATCTGTTGCAAAGGTCTTAGAGTCGAGTCTGGTAAACCCAAAAAAAGACTATTACAATAGTCCAATCCTGAAAAAATAAGAGATTGAAGAACCATTTGAAAATCTGATTTAAATAATAATGGTTTTAATCTCTTTATTGTCTGCAGTTTGAAGAATGAATTCTTAACTAAATGAGAAATATGATGTGTTAGAGACAGATTGGTATCTAATTGTATTCCTAGGTTACGAGCTAATCTTTTTACTTCAATAACCTCTATACCTAGTGTGACCGAGGAAGGTGGACAATTTGTAGGGTTCTCGATCACACTTAACAGAAGAAGCTCTGTTTTTTTTTAATTGAGCTTAAGCCGGCTGTGGCTTAACCATTGCTCAAATGTCTTTACATACAAATTACATAATGAAATGGTCTCAGTCCAGGATGATTTATAAGGGACATAAAGTTGTATATCGTCCGCATAAATTTTATATTGGACATCCAGTGCTGACAATATCTGTATATATATAGTGTACTTGGATTTTCAGAAGGCATTTGACAAAGTTCCTCATGAGAGGCTTCTAGGAAAAATAAAAAGTCATGGGATAGGTGGCGATGTCCTTTCGTGGATTACAAACTGGCTAAAAGACAGGAAACAGAGAGTAGGATTAAATGGACAATTTTCTCAGTGGAAGGGTGTGGGCAGTGGAGTGCCTCAGGGATCTGTATTGGGACCCTTACTTTTCAATATATTTATAAATGATCTGGAAAGAAAGTTCTTTTTCACTCAACGCACAATTAAACTCTGGAATTTGTTGCCAGAGGATGTGGTTAGTGCAGTTAGTATAGCTGTGTTTAAAAAAGGATTGGATAGAAAGAGAATGGTGAATAAAATGGAAAATGTCATAATGCCTCTGTATCGCTCCATGGAGAGACCGCACCTTGAATACTGTGTACAATTCTGGTTGCCGCATCTCAAAAAAGATATAATTGCGATGGAGAAGGACAAGGAGATGGAGAAGGGCGACCAAAATGATAAAGGGAATGGAACAGCTCCCCTATGAGAAAAGACTAAAGAGGTTAGGACTTTTCAGCTTGGAGTAGAGACGGCTGAGGGGGGATATGATAGAGGTGTTTAAAATCATGAGAGGTCTAGAACGGGTAGATGTGAATCGGTTTTTTACTCTTTCGGATAATAGAGACTAGGGGGCACTCCATGAAGTTAGCATGTGGCACATTTAAAACTAATCGGAGAAAGTTCTTTTTCACTCAACGCACAATTAAACTCTGGAATTTGTTGACAGAAGATGTGGTTACTGCAGTTAGTATAGCTGTGTTTAAAAAAGGATTGGATAAGTTCTTGGAGAAGAAGTCCATTACCTGCTATTAATTAAGTTGACTTAGATAATAACCACCGCTATTACTAGCAACGGTAACATGGAATAGACTTAGTTTTTGGGTACTTGCCAGGTTCATATGGCCTGGATTGGCTACTGTTGGAAACAGGATGCTGGGCTTGATGGACCCTTGGTCTGACCCAGTATGGCATGTTCTTATGTTCTGGAATCTCCTCCCACTTGAAATACGAAAATGTGACTTTCTTAAAAAGTTCAAAGGTCTTCTCAAGACTCATTTGTTTAAATCTGCCTATTTTTGAGTTTTATGATTTGAAAGTATATTTGCTATTCTTTTATGCTTTTTAATGTAATTTTATGTTTTCTTTTTGTTGTCAATTATTTTATGGGTGTTTCATTGTTAACTGCCTAGACCATTCTGTGTTAGGCAGTCTATAAACCTAATAAATGTAAATGTAAAGTGGAAGTAAGGAGGATACAGGGAACAATAGGCTGGTTAGTCTGATCTGGGTGGTGAGTAAATTAATTGAAGCTCTGCTAAAACAAAGGATAATGTAGTTATTGAAATTCAAAGGATTGCAAGATCTGAGATTTTACCAGATGTAAGTCTTATTGGATGAATCTAATCAATTTGTTTGACTGGGTGACTAGAGGGTTAGATGTCATGTAGCACCCTAGATAAATACCCTAAAGTGACTGACTGGGTTAGAAACTGATTGAGTGGGAGATGACAGAGTGGTTGCAATGGAATTCACTCTGATGAAAAGAATTACCAGTAATGTGCTGTAGGGATCGGTCCTCAGACCGGTTCTGTTTCAACATTTTCATAAGAGATATTGTAGAAGGGCTATCAGCAAAGGTTTGCCTTTTTGCAGATGATACCAAAATCTGCAACAGGGTAGACACCCTGGAAGGTATAAAAAGCATGAGACAGGATCTATTGAAACATGAGAAATGGTCTGAATGTTGGCTAAGTTTTAATGCTAAAAAAATGCAGGGTTATGCATTTGGGTTGTAAAAATGCTAAGGAGCAGTACAGTACGGAGGGAGGGGGGGGAATGGTGAAATACTTCTGTGCAAAGAGCGTAATCTGGGAGTGATCATATCTAATGATCTTAAGGTGGCCAAACAGGTAAATAAGGCGAAGGCAAAAGCCAGAAGGATGCTTGGATGCATAGTGAAATGAATAGCCAGCTGAAAATATGAACAAGACATTGCCTTAATTTAAGTCTTTCCTGAGACCTCATTTGAGGTACTATGTATATAATTCTGAAACCGCACCTTTTAAAGAATACCGGATGGATTCAGTCCAGTGGATAGCTACTAAAATGGTCCATTCTCTTCATCATAAAGCATATGGGGACAGATTTAAATATCTAAACATATATACCGTGGAGAAAAGGAGAGAAATGACAGAGAAATTGAAACACCTTCAAGGATTAAATGCACAGGAGGCAGGTCTCTTTCAACAGAAAGAAGGCTGTAGAATGGGTGGGAAGTGGGAGAGAAGAGAAGGATCTAGATGGCTGGGATGTGTAGGGGAGAAGAGTCAGAGAGAATGAGATAGTGAGCAAAAAATGAGGAGGACTGACAGCCAGCAAAGAAGTGATGGAGAGCTCAGAAAGGTTAGAAAGAGGCAGGTAAGTGATTGCACGGAAAATAAGAGAGATGAAAGGTGAGAAAGAAGATGGAGACAGCAAAAGTGTTGGTAATGAAGGAAAAAAAGACCAATGAAGAAGAAGGAAAAGTCATGCTGGGTCAGACTAAAGATCCATCAAGCTCAGCATCCTGTCTCCAACAGTGGTTAATCAGGATCTCTAGGAAGTACCCTGCAGATTCCAAAGAATAGATCCATTTCTTATTGCCCACTCCTAGGGGTGAATGATGGCTCTCCCCAAGTACTTGGACCGGTGCTTTTCAATATATATATAAATGATCTGGAAAGGAATACGACAAGCGAGGTTATCAAATTTGCGGATGATACAAAATTATTCAGAGTAGTTAAATCACAAGCAGACTGTGATACTTTACAGGAGGACCTTGCAAGACTGGAAGATTGGGCATCCAAATGGCAGATGAAATTTAATGTGGACAAGTGCAAGGTGTTGCATATAGGGAAAAATAACCCTTGCTGTAGTTACACAATGTTAGGTTCTATATTAGGAACTACCACCCAGGAAAAAGATCTAGGCATCATAGTGGATAATACTTTAAAATCGTCGGCTCAGTGTGCTGCAGCAGTCAAAAAAGCAAACAGAATGTTAGGAATTATTAGGAAGGGAATGGTTAATAGAACGGAAAATGTCATAATGCCTCTGTATTGCTCCATGGTGAGACCGCACCTTGAATACTGTGTACAATTCTGGTCGCCGCATCTCAAAAAAGATATAGTTGCGATGGAGAAGGTACAGAGAAGGGCAACCAAAATGATAAAGGGGATGGAACAGCTCCCCTAAGAGGAAAGGCTGAAGAGGTTAGGGCTGTTCAGCTTGGAGAAGAGACGGCTGAGGGGGGATATCATAGAGGTCTTTAAGATCATGAGAGGTCTTGAACGAATAGATGTGACTCGGTTATTTACACTTTCGAATAATAGGAGGACTAGGGGGCATTCCATGAAGTTAGCAAGTAGCACATTTAAGACTAATCGGAGAAAATTCTTTTTCACTCAACGCACAATAAAGCTCTGGAATTTGTTGCCAGATGATGTGGTTAGTGCAGTTAGTGTAGCTGGGTTCAAAAAAGGTTTGGATAAGTTCTTGGAGGAGAAGTCCATTAATGGCTATTAATCAATTATACTTAGGGAATAGCCACTACTATTAATTGCATCAGTAGCATGGGATCTTCTTGGTGTTTTGGTAATTGCCAGGTTCTAGTGGCCTGGTTTTGGCCTCTGTTGGAAACAGGATGCTGGGCTTGATGGACCCTTGGTCTGACCCAGCATGGCAATTTCTTATGTTCTTATGGCTAATAACTTTTTATGAACTTTTCTTCCTGGAATTTATTCAAACTCCTTTTTAGAACACTGACCACATTCTCTGGTAATAAACTCCACAGCTTGTATGCTGAGTGCAAAAATACTTTGTCCAATTTGTTTTAAATCTGATACCAGTTAATTTCATGGTGTGTACTCTAGTTCTTAACTATTTGCAAGCATAAATAACTGTTCCATGTCACTCATGATTTTATAAACCTCTGTCATATCTTCTCAATTGTCTCTTCTCCAAGCTGAAGAGTTTTGACATATTTAGCCTGTTTTATTCCCTTTTTTTATTTTTTGCCCTTCTCTGTACCTTTTCTAGTTTTGCTATATTTTTCGTGAGATAGGAAAATCAGATCTGCACACAATACTCAAGATTCGGTCACACTATATATCTACACAGAGGTATTATGAAATTCAGTTTTATTCTCCATTGCTTTCCAAATAATTCTAACATTCTATTTGCTTTTTTGACCATAGCTGCACACTGAGCTGAGGATTCAATTTATTGTCCACGACTCCAAGATCTTTTTCCCAGCTGGTGACTCTGAATGTAAAACTTGGCATTGTGTACCTATAGTCAGGATACATTTTCCCATGTGCATCAATATGTACTTGTCCATTCAATTTCGATTACCACTTAGATGTCCAGGTCCCCACAGTCTATTTGTGCTTTAATTACTTTGAATATTTTCGTATCATCTGTAAATTTGATCACTTCACTCATTCTTCCCTTTTCCATATCACTTATAACTTATGCAGTTGAGGAATTGACAACATAGAAAAAGTGCAAAACAGAGCAGCGAGTGTAAGGCAGGTAGTAGGGAGAAGCAGGATGAAAGAGCACTAAGGGAAAATTTTTTTACAGTATTTATCTGGTAAATACTTACAGTACCTGAATGTAATCCACTTGAAATGGCTGAAAGATGGAATATAATTCAATGAAATAAATAAATAAAGATATTATCTATTTTCCACTAGGGGCATTTTATTGTTTAGTGGTTAAAACCTAAAAACAGAAGCCCTAACTCTAATACAACCTAGTCAGTAGAATAAACAACTCTGTCAATCCATGAATATAGTACATTTACTGATTGACAAAGGTTGCTAAAATATTTTTGGGGAAAAATAATAAATTTATATTTGTCTCACAGTTTCAACAGGGCAGCAAATAGCTTGGTATTTTCTACCCCCTACAGATAATCCTGGGGGAATTCTGCGCTACTGCAGAGTGCAGAATTCTCCCCCTCCTCGTGCAGAATTGCCAAAGTCTGCGCAGAAAATGGCAAAGATGGATAAGAACCCGGCTTGCCACAAGCGGAGCACGTCCCGCTCGCAGCGAAGATGAAGGCCGTGAAGCGAGTGTGTGTAGGGGTGTGTGAGGGAAGGGTATGTGTCAGGGCTGTGTGGTGCATATGTAGGGATGGTGTGGGAGGGATGTGAGTGTGTGTGTAGGGGAGTGTGGGCATGTAGGTATTGGGTAGGGGTTGTGTATATGTGGGGTTTATAGGGGGAGTGTATATGTAGGGGGTGGGTAGGGTTGTTATATGTGGGGGGTGAGGGGATGGGGTGTGTGTGTGGTGTGTGTAGGTGGGGGTAGTGTGTGTGTGCGCGTGTAGGTGGTGGTGGGAGTGGAGTGTAGAGTGCACAATGGTGTGTGTGTGTGTGTGTGTGTGTGTGTGAGACTGCAAGCCTGGGAGGGGGTGAGAGAGAGAGAGAGCATGTGTAAGGGTGCTTAAGTGTGGGTGCCAGAGAGAGGGAGCTTATGTGAGGAGATTGTGAAGGAGTGTGTATGTGTGTGAAAGATTGGGAGCTAGTGTGTGTGAAAAAGGGATTGTGAGTATGTGAGGGTGTTTGTTTGTGAGAGGGAGCCTGTGTGAAGGGATTGTGTATGTGTGAGAGAGCCTCTGTGAAGGGGAGTGTGAGAGAAAGAAATAGGTAGCCTGTGTGAGGGAATCTACACGAGAGAGAAAGGGAGTCTGTGTGGGTGTGTATGCAAAAGAGAGAGGGACACTGTATACGGGGATGTGTGCGTGCGAGAGAGAGTGCGAGAGGGACCCTGTATGAGAGGATACCTGTGGGCAAGAGAGAGGAACCCTGTATGAAGGGATGTGTGCGCGCAAGATAGATGAGGATATGTGTATGTGCACTAGAGAGAGGGAGCCTGTGTGTGAGAGAGAGAGGAACAGAGGGAGCCTGTACAAAGAGTACAAAGTCAAAGGCAGTACAAAGAGAGGGGTCAAGCTCTGGGAATGGAGATAGAGTGGAAGGGGGTTGAGCCTAGAGGTGGAGGGGAGAGATACTGGCAGGTGGAGGAGTTGGGGCCTGAGAGGGCAAAGTGGCCAGGGGAGTAGGGAGAGAGAGTGTAAGGGACACTCTTAAGGGGAACTTCTAGGAAAATTCTGCTCAATATATTTAAAATTCTGCATCTTTAAGTAATTTTTTTTCTATATTACATTTTTAATTACTTACGTAAAGACTATCATGTATATTGTGTTATTTTGACCAATATAAAGTATGCAGAATTTTAAGTTTTTGTGCACAGAATTTTTTTTTTTTTGCACAGAATTCCCCCAGGAGTATATAGAGCTGGTACCTTATTGAAAATCTGTAAAACTACAGGGAAGAGTAGAGTCATTTATGCAATAATTTTGGCAGAAATCTCTTTACGGTGCTTCTCTTTGGTGATATAACTTTAGATATTTTCCTTCAGTGATGCTTCTTTTCATATTCATTTATAAAATTGCTCTGTAGACCAGCCCACAGCAGCATCCTTTAGATTTACCTACTGTGACTAATCTATCTCTGTACACATGCTGGGTTATAACTCAATAATAATAATACAACATGATTAAACAAAGAAACAGGAAACTACATTTCAATACCCAGGCTCAGTTCCTGTTCATTAGACTGGGAGTGCTAACCAAACAAGACTTGCAGCACATCAGACGACTGAGAATTAGATACTGTTTTTAGAGCATGATCTGATGGTTATTTTTCAGGTACCTTGCACTAGACACTCCAAAAGGAACCACACCAGGGAATGGAGGAGTAGTCCAGTGCTTAGAGCAGCAGCTTGAGAAGCAGGGAAGCTAGTGTTCAAATCCTGCTGACAATATTGTGACCTTGGGCAAGTCACTTCACCTTCCATTGCCTTGGGCACAATCTTAGGAGGTAATTCATTAAGCTGCAGGGAAAAGTACCGTGGGACTTACAAAGCAGGGATAATGGGCCCTGCTGCTTAGTAAATCCCATGGTATTTTTCCCCAAGGTAAAATAAGGTGGCAATAAATGGGCCCGCATAAACATGCAATGGTGGCCCCGGGACTGTGGGGCTGCCCTTGCTTAAAGGGGCTAACGTTCCCATGTAAGTCCTCCCCTACACCCCGAAATGTTGCCAAAAACTATGAGGGTCTCCACAGCTCCCCAACCCTGGAGGCAGTCATACAAAAAAATAAGTAAATTTGAACTTTTTTTTAAGGCTGGTCCTGGTCCCAGTTGCTTGCTAACTCCCCATCCCAAGGCAAAAAACAACAAGGGGACAACCTTATGCCGTGGAAAGATTTATTAATAAATCTTATGCCGTGGAAAGATTTATTAATAAATCTTTCCACGGCATAAGGTTGTCCCCTTGTTGTTTTTTGCCTTGGCTACGTGGGACCACCTTCTGATTTGCTTTATTGTAACTCCCCATCCCTCCATTTCAATACAAAATATGGCCCTGAGGCCGGGATGCTCATCATCCAGGACACACCTTTACTCACAATGTAAGCCCCCTGTGGTCCAGTGGCGGGCCTGAAGTGCCCCCTAGGTTCCAGGCCTGGCAGTGGCCATTTTTCAAAATGGCACCACCCAGCCTTTGTTGCCAGACCTTGAGCCTAGGGGATGCTCCAGGTCCTAAGCCCAGCTTCTTGTTCCTTGGGTTGAGCAAGGCTGCAATGCTGCATAAGCAATCTTCACAAACCCTGGTGGAAACAGTCTTAGCCATTGCATAATGGCAACACTTAGTGGTCAGACTCAAAGTGTCTGCATGTTAGGTGCCAGAGGAAAACTGTAGTCTGTGGTCCCTGTCCAAGGCCTATTATTTTAATAGCTGGGCTAGACTGTAAGGGGAAGGGGTCCTGAAGGTGAGCTAGAGCAGTGTTTCTCAACCAGTGTGCCATGGCACACTGGTTGAGAAACACTGCCTGATTCTCAGATCCAGACCAGCACCTGGGCTCTGTTCTCAGCACCTCAAGACACCAGCAATGGTTCTTAAACATGTAGAAGCTCCTTTCTTGGAACATGTAAAGTCTCCTATGCCTCCCCTTCCTAGCTACAGCATGAGCCCTGGAGCATGGAAATGAATAAGCACCATGCAGAGTATGGATAGCAGAGTCCCTCTTTGTTGGGCACACATATCGTCCCCCTTCTGAGCTTCCTCCTTTGAGTCCTTCCAGCCTCGGTCTTACCCCTGGGTTAATGAGACAGTCAGAACATGCACTGAGCACTAGATGTGACTTATTCTGAGTGTTGGGAGCAGCGGTAGTGGAGGAGCTCTGGCAGCCACGTGCGGCAGCCAAGGAAACTAACTGAGCTGACTGCCTGTGCCACACGGACTTCTCCTTTCTCTTGCTCTTGTATGTAGAGAGAACTGGTCCTTGGTGATGAGATCATGTGTGTCCTGGCACCTCCCCTCTTTCCTCTTTATTTTAAAATTTCAAAGAGAGACTGGCAGGTCTGTCAGTGCTTCCCTAGCTATTCTTCTGGCCATATTGAATCCTCTCCATGTCTGCACTGCCTGCTCCATGGAGGTTGGTGTGCCACACAAAATTTTTGTTAATATAGTTGTGCCTTGGGGGTTCAAAAGGTTGGGAAACACTGAGCTAGGGTAGGGGTCTTGGCATCTGGGGTTAGAATTTTTGTACTGGGGAGGGGTGGGGGTAGAAAGGCAGGGGCCAGGACCGACCTTAAAATTATTTTAAAATGTACTTTTTTTTTTTATACGGTTGCCTTCACGGGTGGTGGAAAGGGAGTGGGGGCAGGAGGGTTTGTGAAGACCTTCAGGTTTTTGGCAACACTGGGGGGAGGGCCTCTTTAAGCAACTGGCCTAGATACATCGGGACATGCGTTAGCATCCCAATACTCTGGGGGAAGTTAGTTACAACTCTCGAGTTGCAGCTTACCTTCAGGTCAAATATCGCAGCTTGTGATATTTTAAGCAAGCTGTGCTATTTGATTTGCATTGTTTAGGTAACAATGAGCTGATTAGCTTGCATTTGCATGCTAATAAGCTCATTATTTATTTAAAACGTTTATAGGCCACCTATGACCACAACTCCAGGCGGCTTACATAAAAAAAATGTACATAATTCTTATAACTAATGAACAAAAACAACCACAAATCATGATCAGAATTAAATTACATTGGTACGAGTACTTGTTTGCACCCAATAAATGCATCTTGAAATAGATACATTTTCATCATTTTCTTGAACATTTTTGTGTAAGTAGTCACAGGAAAACCCTCTGGTAAAGAGTTCCATAAGACTGGGACAGCTACTGAAAATGCCCTTTCACAAGTTTCAGCAAGTCAGGGATAGCAAACTAAGGGACCATCCAAAACCTGTGTGCATGTAGGATTTCAAATAAGTCACATTAACCCCGCATTAAGCGTTTACTGCACAGTAAATGACCTTTGTGAATGAGCCATGAAGTTTATAAGCCCTCTGGACACAGGGAAAATACCTATAATACCTGAATGTATCATCTTGAACTATGAATGAAAAGGCATGAGCTAAATATATATATAAATAAAAATAAATAACAAAGTCATAAGAGAAAGGCGAATTATAGTGGTTCACATTAACTGACATTTTAACACATTAAGCTACATAGTACGCTTTCACGGAGTGTCCACAAAATTATTTCCTAATTGAGACATTTTACAAATCACGCAATTCATATCAACTCAAATCATCTTCATAATGAACAAAGACAGAAAACCTCCTTGCTATCGTCATCAGTAGCTAAGGAATAAAATATATTTTCTAGTAATCCTTATAGTGTTCACACCTGCACAAGAAACCATAGATCCATTAATAACACTGTTTGATCTCCCCAGTGCATGAATATTTCAGTTATGTTGCTATCACAAAATGGATCTAAACAATTTTCTACTGAGATCCGTAGCTGCTAAAAGAAGAATGTGCTTCTTCTTCTTTTAGCAGCTACGGAATCTAGTTAAGTGTGTTACTGTCAAGATTACTTCACATTTGTCTTATGTTAACATTGCTTGAGGATGCAACAGCAAGAGCAGATGGGTTTGCTAATATTCTTACACATTGACAAAAAATCAGACAAGATTTCCCTAGGTTATTAGTCTTTTTAGATTTAAATCAGCTTTGTTCCTCTCTAAGCTCCTCCTTTTCATTCACCAGAACAGAAAGATGGAAACTGCTTGTGATCCCTTCTGAGTGGAACTGAGTTGGCATCATAACAGGCAATTTTCTGTAGGAGTCCTGCTGAAAATATCCCAAAGTGCCATAGAAGAGACTATCCTAAACATCTTTCTCACCAGCAAACTGTAAAATATCCTGTCAACAGGAAGCTAGGGGTGGTATGGGGAATTTAAAAACAAACAAACAAACAAACCTTGAAGGCTTTCTTTAAAAAAAAAAAAAAAAAAAAAAATTTGGCACCAAGCCAGCTACATGACTCATTGCCAGTGTTGTATGCTCCCATTTGGGGGACCCGAGTTTGATTCCTAAGCCCAGCTTCTTGGTCCTTGGGTTGGGCAAGGCTGCAATGCTGCATAAGTAATGTTCACAAACTCTGGTGGAGAGATAGTCTCAGCCACTGCGTCATGGCAACACTTAGTGGCCAGACTCAAGGTGTGTGTGTCAGATGCCGAAGGAAAGTTGTGATCTGTAGTCCCTGTCCAAGGAATGCCACTGTAATAGCTGGGCTAGATGGGACAAGATGGTTAATAAAAATGGATAAAAAATTCAGGGTAATTGCAAAGGAAGGTTCATGGTTCTGTAGCCCCAGTGTAGACCAGTTTTGAATGAGCTGGAAGTCCAGAGGAGAGGAAATTGCTGGACCAAAAAAAATGTGTGGTTCCACTATAAAAGATGAATTTTAAAAGTCCATCACGTGTCAAAACCAGGCTATACGTGCACAGGTTGGGCCAGTGCATGCCGAGCGGACTTTAAAAGCCATCCGTATTCTTGCGTACTTGCTGCTACGCGCACAAATCAAAAGTTCAAAAAGGGGCGGGGAATGGGCGTGGTCTGGGTGGGGCATGGGTGTTCTTGGATTTTGAAATCAACGCGTAAATACTTACATGCACAAGCGCATGCTGGGGTCCCCTGCCGCAAAATTTTATTTCTGCTATGGATAATGTGCAAGTTATAAAATAAAGATAAATATACAGATCATCAGGGTTTTAAGGGTTGGGGCTAACTAGAGAGAAAGCGCAGTTGCTTACCTGAAACAGGTGTTCTCCTAGGACAGCAGGATGTTAGTCCTCACATGTGGGTGACATCATCAGATGGAGACCGGCATGGAAAAGTTTCTAGAAACTTTGACTGGCAGACTGAGCATGCCCAGCCTGCTGCTATCTGCACGTCCACATGAGGTCCTCCTTCAGTCTCATAAGATAGCAAAATATGAGTGAAAAAATAAAACAACAAAACAAAGGAGAACCCAACATCGTGGGGTGGCGGGCAGGATTCCTGAGGACTAACACTTGCTGTCCCAGGAGAACACCTGTTACAGGTAAGCAACTGCACTTTCTCCTAGGACAAGCAGGATGGTAGTCCTCACATGTGGGTGATTACGGAGCTCCAGATTGCCCCCTGTGAACAGAGGGACCTACAGTGGCTGAACAAGGTGCCAATGGGCACAACACAACTGCGGCATTGTGGGAAACAGGGACAGTCTGACCCCACCAAGGCACGATGAGAACAGTTGGATTCAGGATTGGAATAGATTGTGCAGGACAGACTGGCCAAAAGCGCTGTCCTGGTAACTATCCCTGTTGAGACAGTAATGGGCCGCGAATGTAGGGCGAGAACTCCAGGTAACGGCCCTGCAGATTTCGGCGACATGGACTGCATGCAGATGGGCCACTGACGCTGCCATAGCCCGCACAGAGTGAGCCTTCTCCCTGCCAGCCAGCTGGAGGCCTGCCTGCTCGTAGCAGAAGGCAATGCAATCCACTAGCCAGTTGGATAGGGTCTGCTTCCCCACTGCTGTTCCTAGCCTGTTGGTGTCAAAAGACACAAAGAGCTGGGTGGACTGTCTGTGACTCGCTGTATGGTCTAAGTAGAAAGCAAGTGCCCGCTTGCAGTCTAGGGTGTGGCGAGCATGTTCCCCCGGGTGAGAGCCAGGCCGTGGGAAGAACGTGGGTAGGATGATTGACTGGTTGATGTGAAAAGCAGTCACCACCTTGGGCAGAAATTTTGGATGCGTGCGCAGCACTACACGATCATGGAAGAATTTCGTGTAGGGAGTGTACGTAACCAGGGCCTGGATCTCACTAACCCTGTGAGCGGAAGTTATCGCCACCAGGAACATAACTTTCCAGGTGAGGAACTTCAGGTCACAGGATTTGAGAGGCTCGAATGGATGTCACATGAGCCTCGCCAGGATGACGTTGAGATCCCATGGGGTTGCCGGTGGGCGAAGCGGGGGCTTCAGTTGGAGTAGGCCCCACATGAAGCACCCGACCAGTGGCTATACTGAAATAGGTGCCCCAGCGACCCCCTGGTTGTAGGCGCTGAGGTGTACCCAGACCGAGCTGGTCTGGAAGCCAGACTCAGACAGGTGCCACAGATAATCCAGCAGGTGGGGGAGCGGGCAGGAGAAAGGGTCCAGTCCGTGACCCCACACCAGGTGGAGAAACACTTCCACTTTAAGCTGTAAGATTTTCGAGTGGAAGGTTTCTGGGATTCAATCAAAACCCTGGAGACCCCGTCTGAGAGCTGCAGGGGCTGGAGGATCATGCGCTCAACATCCACGCCTTGAGGGCCAGGGCCCAGAGGTTCAGGTGGTGCAGGGTGCCCTGGTTCTGCGATAGGAGGTCGGGGGCCGTCCCCAGTGGAACCAGTGCGCTCATGGACAGGTCCTGGAGCAGAGGAAACCACACCTGCCTTGGCCAGGAGGGTGCCACCAGAATCATGGTCCCCCCGTTCTCTTGAAACTTCATCAGAGTCTTCGAGAGGAGCAGAATTGGGGGGTTCACATACAGGAGGCCTTGTCCCCAGTGAAGGGAGAACACATCACAGGTCGGATGGCCCTTTCCTGGAATCAGGGAACAGAACATGCTCACCTTGTGATTGTAGGGAGAGGCGAACAGGTCCATGTCCGGCATGCCCCAGTGGCGGAATAGGCTGGCTGCTACTGCTGGGTTTAAGAACCACTGGTGTGGCTGGAAGGACCGGCTGAGGCAGTCCGCCAATGTGTTTAGGTGGCCAGGCAAGTATGCGACTCGCAGATACATCCCCTTGGAGAGGGGGGAAGGAGTCCCTGCCTCTCTGCTTGTTGATTTACCACATTGCCACTTGGTTGTCCGTTCTGATGAGGGCAACCTTGGAGGAGAGCCTGTCCTGGAAGGCCCATAGAGTGTACCGGATTGCCCGCAACTCCAGAAAATTTATCTGGCAACGAGATTCGGCCGCAATCCAAAGGCCCTGAGTATGTAGGCCATCCGTGTGGGCCCCCCCTACCCCTGAGGTGAGGCGTCGGTGGTGACGGTCACCTGGGGTGGGGCAGGCTGGAATGGGAGTCCTATCTCTAGATTGGACAGAGCTTCCCACCAGACTAGATAGAGACGGAGAAGATCTGTGACTGTCACTGGCGCTTCCAAATCCTGGGATGCCTGCCGCAACTGACACCTCAAGGCCCACTGCAGGTCTCTCATGCGGAGGTGGGCCAAGGGGGTCATGTGGACCGAGGCTGCCATATGGTCCAGCAGGCAGAGCAGCAAACAGGCTGGTACCGTCGCTTTGTTGTAAACTAGAGTAGCCAACGAAGAGAGGGTGGCCGCTCGATCCCTGGGCAGAAAAGCCATCGCTTGTGCTGTATACAACCTGGCACCGATGAAGTCCAGCCATGGAGAATGATAGAGGTGTGACTTGGGGAAGTTGATAACGAATCTCAGAGTCTGTAAGGTGTTGACTGTCAAGGTTAGAGCGTTCATGGCCCTGGAGTGTGAATCGCTCTGGATCAGCCAGTTGTCCAGGTATGGAAAGCCATGGACCGAGCGACGCCTGAAGTAGGCAGCCACCACCACCAAGCATTTTGTGAAGATGCGTGGGGCTGATGCCAGCCCAAAGGGCAGCCCTTTGTATTGAAAATGTGCCGTCCCCACCAGAAAGCGGAGGTACTTCCTGTGGCTAGGGACAACTGCAATGTGTGTGTAAGCCTCCTTCAAGTCGAGGGAGCAGAACCAGTCTCCTCTTCAGAGGAACGGAATCAGCGTGCCCAGAGAGACCATCTTGAATTTTTCTCTTACGAGAAAACGGTTCAATGCTCTGAGGCTGAGAATGGGGTGCAGGCCGCCGTTCCTCTTTGGAATGAGGAAGAACCTAGAATAGAAACCGTGCCCCCACTGTTCGCAGGGAACTGGTTCTACCACGCCCACCGCTAGAAGGGTGGAAAGTTCCGATTGGAGGATGACCTGATGGGCAGACGAATCCCATGATGAACATGGGGGAGCGGTCTCTGGGAGCCTGCTGAAGTTTAGGCGGAAGTCCTGGCGGACAATGGAGAGGACCCAATGGTCCGAAGTGATCGTTTCCCAGCGGCGGGCGAAGCAGAGGAGCCTGCCACCGACTGGGGGTTCGGCTGCCATGGGAACTGGCGTTTGGCTTGTGCCCCCTCGCCGCCAGTCAAAAATTGACAGACAGGGCCTGCTGGGGGGCTGGTTGGGGCCTCGGTACCCGCTGCTGTTGGCCTCGGCTTCTGCGAGTGGGCCGAGGTGGCTGAGTGTGGGCAGCTGGAGGGAAGTATTTCCTCGGCAGGTAGAAGGGCTTGCGAGGGCCCGGCCTGGAAGACCTTCTGGCAGTGGAAGGGTCCTTGGAGGGGCTGGCGGAGAGTTGCTGAAGAGTATCATGCTGATCCTTCAGTTGCACCATGACGTCTTTCACCTTATCTCTGAACAGGTTCTTTCCCGTGAAGGGGAGGTCCGCAATTCTGTCCTGCACTTCCAGGCGGAGGTCGGATGCTCTGAGCCAAGCCAGTCATCTGGCACAGACGCCCCCCGGTGGCTAGGCGGGCTGCGGTCTCAAAGACATCGTAGGTCGACCTGACTTTGTGTCTACCTGCTTCCAGGTCCAGTGTAGCGAGGGCAGTTAGGGACTCCTGCTATTGCTGGGCGAGGTTCTCCGCAAAATCTTGGACCTGCTTCCACAAGTTGCGGTCATATTGTGTCATGTACAGCTGGTAGGCCGCAATACGGGCCACTAGCATCACCCCCTGAAACATCTTTCTCACAATGCCATCGAGCTCCCGGCGTTCACACCCCGGAGGGGTAGAAGCATGTGTCCTGGAGCATCTGGCCTATTTGAGTGCGGACTCCACCACCGCAGATAGGTGGGGTAAGTGCCACCATTCAAAGCCCACTGCCTGTTGAGCCAGGTAAGTCGCATCAGCTTTCCTGTTCACCTGGGCCACCGACACCGGGTGTTCCCACATGCGGAGGAGGAGCTCTTTAAAGATGTCGTGGACGGATTGCCCGCAACTCCAGAGCGTTGATGAACTGGAGGACCTCCAGCATCTTATGACGGGAGTCCACCTCCGACAGGAGTTGGAAGGGGATGGCTTCTGTCATTGCCCTCATGAAGCTGGCAAAAGATAGGTCCTCGGGGGGGGGGGGGGGGGAGAGCAATGCTGTTCTTCCGGAAGGGAAGGTTCTGAGAGGGGTCGTCAGAGAACTCAGGCAATGTGTCCGAGGCGTCATCACCCCATGGGTCATAAGGGTCCTCCTCCCCACTAGGGTCCGGACGCCGAGGGCGGGGACCAGGAGGGGCAGCAGGCCTGGGCCCCAAAGGCACTGAGGGCTGTGGAGGTATTGATGGCATCAATGGGCCCTCGGGCATCGAGGGAGGGCATCAGCCATGGTACACCGGGGAGGGGGGGGGGGGGGGGACGACTGGCGGCGGCCCGGGGAACCGTAGGCATGGACGCCTGGTCCGCATGGCCTCATCCTCCTCGGAGGACCTGGGATCACTCCGGTGGAGGGCATCAGTGGGTGAGGAGGCATCAGGGGCCTCTCAGGCACCAGTAGGGCGCCAAGGACGTCTAGACGCTCTAGCACGAGCATTGAAGGCAGAGGCTCGGGCACCGGTATGGGGGCCGGCAGCTTGACGCTCTGAAGCGCTTTGAGCACCGCCAATTGCACCATGGGGTCCAACTCCTCCTGGAAGTCCTATGTGGTGAGGACTGATGGAGGGGGACGAGGCATCGCTGGTATACCCTCGGAGGAACCATGAGGGGGCCCAGCGCCCAGCACCATTGCTGGTGGGGAATACTTTGGGCTACCAGGGGAACTGGAGGATGGGGCCTCCGGTGGCTGGTGCTGTTCCGGACCCGGAACTGTGTCGGGACAGTGACCGGTGTCAATGCTTCCTGGATTTCCGGCGCTCGGCACGGTCTTTCCTTGGCGCCAAGGACAATGATGACCCCGAAATTAGGGAGAGGGGAGAGACCACCGAGGATCGATCTCCCTCTCCACGATCCTTAGGG
This sequence comes from Rhinatrema bivittatum, assembly GCF_901001135.1. NCBI lineage: Eukaryota > Metazoa > Chordata > Amphibia > Gymnophiona > Rhinatrematidae > Rhinatrema > Rhinatrema bivittatum. The sequence continues at coordinate 203,152,405 of NC_042622.1, read as the reverse complement.
GTACTGGAGAGCGGGACCACCAGGGGGAGAGATGGGGATGGTTCCCTGCAGTCCTTAGGTGTGGAGGATAAAATGCCGAAGTGGACAGATTTGGAGAGCCAAAAAGTTTCTCAATTTTGTCCAGGCGAGCACGCTGCCCTTTGGGGGTCATTTGGTCGCACAAATGACAAACTCAGACGTCATGCGAGGTCCCCAGGCAGAGGATGCATATCTCATGTGGATCCGCGATGAACATGGTTCGCGGGCACTGTCGAAAAACCGACACCATTGAAAAAGAGGTAGTGCGTGGTCGATGACCGACGAGGACCCAGAAATGGGAGTCGGGAATCGACCTCGAATTGCAGAGGCAAAAACCGAGGGTACCTACCAGGAACTGAATGCAAAGGGGGACCTGACGCAGAAGGAAAACCCCAAAAAATGCAAAACAGCACTGCAAGGGTTTTGGAGCTCTACCACGGCGAGGCTACTGCACCGCGGAAAAGAAGAGACTGAAGGGGTACCTTGCATGGACATGCGGATAGCAGCAGGCTGATCATGCTCAGTCTGCCAGTCAAAGTTTCTAGAAACTTTGACAAAATTTTTCCGTGCTGGGCTCCATCTGATGTCACCCACGTGAGGACTACCAACCTGCTTGTCCTAGGAGAAGGAAGGTTATTAAACTAGAAGGTTTGGAATTTCTATCCCTTATCTGGGCAAACTAGGAACCAACTGAGAAAACCGGTAATGAGGTCAGCACGCGTATCTATTAAAATCCCCCCCACTTATTTTGCGGTAGAAGCAGCATTTGCGTGCTTAGGGATGCACTCACTTAAAATTGCATGCACATGTACAGACATTCAGGCTATTTTATAACGTGCACATATACATGTGTATGTTATAAAATAGCCATGAACCTGGGTGTGGGCCGACAAACGTGTGTACATGTGTGCGTGTGCGCTGCTTTAATTGAAAAGGGTACCCAAGTTAGTGCAGAAATCTTTGCGGTTTCCATATATTTGCAAGAGTACTGCAGAAAATGTTAATTCTTTAAGATGTAGTTCTCTTATTCTCCTTTAACTTCTATATCTGTTATTTTTTCAATGTGATCTTTCTTCGCCTCTCACTAGATTATGCCCATAACCATTTTTAATATTTCTTTTGGTATGGTTTCACAAAAAGCTCCTTACATCACTTTTCATCTGTGGTCCTTTACATGGCTCAACATTGAAAGAGAATTAAGAAAAATAAAATAACTGATATTTTATTATGAAGTTTAAACATTTGGAATTAATTCTGGCAAATACAGAACTAGAAGGATAGAACTGCAAAAAAGATGTGAAAGAAGGCAAAGAAATATGAAGTTAAGTATCATTTTTACACATAAATAATACAAAGATGCAATTGCTAACTTAATACAAAGGGCAAACAAGAGTGGGCTGACTATAGTGCAAAAGACAGTGCTCTGTATTAGCAAGTAAGAAACCTGGGTATGGTTCTAATTCAAGTTTTTGTTCTTTGGGCTGACTGAAGTAGATCTTTCAGGTCCTGGTGGAGGGTTGAGGGAGATACCATGTTTAGTATTATACCCGATTAATCAAAGCAGCACTGGATTTAGCTCTGAAGGGATATACACAAACATCAAACCTTTTCGGTTGGAAAGAAATCAGTAGATCTAGGGGTCACAAAATTAAACTCCAGGGAGGACGACTCAGAACCAACATCAGAAATATTTGTTCACGAAGAGGGTGGTGGATGCCTGGAATGCCCTTCCAGAGGAGGGGGTGAAGACGAAAACAGTGAAAGAATTCAAAGGGCATAGGATAAACATTGTGGATCCCTAAAGGTTAGAGGATGGAAATGAAGGAAAGAGTGCATGGCAATAACTTGCTGGTGCAGCGGTTACTACCCTTAGCCAATAAGCCTTCATACTTTTGATGCAACTCCAACATTGCTCTCTGCTTCAACAGTAGGGGGAAAAGGAGAATTGGATTTGGACAGCATCCAACAAGGGTCCCGACTTTTATGGTTTGGAGGACTGAAAAGCATGGGGGTAACCAGCACAGAGCAGCAGTTACTACTCTTAACAGAAGGCATGGGATTACTACCCTTAACCAATAAGCCTTCAAACTTTTGATGCAACTCCAACATTGCTCTCTGCTTCGACGGAGGGGGGTGGGGTGAGGGTGGCAGGAAAGAGAAACTTGGATTCAGAGTCAACCAGCATGAGCCATCGGTTTGGGGTACTGATGCGCAGATATTAGTGAAAAAAACGCAGGACTGTTTCTATGGCTAATTCCAAGCAGCACTGACTGATATATAGGGGTAAACTGTGCAGTGCTGCAGATATTATCATGGGAAGCTTGCTGGGCAGATTGGTTGGACCATTTGTTCCTTTTCTGCCTTCATTTCTATGTTCCTATGTTTATACATCCTTCCTTCTCAGATATCAAGTCACTACAATACTTGGCCTAGTCATGTAAAAGCGGCAATTTGCCAAAACACTGAAACTGATGCGAGTGACTTTGGATGCAACAGTCTACTTTTTAAAAAATGGCAGTGATTCCTACTTCTACATAAGATTTTTGTTTTGGGAGAGAGGTTCCAACAAATAGAAGACTAGTAGGGATGAGACTCAAATTGTATGACAGATCAGCTGTACAATCAACTGTTCACTATAATCTTGGAATTTAAAAATTACAGTTTACTTTCTTTCCTAAGGGAAATAATTTAATTTTGAATCTTAGAAAGATGGAAGTGGTGTATTTTTCTAGGTGAGGGAAGGTTGCTGATGATTTGTGTTCCTATTCTTTGTCATTAATGTCTAATTCTATTCAATTTTATGATATGGTCCATAATCTAGGCTTTGTATTTGATTCTCAACTTTCATTTAAATCTCAAATACAGTCAGTTTTAAGATCAGGCTATTTTAAATTGAGGTTATTTTGACTTTTAAAGTACATTTTGAATTACGATTTTCAGACTATTGTTCAAGCATTTATTTTAACTACCATTGATTACTTTAATTCACTGTATTGTGGGCTGTTTCCCCATCTTAGGGCTCTGCAGGTCCTTCAAAATTCAGCAGCCCTTTTAGTGACAGGACCAAAATTTCAGCAGTATGTGACATTTTGGTTTTATCACTTGCATTGGCTTCCATTAGAGCGGAGAATCAAATTCAAAGTCCTGGTTTTACTATTTAAATCTTTAAAAATGGAGGTGCCATCCTCTCTTGTTGATTGTTTAACTTTGCATAATCCATCTTGAGAATTACTTTCATGTGGGACTGTTCTTTTAGAGATTCCATTTGTTAAGGATTCTCATTTGTATGAAACTAGATGTGAGGCTTTTTATATTATGGGGCCAGAATTGTGGAATTCTTTACCTCCCTGTTTACAGCTAAATAATGATTTCATTTCTTTACGAAAATAGCTCAAGTTCCTCTTTTATTTAAAAAGCTTTACAGACTATGATGTGTAGGGTTAGTATGATTTAGTGTTCTGAGCACTATGATTGGATCAATTCCTATTATTCTGTTTTATATATTTTATTTATTTTTGAATGTTTTTTATGTTTGCTTATTGAATTGTATTTTATGTATTTTAAGTTTTTATTCTGTAATCCGCTTAGCACAATAAATTTGCTATAAGTGGACAAAAATATTTTAAATAGAAAAACAAGGCAGATACAAACCTCTGGAATGCTTTTACTGAAGTGCTATTTGGTAATATGGATAATTTAAACCTATGTTCTATCAATGCAATGATGCTAATAGTATTTGAAAAAATGTAGTTTCATTTTGATAAAACTATAATTTAAAAAGACTACAACCCCCTCCCCCCGTGTGAAACTTGAGCTGTATCTAGATCATGAAGTTTCTACAACTCTCTGAGCCTCCTATTTATTTTATTGATTTATATTCCCATTTTTTTTATTTTTGTGATCCCCTCTTTCTCCTTACTTTCCCCAACTCCCAGCGGTGATGTATGTGAAACAAGATCCATCTCATGCTAACAAAACAAAAAAGATACTGGTGTATTAAAGCCTTCAGTGCTTTTCTTGCATTAATACTGGGATGCTTTTTAATATTACTAACCCTGATGGACAAAAGACCCAAACCCTAGTCTCCTGAACACCTATGCCAAACTACAGGCTCAGTCCTGCTAAAACTGCAGAAACAAAAATCAGTTTTCTTATAATTACTTTCATAAAAATTATATTACATTATCATTCTAAATGCTAAAAAGATCATGATCTATGCAGACTAATTTAGGCAGGAAACAAAAAGATTCAAAGATCCCAAATTAATAAAAATTGATATATTTTAAAGCAAAAATGTTAATTTCTTACTTGATTAGCTCTTTCAAGGTCTGTCATGATCATTTCAATTTCATCAGCCCTGTGGAAAGAAGAACAGCCTTAAATCACGATACATATAACAAACATGAAACACAAAGTAAAGGGTTGTACTTTTGAAAGACTGAACTGCTATCTCTTTCATAGAGCAAACTAAAGGTGTTTTGCAAGGTGGAATTCTCACCTATAGATCATAATCCTGGGAAACAATACAAACCAAGGACGCAAAATTAGATTTCCAACAATAAAATGATGGGTTAGTGAAAGAAAGTACTGAGTCTATCCACTCTCTTTTTAGTGCACTAATTCTTATTTTATGCAGGCTCATACACTTGCTTTCTAGCACGATTTTGCAGATTCTTAAACTTTTGTTATGATCCTATCAAGAGAAGTACCCCTCAGCAGCTTCTGCTCTCTGTTCCTTGATCTATTTGACTCAATCTCCAATTCCAGAACAATATAATTCTCAGGCTAGGAAAATTTCCATCTCCAAGACATGCCTGAAATTCTTGGGGACAACCAGCATTGCCTACTAAAGTGTCTGCTGAACAATAATGAAAAACAGACTAATGTGTGTTTATGTAGTTCAATGCTTTTTCTCCTTGGCATGAACTCCCTCAAATTTTTATGCTATGCTCCAACAGGCAATATCTATTTACCATGAGAACTATATGTGGGGGATTTAAATGTTTAGGAATATTAGTGTAGCACAATCACCTAAATTACCATTCTTTTTAATCCAAATGTTGATAGGAGTCCATAATCTGTGAATAAATATATATATATATATATATATATATATATATATATATATATAAAATAAGATTAGTGTTTGGTGGTGTGTCTGTCTGTTGGTGGCCAGCCAGCAGTATGTGCATGTGTACACGTCTCCAGTGGCTAAGCGAGTTAAAAGGCTGCCCAAGCATTGGTGTCCCACTCATGTGGCAGACGTCCACAAAGGGGAAAGTAAATCAGCATTGCCAGAAGACAGTGGCTTTTGCACGCCAGCAGACAGAGCAAATGCCTGTGATGCCTGCATCGGCCCAAAGGAGGGACAATTCCACAGCAGTAGAAGGGGGGAAATGGGCACAGTGGTGAGGTCTACCTGGGGAGGACAAGGGGAAAATGTGCTGGAATTGGGCTTGGGAAGTAGAGATTGTCAAGGTTGGGTTGGAGGAAAGAGTGCTGGGATAGCGCTGGGGAGTTGGGGAAAGTGCATTGAAATTGGGCAGGGGGGCTAGGGGAAAATCACTAGGCTCAAGCTGGACAGTAAGGGAGTCAAATATCTTCTACTGAATTTTCAGCATTTGACCTACCTCCCCATACGTTGCTCCAAATGAAAACCAAATCATTTTTTTGCTTTCAAAGATGTCTGCTCCAATATGTTGGGACCTTCGTTTTCAGTGATTTTTTTCCCCAGACGTTTATCAGTGTTTATTATAACAAACAAAAATGGGAGAAAAATCAGTGGAAAATATGATTATTTTTTCCCATTGAAGTTCTCGTTTTTTGCTTGTTATAATAAACACTGATACATTTGTGGGAAACTAAAATAAGAACTTAAATCAAAGGTCCCTACAATATTATAGTGTGCACACTGGGGTGAAGACTGCATTAGAGTGAGATTTTGGAATGTCAAATACAATGTCGCCTAGTGAGCAGAGGATCAAAACTTTTAAATTATCAAACTAAGGCCTGCAAACTTGCTTTAGCAAAACTTTATCAAAAGAAAAAAATACAACAGGTATTTCTAGCTTCTGCCATCACTTCTCAAATATGAAATTCAGTTTTCTAAAGAAAATGCAGAAAAATATGACTTAAAATGATAAAATAGATCTTACTTGATAATTTTCTTTCCTTGAATTTTGCTAGACCAGTCTTTACACTTAGGATTCCCAGATCTTTAGCTGCTAGAGACAGAGGGCACCACCCTTTTCATGACTTCATTTTTGGCCATAAGAAGGGAGAGGTCTCAGACCCTTGCCAGTAGCCTTCTGCCAAAACAATTGGACAAGGACCTTCTTCCTCTTCTTCCTTATTATTATTATTTTTTGGATCCTTCAAGGTTATTCTCCTTTCAGGAGAGAGAGAAGAGGAATAGAGAGGCAGATTACCTCAGGCATCTCTGTTTGTAGCCCTTGTGTTCCTGGGTGGTACTTGGACTGGTCTAGCAGGACTCAAGGAAAGAAAATCATCACGTAAGAACAATTTTACCTTTATTTTCCTTCTGCAAGATTAGTCCTTATACTTGGGAGTTACAAAAGCCATCCTTAGGCTGGGTGGGAGGAAGACAGGGCTGCCCTAAGGACCCATGATATGAAGGCCGTGGCCTTCTTAAGCTGTACATCCAGCCTAAAGTGTTTGGACAAGTAGTGCAGGGATGACCAGATGGTGGCCCTGCAGATTTCATCTGGGAAAACCAACAATGCTTCTAACCAAGACAACGCCTGTGCCCTTGTAGTGTATGTGCGCAGTGCCTCTGAGACTTGCCCATCATACAGTATATAGACTTAACTGTTTCTTTGATCCATCTAGCTAAGGTGATCTTATTGGCTTCTTCTCCCTTACACAGTCCTCTGAAAAGCAAAACCAACCTATCTGATCGCCTGAATAAGTTCATCACCTTTAGGATCTTCATAGAACTCGACCCACATTCAGAAAATGTACTCTTTTTTTCCTTACTCTTATATTCTTTTCTTCCAAAGGCTGGCAGGGACACTGATTCAAATGGAAGGGAGACATCGTCTTTGACAGGAAACATGGTACTGGCCAAAAGGTAACTGATTGAGGTGAAATTACTACATAGGGTTCTCTGCACGAGAGAGCTTGCAACTCTGAAATGCACCTGATGGTCCAAATTGCTACCAAAAAGGTAGTTTTTAACAATAGGTCCTTGATGGATGCCTGTTTTAATGGTTCCAGGGTGCTTTTACTAGCACCCTAAGGACCAAGTTGGGAGCCCACTGAGGAAAAAAGGGTCTGAAGGGTGGTTGAATACAATTCATCCCTTTTAAAAAGCACCAGGTGTGTTGCTACTTAGGTACTTTTAATCTGGCCCCTATAACAGGATATTTTTGCAACTTTCACTATCAGTGAGTGCAAGTTCATATCCAGGTCCTTCTACAAGAAGTCTAGCTAAAGAATTCCAAATTATCCATATCAACTGAAAAGCAGGTTGTTAATACAAACAAAAAACACACTTTGAAATGTCTGTATGCCAATGCCAGATGTCTAAGAAGTAAGATGGGAGAGAGAGTGTATAGCAGTGAATGATGACAGCCTTAATTGGCATCTGGTGGAAGGAGGATAACCGCCTCTTGAGTAATATGTACAATTCTGGTCACCGCATCTCAAAAAAAGATATAGGGCGACCAAAATGATAAAAGATGGAACAGCTCCCCTATGAGGAAAGGCTAAAGAGATTAGGGCTGTTCAGCTTGGAGAAGAGACGGCTGAAGGGAGGATATGATAGAGGTCTTTAAAACCATGAGAGGTCTAGAAAGGGTATATGTGAATTGGTTATAATAGGATGACTAGGGGGCACTCCATGAAGTTAGCAAGTAGCACATTTAAAACTAATTGGAGAAAATTAGTTTTCAGTCAACACACAATTAAGCTCTGGAATTTATTCAGAGGATGTGGTTAATGCAGTTAGTATAGCTGGGTTTGGATAAATTCTTGGAGAAGTCCATTAACTGCTATTAATCAAGTTGACTTCGAGAATAGCCACTGCTATTACTGGCATCAGTAGCATGGGATCTACTTAGTGTTTGGGTACTTGCCAGGTATTTGTAGCCTGAATTGGCCACTGTTGGAAACAGGATGCTGGGCTTGATGGACCCTTGGTCTCACCCAGTATGGCAATTTCTTATGTTATGTCCAATGTCCATGGGGAAGTTTTATGTTCCCAGCAGTAGGCCTCAAATAGCCTCCAGACTTGAATATATCCTAATGAGGTTGAGCACTTATTTGCTTTCAGCATGGCCACCACTACTGCCTGGGAATAACCACTGCCTTGCAGCTATGCCCTTGCAATGGCCAGGCCGTAAGACAAAATGAAGATGGGTCTTCCATTGGTATTAGCCGTTGCCGCAGCAAATCCTGTTTTCTGGGATGTTGCAGAAGGGACCCCATTAGGAGTCTTAATAGGTCTGTCTAACCAAGACTTCCTCAGTCCTTCTGGAGCAACCAGTATCACTTCTGAGGGGGTGATCCTCTATATTTTTTATTACCCTGCCTATTGCTTGAACATTTTCCTTTCCTGCAGTGTGGGAGGCTGGCAGCTGGGGCAGGTTCTTCTCTGCACAAATGAATATCTTGCTTGCATCTTCCGCAAGCCTGGAGCTGCAAGTGCCCCCCTTGCTTGTTTACATACTGCCATAGTACAGACTGCCTTTCCCTTGGCAGAAAGGCTTGTAGTGCTAACCTGATGGCCCTTAAATTTAACATATTTGTCGGCCACACAGCTTCCTCCTCTGACCAATTCTCTTGCTCTCCATCTGAACATGCTGCTGTCTGTGTTTAGAACAACAGAGTAAAGAGGCTCTAGGTCTATCCTTTTCAAATGTTTATAGGGATTCATCCAACAATCCAGACTCTTCTCTGCTGCCAGGAAGAATCAGAGGCAGTGGTCATAGTTCTGGAAGGCTGGAAAAAAGAGCGTTACTAGTAAATGTTATAAAGGGCACATATGTGCCCTGGTCCACAATACTATTTATTTATTTACATATTTTTACTATACAGACGTTCACGACAAAGATTCTTATCACACCGGTTTACATCAAACCAAATCTTGTAACAGATACATATAACGAATATCTTCGAACCAAATTTAGGAGGAGAATTAGATAAAGTAATAGAAATAAAGTAAAGCATAACATATCAAGTGGTTTTCAAGATAAATACAATAAAACCTCGAAGAGGGTATAGATAATTTTGAACATAACTCTGCACTTAGTTTGGATATTAAGGAAGGACAGGGCTATCTGGGGGAAGGGGGGGGGGAAGAAGCAACTGGGGGTCGGGGAGGGAAAGAAAATTCAACATTATTACATCAAGTTTTGAATGATAATTGCATCTGAAGTCCATGTTAGTGTCGCAGGATATTAAGGGAAGGCTTGTGTGAATAACCAGGTCTTCAATTTCTTTCTAAAGGTAAGCGGGCATTGCTCCTGGCGTAGGTCAGGGGGTAAAGCATTCCAATGGGAAGGTCCGGCGGTAGAGAAGGCGCGTTTCCTTAATGATGGGTGGAGTGTAGACTTAGTGGGGGGGGGGGGGGGGCTTGGAGAGTCGCTTTGTAGGCGGATCTGATTGGTCTTGTGGAGGAATGAATGTGGAACGGTATTTTTAGTTGGAGTGAGGACTGATTGTGGATGGTTTTGTGTATGATAGTGAGGGAATAATGCAGTCTATGGTGGCTGCATTAACCCCAATAACTGGAGATAATCTAACACTCTGGGAAATCCTAGGGTGCAGAATGTCCCTACTAGTTCTATTATTTTGGTGATCCTCCTGGGAGGAAAGATTATGCGTCCTTCTATCGTGTCGAAGAGATCATCTAGGAACTTCAGGGACTGTGAGGGATCTAAGCTGCTCATTGTATAATTTACCTCCCTGCTCTTTAGGAGCCAGACTGCCCTGGCTGAGGCTTGCCAGTTCTCCTGGGCAGTCTTCACGCTGATGAGCCAGTCATCTAGACAGGATTGCACCATTCTTCCATGCTTGCACAGTGATGTTGCCATGATTACCAAGAACTACATAAAGATCCTTGGGGAAATTGTATGCACAAAGTGTAGAGGCTGAAACTGGAAGGGTTTGCCTAGCACACAAATGTCTTTGGTGAGGGGTCCTGATAGCTACACAGAGGTGGGTTTCTGCCAGATCTGGTGACAACAGACACTCTCTTTTTCGTACTGCCATAATGCATGAGTGGAGAGTCTCCATTCTGAAGTGGGATACATTGTACCATTTAGAATTGATGATGATGTATGCATGCTGATAGCATTGCGTTTTGGTACACTCGCTTAGCAAAATCATCTAGGCATTTATTATCCTTTCCAGGAGGGTTGGACGCATGTGTTTTTGACTTTCTTGTCCTCCGTATCGCTGACTCCACGACGATGGACTCATGCGGTAATTGCGGAGTGGAATATGTAGAGGGTTTTTGCAACAAACTTTTAAGTCCATTTTTCTAGATACCGCTGATAATGTGAATGGTGTTTCCCATGATTTTTGAAGAACACTGTGTAATACATTCTGTGGGGGAAGCGATGTAGGTTCCCCTGGCGTATCGAAGATTTTCAAGAGGCCCAACGTCTCCGCTCTGGGTTCAGGTAATTTTTTGTACTTCTAATCGTAAAATGGTTCCCATCTTATCCACAAACTTTGGGTAAGATAGGTCCTCAGGGGGGGGGGGGGGGGGGGGGGGGGGGGAGAATGCGGTTCAGGTGGTTGCTCCGGCGGATCTGAAGGGTAACCGGCGGATGAGGAAGGCGAAGATTGTGATGATATCGAATGCCTTGTAGAAGAGTGAGAGCGAGCTGGTGACGAGGGCTGTGGTTGTATTGGAGCAGGTGCTGGTTCCACCGGGAATAACTGGGGCTGCTCCTTAGGTTCCCTAGGACTAGATGGGGATTCCGGTGGTAAGATAAAAGAAGACTGCAGCGTTTCAAAGAATCCCGCTAAGGATTGTGAGAGCTCCCGGAACACCTGTTTGGTCTGTGATGCCATCGGTTGGCATTTATGCGGTGCACCCAATGGTGGCGGGTTCCTCCTGGGAAATATCTGGTTGGAGTGACTGCTGGGTAGAAGGCCTCGAACCGTTGTCCCCCTGTAAGAGGTTATCGTGACATACTGAGCGATGTTCGGAGGATTCCCTGTCAGATGACTTGGAGATGGAACGAGAAAAAGCTGAAGAGGAAATCGGTATTATCTGCCTCTCCGAACGTCCTGAGCTCTCTGACCTTCCTGTATGATGGGAGGAAGATGAGGTTGATGACTTGCCTTCAGTGTAATGTGATGATCAACGACTTCTATGTCTATGAACATGGTGTCATCTGGAGGAGGAAGAAGAACTTCTATGGTGGTGTTTAGACTTTTTATGTCTATGTGAATGTTTACTATCCGTAGGAGAATCCCTCCCCGATACTGATCTTTTTGAAGATGTATGGCTTCTTACTGTCGAGGATTGTCTGACATGTGTCACTAGGGGTTGTAATTGTTTTATAACCTCTCTGCGTACCTGCGCCAGCCCTGGAAGCGATCCCGGCTCCTGGTGTGATGTGGTCAGTACCGGCTCTGGTGCCTGTTGCACCGGTGTTCGTTTCTTCAGAGCCGGCTCCGATATCCCCGGCGCCGGCCCCTTCAGCGTCGGCTCTAGTGGTCTCGGCGCCGACTTCGATGTTTGCAACGGCGGCTCCGGTCTTTTTGGTGTCCGCTCCGCGTGACCCGCCGAGCGGTGTTGTTTCATCGATGCCGCATGTGTCAGTAGGGCTGTCGCCCCATCCGGGGATCTGCCCTGGGTGCCGATGGATCCCGGTGCACCCGTATATGATCGGAATACCGCCGGCGCAGTCTTTTTTGAGCTGACGGAGAGTGCCTTCTAAAAGTCCTCCGTTTGGACACGGGGGTTCGTGGCATATCGGTGGGTCCTAACCCAGATCCCTGGGTTTCCTCCTGGTCCTTAGGCCGCTTATCTTTACCTCCAGTCCTGGAGGCCTGTGGGTCCCACGACGAGGCTCATTTCTTCGTGGGTGTTGCCAGCGACGCCGGCCCCAGTGAAGAGTGAGCTGTCGATGACGTATCTCCCACTTTGAGTTCCAGCATCCTGTAGGCCCTATGACGCCGGACTCGGACATCCGTCCACAAAAATCACAATCGGATTGATTGAGATCCAGTCCCAAACAGCGATAGCAGCGATCATGTGATCCGGTCCCAAACAGCGGTAACAGCAATCATGTCCGTCCGTGACAGACATGATCTTACCGCAGGGACACGGCATAAGAATATAAGAATATGCCATACTGGGTCAGACCAAGGGTCCATCAAGCCCAGCATCCTGTTTCCAACAGTGGCCAATCCAGGTCATAAGAACCTGGCAAATACCCCAAAACTAGTCTAGTCCATGTTACCGTTGCTAATAATAGCGGTGGTTATTATATAAGTCAACTTAATTAATAGCAGGTAATGGACTTCTCGTCCAAGAACTTATCCAATCCTTTTTTAAACACAGCTATACTAACTGCACTAACCACATCCTCGGGCTTGAAGCCCAATGGCTTTTTTGACATTTTCTCTCAAAAATAAAAAGAAGTGTGAGGAGAATTTAGCTCCGCGTGCCCACCCGCGTGCGGAAAAAACAGTCTGAGGAGAATCTGTTACTTTCCTGCGCGGAAACACACGCGCAGCCACAGAGACTGAAAAAACCTGCACTCTGCTTGTTAAGCTCCGCCTCCCGGGCCCTGATTGGCAGTTCCCATGATAGCATGGCTAATTCAGCCCTGCTATCAACGAGAAATAGTGTATTATTGGGTAGGGGCTGATTACGAACAGCATCAGTGGAGAGAACTGCAAAGGCAGAAATAGGGGTGGGGGTGGAAAAGGAGCTCAAGGTGTTTTGAGGGGGTGGGGCCTTTCAGGTGTAAGCCTGCTTGAAAAGCCAGGTCTTTAGATTATGCTTAAATTTCTTTGGGCAGATCTCTAGGCGTAAGTTGGTGGGCATAGTGTTCCATATTGTAGGACCTGCAATGGAGACAGCTCGGCTTTTGGTGGAGGTTGGTAAGTTTAGGAGATGGGGTGTGTAGGGTTGCCAGGTATTGAGTTCTGGTGGGTTTTGTAGAGATGCTGTATGCTAAAATGGCGCTATATGCTAAAAAGAAGCATTTGAATTGATGCTAATATCAAAGAACATATCACACCAGTTCTTTATTCAATGAATTGGCTCCCCATTCACTGGTGGGTCAATTACAAAGTAATTATGTTAATTCACAAACTACTTTATTTATTTAGCTCATGCCTTTTTCACTGTAGCTCAAGATGAGTTACATTTAGGTACAGTAGATATTTACAAAACATCATCTCCAAGGATCAATTCAGTTCTAAGGATTTATTATCCTTCACAAGTACTAAGATCTTCCAATCAGGGCTTATCTGACATTCTTTCCCCTTGCCTGGTACATCTTATAGAGACTAGGAATCAGACTTTTTCTACTGTGGGCACACTGTTATGGAATACATTACCTGCCTCCTTGCAGACTATGGCAGCCACCCAAGCATTTAAGAAGGTTTTAAAAATAATTTTTGTTAACAGGCAGTTTCTTTCTTACTGCTTGATACTTTATATTAAGTGATATTGCTGTTAGTATGTTTTTACACAATTTTATTTACATTTTGTGTGTGTTATGATCACTATTGCCAGATGGCCCCAACACTTATCTCTTGCACCAAATCATGTGTTCCAACTAAGGATTAAACCTAAAATAGCTCCTCCTCTTGTCGTTCTTGTACCAGCTGCTCCATGAAGCAGTCATTTATTTCATCTAGAAACTTTATCTCCTTAACATGATCTGATGTGACAATTCCCCAGTCAATACTGGCGTAACTAAAATCACCCATTATTACTGTGGTGCTAATTTTGCAGGAAACAAAATGCACTGTAGAATTTTTATGGATAGAAATTCCATGTAGGAAGGGGAACAGAACAACAGTGGGGGTGTACTACTGTCCATCTGGCCAGAATGGACAGATAATGAAATGCTAACAGAAATTAGGGAAGCTAACAAAATTTTGTATTTTACTACTTATAAGTCATCCATAGCAGAAGTAAAGTTATGCAGCAGGGGATCCCGGCGCACATCAGCATGCCTAAATACGCGCAAATTTTATGGTTACATCCTAGAACGCCCCCGCCCTAACACTTTTAAAAACTTTTCATCTGTGTGCACAGCGGCAAGTGCGCACGTATCTTGCCGGCTTTTAAAATCCACTTGGTGCACTCCAACTAAAAATACCGTTCCACATTCATTCCTCCACAAGACCAATCAGAGCCGCCTACAAAGCGACTCTCCAAGCCCCCCCCCCCCCCCCCCACTAAGTCTACACTCCACCCATCATTAAGGAAACGCGCCTTCTCTACCGCCGGACCTTCCCATTGGAATGCTTTACCCCCTGACCTACGCCAGGAGCAATGCCCGCTTACCTTTAGAAAGAAATTGAAGACCTGGTTATTCACACAAGCCTTCCCTTAATATCCTGCGACACTAACATGGACTTCAGATGCAATTATCGTTCAAAACTTGATGTAATAATGTTGAATTTTCTTTCCCTCCCCGACCCCCAGTTGCTTCTTCCCCCCCCCCTTCCCCCAGATAGCCCTATCCTTCCTTAATATCCAAAGTGGGTTGGGCTTTTAAAATTCACATTAGTATATGTTATCTGTGAATCAGTAGTATCTCTAAGATAAAGGCTAAATCCATAGCCCAAGGAATTAGATATAGTGCCAGACAAAACCAAAGTGATGCCAGGGAATCTCCCTGAAATATTCCTTGATGGAACTTGATGTTAGGAATGACAAAATGTCCATTTTTATAATTCAGATGGATTGCAGTCTACCATATTTTCATGGTGAACTTTATATACTCAGTCATTCCAGGGTTCACACTCTACATTTCAAGGCAATTTATTATCCAAGAGTGTGGGATATGTGGGCTGTTACCAAAAGCTATCTTATAGTCAAATCTATGCAATACTGAGATTTCAATTTTAATTATAGATAACCATGATGGCTTTACTCTGCATCAAATGAGCTTTGCTCTATATACTCTTCTGTTGCCCTTCTGTTCTATTATAATGATCACAGTGAGACTGGAGGATATAATAAATCAAATTAACAGACTAAAAAAATAACAAATTACTGGACTTGATGGTATTCAACCCAGTATTATGAAGGAATTCAAACATGAAACTACATAAGAACATGCCATACTGGTTCAGACCAAGGGTCCATCAAGCCCAGCATCCTGTTTCCAACAGTGGCCAATCCAGGCCATAAGAACCTGGCAAGTACCCAAAAGCTAAGCCTATTCCATGTTACTGTTGCTAGTAATAACAGTGGCTGTCAACTTAATTAATAGCAGGTAATGGACTTCTCCTTCAAGAACTTATCCAATCCTTTTTTAAACACAGCTATACTAACTGCACTAACCACATCCTCTGGCAACAAATTCCAGAGTTAATTGTGCGTTGAGTGAAAAAGAACTTTCTCCGATTAGTTTTAAATGTGCCACATGCGAACTTCATGGAGTGCTACCTAGTCTATTATCTGAAAGAGTAAATTACCGATTTACATCTACCCGTTCTAGACCTCTCATGATTTTAAACACCTCTACCATATCCCCCCTCAGCCGTCTCTTCTCCAAGCTGAAAAGTCCTAACCTCTTTAGTCTTTCCTCATAGGGGAGCTGTTCCATTCCTCTTATCATTTTGGTCGCCCTTCTCTGTGCCATCTCCATCGCAATTTCATTAAATTTCATCTGCCTTTTGGATGCCCAATTTTCTAGTCTCACAAGATCCTCCAAGTGAGATAGCGGAGATCACAGGAGTGGAGAGGCTCAAACGGAGGTTTCACGAGCTGCCCTAAGGCCACGTTAAGGTCCCAAGTGGGCGCCGGAGGACGCAATGGAGGTTTCAGGTGGAGCAAACCTCTCATGAAGTGTGTGACTAAGGGCTGTGTAGAAATAGAAATCTCCTACTCCGTTGTGGAAAGCGGCTACCTCACTGACATGCACTCTTATAGAGGAAGTTTTCAGGCCTGATTCTGACAGATTTATTTATTTATTTATTTATTTATTAACTTTTATTTACCGACATTCGTGAAACACATCATGCCGGTTTACAAAAAACTCAAACGGAGGAAAGTTACAATATAACAATAAAACAATAAAACAGTAAAACAGATAAATAGATAATAAAACAATAGCACAATAGAGCAATAATACAGGGGAGGGGAGTGGGAGGCGAGGATACCGGAAGGGTGGGAGAGGGGGAGCTAGAGGGGAGGGCAAGGCTGGACTGAAGGAGTGAAAAAACACAAATAGATGCAACTATATACAGTTGACGATAAGTACAGTTACAATCAGATTGTAGAGCTAATGAGGTGTTGAGAGACATTTGCTTAACAGTATTCACTTAAATATGAGATAAGAGGGGTTAGAAGGATTTAACGGGCGGCATTGGAGGGAAAAGGGGGGTCAAAGGTTAGCAAAGGAGGGTAGAGGAGAGGCAGGGTGAGTAGGGCGGGGAAGGGGTACAGAGGCTTAAAATATACAAGGATCTCTTTAACTACGTAGAGATACGGAGGGGTTGATGGTCGTTGGTCATTGGGAATCACAAGAAAATAAGTTTTTCTTTTTTTGTTTTTGGGTGGTAAAAGGGAGTTGCGGGGGAGGGGGAATACTAAGGGTGGAGAGTCGGCTAGGTGACAAGGGATAAGGGGAGAGGCTGAAAGGGAGGAGATGAGGGAAAAGTCGAGCGGAGGGGTAGGGTGAAAGGTAGGAGGCCGAAAAGGGAGGAGCTGAGAAGGGGGGGAGTAGTAGAGGTCGAGCAGGGGGAGCTGAGGGGGGAGATGTTAGGTTTGGTTTGTGTCGGGGTAGGCCTGTCGGAAGAGCCATGTCTTGACTCCTTTCTTGAAGTTGTGAAAGGATGTCTCTTGGTGTAAGAAGGTGGGGAGGGAGTTCCAGAGGGTGGGACCAGCAATGGAGAAAGCTCTCCTTCTGGTGTGAGTTGAGTGCGCTGCTTTGAGGGGTGGGATGTGGAGGGTGCCTGTATGGGTTGTTCTTGTGGGGCGGTCGGAGGAGCGGTGACGAGGCATTTCATCGAGCCAGATGCCAGAGATAGTCCAGAAACTTCGCAGTGGAACAAGTGAAGGGGGTTTATGGGCATGGACGTGCACCAGACAGTAAACCTTTTCCACTTAGAACAATTTGAGGCTCTGGAATTTGAAAGGGAAGGCCTTGAAGAAGATTGGAGAGCTGCATCCTCCAGGCCAGCAACATTCGGAGCTGCTTGTTAACATGGACAATGCAGGACATTGAATGATAAGCCTGAACCCACTGGGACTTCAGAGTCCATTGCATGACTCTCATGGCGAGGCGTGCCATTGGAGTGACATGTACAGAGGATGCCATGTGACCCAGCAAAATGAGAAAATGACAAGCTGTCGTGTAATCTCGATCCTGGAGGCATTGTGCTAGGGACATGAGAGTACAAGCTCGATCCTGAGGGAGGAATGCTTTCACCTGCACGGTTTCCAGGTCGGCTCCTATGAAGGATAGGGCTTGAGATGGAACTAGGCTGGACTTGGGATAGTTGATCAGAAACCCGAGAGACAGCAATGTATGGAGAGTTAGACTTAAGGAGATAAGGGTAGACATGGACGCCCTGACACCTCAGGTAGGCCGCAACCACTACAAGGCACTTGGTAAAAGCTCGAGGTGTGGATGCTAGGCCGAAGAGCAGTATCCGGTACTGGAAGTGCCGGGGGCCGACTAGAAATCGAAGGAATTTGCGGTGAGACGCAGTGATCGAGATGTGTGTGTATGCGTCCTGAAGATCCAGAGAGCAAAGCCAATCTCCTCTTTGCAGAAGAGGAAGTAGAGAGCCCAAGGTTACCATCCTGAACTTTTCCTTCTGTAGATACTTGTTTAAGGCACGCAGGTCCAGGATTGGACGAATGCCTCCTGACTTTTTTGGAATGAGGAAATACCGGGAATAGAACCCCAGCCCCTGCTAGGAGAGGGGCACCGGTTCTATCGCCAAGGGATTTCAGGAGGGTTGAAACCTCCTCCTCCAGAAGAGAGGAGTGGTCGGATGATCTACACGTCGGCCGAGGTGGGGAGTCTGCTGGTACAGACAGGAAGTTGAGGTGGTAACTGAGTCAGTACAGCAAGTACCCACTGATCTGAAGTGATCATGTGCCATATGTTGGTGAAGTGGCACAACTGACCGCCGACGGGTACGGACGGTAGAGGAGGTTGGCTTATGCTCTCCAGCAAGGAGTCAAAATCCAGCAGCTGGGCCTGGTGGAGGAGCTGGCTGAGTTTTCTGAGGCCTGGATTGTCTGGCCTGACCTTTCTGGTAAGGTCTGGAGGGGTGACCTCAAGTAGCAGGTGGATAATATCTCCGTGGCTTGAAGGACAGCCGCTTAGAGTCTCTTCGGAATGTCCTTTTAAAGGTGGACGGAAAATCAGAAGGCACCGATGAAAGCTGGCGTAGCGTCTCATGGTGGTCGTCTTTGAGCTGTGCTACAGTCTCCTGGATTTTATCCCTGAAGAGATTATCTCCAGCACAGGGCAGGTCAGCCAACCGGTCCTGTAATTCTGGTCTGAAGTCAGAAGACATCAGCCAGGTCCATCTTCGTGCACTAATCCCCCTGCGGACACCCTAGAAGCAGTGTCAAAAATGTCATAGGCAGCGCAGACCTCATGCTTGCCAGCATCTAGACCCTTCTGAGCCAGGGTATTGAGTTGATTCTGAAGCTGGTCGGGTAAAGACTCAGAAAATTCTTGGATCTTTTTAAATAGGTCCCTGTTATACTGGATCATGTATAACTGGTAGGAATGAATGCGAGAAATAAGCATTGAGCCATGAAAAACGTGACGGCCAAATGCATCCAGGGACCTCTGTTCTTTCCCTGGAGGTAT
This sequence comes from Rhinatrema bivittatum, assembly GCF_901001135.1. NCBI lineage: Eukaryota > Metazoa > Chordata > Amphibia > Gymnophiona > Rhinatrematidae > Rhinatrema > Rhinatrema bivittatum. The sequence goes on along the minus strand of NC_042622.1, from coordinate 203,133,377 downwards.
GGAAGAACGAGGCTTAGAATGTCATGCCTTTATCTGGGCTGATTCTACAACCACAGAATGGCGATCCAGCTGTGGTTTTTGGAAACCAGGGGCTGTCTGTACCAGATAGGTGGCATCTGTTTTTCGATTCACCGGTGGTACAGATCTTGGATGCTCCCAATTCCTCTTCAATAAGTCCAGGAGGACTTCATGAACGGGTATTGGCAAGATCTTCTTGGGTGCATCTACGAATTGGAGCACTTCCAGCATCTTGTGTCTGGAGTCTTCTTCCATCTGAAGTTGGCATGGTATGGCTTCAGAAATTTCCTTTACAAAATTAATAAAGGACAGATCCTCTGGAGGAGAACATCTTCTCTCCTCAGGGGGAGATGGCTCTGAAGGTAGATCATCAGAATCCTGGGAAGAATCATCGGTCCAAGGATCGTAAAGCTGATCACCTGCTGCCATAGGATCTCCAGAGGGAAGTAATGGTGCTATTCCTGAAGGATCAGGTCTAGGCACCGACGGCATCGGAGGAGGTACCGACGGCATCGATGGAGGCACAGATGGAGGCACTGATTGAGGATGGTGCGGTATCGAAGGTATCGGTGACATTGATGGGTGAGTCGGTGGCAAGATCCCAGACGGCCCGGGCATAGGTTCTGGCCTCGGTGTTTCCTCATTGTCCGATGACAGAGGAATCGAGGTGGAAGGCGTTGGACATACCAGTATCCTTGGTTCAACTGGTGGAAGGGCACCGATCAACGCATCCAGCCTGCCGAGTAGCAGTGCGAGCACCGTGGGAATCAGGTCGGCAACTGGCGCTGGCATCAGTGCCGGCGTCGATGGAGGCTGGAAGCCCTGCAGTGCCTTTACGATGTCCTCTTGGATCATCCGATCCAATTCCTCGTGGTAGCCTGGGGCGTGGAACCCCAGCTCTGGAGTAGGAGGCAGCACTTGCGTAGCCAGAGGGTCCACCGGTGAAAGTGGAGTCGCAGCTCCCTGCACCAATGAAGGTGGGGAATGATTTCTTTGTCAGTGGCTCTGTTGACGCCAATGCTGAGGGCTTGCCTGGATCAGCAGACTGAGCCTTCCGATGACTGTGTCAATGCTTTTCACGATGTTCTCCTTGGTCCTTCTTCGGAGCCGAAGAGGAAGAAGTCGATGCCTTCGGAGTAGTTGGTGCTGGGTGGACAGCACCAGGTGTCTCGCTGCTGGCGAGAGGTCGATGGCACCGGCTCAGACGATGTCGAAGCACTCGATGGAGTCGGTGGCTTTGCCTGAAAAAGAAACTCCATCTTCTCTGAGCGGGCCTTACGGCCCTTTGGTGTCATTTGGGCACATTTGGTGCAAGTTAAGACGTCGTGGTCCAACCCAAAACACAACACACAGATCCTATGCGGGCCTGTGATGGACATTGTCCGAGGACAATCGGGGCACTGACGGAAACCAGACACCATGGCTTCGACAAAAAATTAGCCGCCGTGCGGTCGATGGCTGGTAGGCCCTGAAGGGAAAACTCGACGGGAATTGACTGCAAATGAGGGTAAAGCCTTACCTTACGACCGAGGACTACGGAATCGATAGGGGGACCCCTATGGGGTAGAATTTTTTTGAAATTTTAGAAATAAGTTCCGTGAGGAAAATTCCTGTCAGGAATCTCTAGACAGCTCCTTAACCCGCGTGGCTACTGCTGCGTGGAAAAAAAGAGACTGAAGGGGGGGGACCCCTGCTGGATGCAGGGTTAGTGCCATGCTGGGCATGCCCAGTAGGTGCCAGTCAAAGTTCTAGAAACTTTGCCAAAAGTGTTCCATGATTGGGCTCCATCCTGATGATGTCACCCATGTGTGAGGACTACCATCCTGCTTGTTCTGTGAGAATTGAGAATATCCCAATGCCTTTGAACAGATCCATGGTACAGCTGTACCTTGAACACAGAAAAGGTACAGAGAAGGATGATAAAAATGATGAGGGGATGGAAAAGCTCCCTTATGGAGAAAGGTTATAAAGATTAGGGCTCTTTAGCTTGCATAAGAGATGACTGAGAGGGGATATGATTGATATTTATAAAATCATGAGTGGTGTAGAATGGCTAAATAGGAATCGGTTACCCTTTCAAACACTAGGAGTGTAGGGGACATGCCATGAAACTAGCAACTAATGGATTTTAAACAAATTGTAGAAAGCATTTTTTCACTCAGCATACAATCAAGCTATGGAATCTGTTGTCAGAGGATGTAGTTAAAGCAACTAATCTAGTGAGTTTCAAAAAAGTATTGGACACAACTGTGACAGGTGCAACTTACCTCTTCCCCCAGCCTACTTTTTGCACACTTTTCCCTCCCCTAATTTTCCAATACCACCTGTGAAAAAAATCTATATCACACCCTTCATTTGATAAAGTAGATCTTAGCATAGGTCGATTGCATTCAACAAATTAATCGCTGACTATAAATAATACAACATTTAACTTTGCCTACCAATAGGGTGACCACACCCTTGCCTGATAACTTTCAATTTGCAAAAAGAATAAGCCTCATGCTGCTGCAGGGTTGGCTGTAGAAGCCAACCCTTTTTTCACATTCCGCTGTCCAGGATGCAGGGCTGTCAAAGCCTCGCTCTTCAAGTTATCTGTAATTTGATCCTTGATTACCAGGTAAAATATTCCCTGTGGTGCGACAATGTCCTGGTCCGTAAAAAAGCAGGCGTTACTTATGAATATGGAACACAATTCTTGGGTAGTGAGCGGGCCAGACCTGACCATCAAAGACAAAGACTTGACGGACAACTTATCTCTATTCTCATCCACCATGCAACATAGGAAAAGGAAGAACGGTTACTTGGTATTCCCTATCTGACCATCTTTAAACACAATACTTGCTGTGTGTCCTTGGATGTGGTCAACCTCACCACAGCCCATGGCAGTGAACCTCACTTGCAGAAGGCTCCCCACCAACCTAGCTGCGGCCATATTTCAATCTCAGCAGTCCAGACCCATGCTCCCAACTTGGAAATCACTGTAAACTCACTGCAAGTTACTGTACACATATCAAGGTCCACTTCTGGAATTCAGTAATGTAAACTGTATATATAGCCACAAATATCTGGAGGCCACTTCCAGTAATTATCACTGCTACCTTTTCAATGTGTTTTATGCAAATTCCTCCAGATTATCTAACAGGATGTGCTGCCTGCAGAAGATTACCGGCTCTCAGTATACTTCCTGACCAGCAACAGTTCATGGTATCATCTATATTAAACTTGGCCGTGCTGTGTATTGCTGTAATGTATTGCATACTGCTGCAAATGTAATGGGCCTGTGCCTCAAACTTGGTAACAAATACTGTATGCTTCCTAAAACAAATTGTGGCCCATATGACCATGTCCCACATCTAGGCCACCATCCCCTCTTCCCCAGCCAACATCTGGGCCACTACCCTCCCCTTCTCCCTGGGGAAACCTTTACTATGCTTGATATGAAGTTGTTATCGTACATGCATGGAGGAGGGAAGCTGCCTGAATATGATCCCAGGAGATCTGCTATTGGCGAAATTATCTGACCCACAAGGTGTTTGTCATGTATCTTTGTCAGTCTATATGAATATAGCCTAGTGTCATAAAGGTTGCAGATGACAACTTATGCAAAGTTATCTGCCCAGATGACACCAAAGCAACAACCACACACTCCCTGGCAGAATACATATACCCATGTCATGTCTGAGGATTCCAGTGCTCCTTTGCAAAATTACATGAAGCCGAAGCAGCTGCCCAAGTGACCAGATATAATAAATGGCCAGCTAAATAAAGAGATGCTGGGGTGGACACATAATAAAAGTGTGATATCTGAAAAGGTAAGCCAAGGCAAAGCCATGGAACTAATCCACAGCACTCTGTATGTCTAACAATGTACAAATACTAACTCCTGAAACATGCAATCTGAAGGCGCTAGCTGTGAAAGACAGCTAATTCTAGTGCAAATATGGTGCCAACAGTATGGAGCATAGTGCATACCAGAAAGGATAGAGCATTCAAACATCATGCCTTATTATTCTGACATGAATTATATAACGAAAAAAACAGAGAACCAAAGAACTCACCTCTTGGGAAGAAAGTGAGGCTGGATGCTCAGTCTTTCTTGGGCCTAATAAGGCCAAAGAAAAGCCATTAATATCAATACTGAAAGCCTGGTCTCTAGCACAGCCCAATTCTAGCACAACTGAACAACAATTAAAACCCAAGTCAAATTCTAACTATTATCAGATTTTTAAGTTTTCTATAGTCACAATAAATTGAGTGTTGTGTAAGAATAAATCTTCAGACAATTTTTCCTGAGATATTGAGGAAATAAATATAATTTATTATATAGTGTAAGGTCCCAACCCATACCTCTGATTTCACTGGAGAGAGGTGGGGCACTCGAGAGGACATATCTGGCATGGAAACAATTGATCATTTGCTGAAACAATATGAAACATAAAGTAAAATATGCAGATGGAATGCATTTCTGTGAGGGGAAAAGAAAAACAATAGCTTAATTGTGCTATTACTTTTAAGGCCATCACAAAGCACTCATAAAGATGTGACTTGCCTACAGAAACGAGAGACTGAAGGAATAAGGAAATGGACCATCAAGTGACTCCAACACTACCCACACCGATATCCTGCAATGAGGTTGGGCATATGAAGAAGAACTGAGCACCCCAAAAGCTATCAGCCATTTCTTGAGGTAATAGCCATCTGCTAGGTTCTTGAGGGAACCTAGCAGATGGGAAATGCAACTTTTTAAGGTACAAAGGATGGCTCAGGTGAACTACTCCTTGAACAAGGCAGCAAAATGTGAGTGAGATGCCTGGAAAGTAAATATCACTATCCCCTTCTGCAAGACATGTCTTTAAGATAGGGGAAAGCATATAGGCGCAAGGAAATGTGGCTAGAAACTTAGACCGAATCATCCCCAAGAGTGATAAAAGTTACAGTGGCTAACCTACTCATATAAGAGCTGCAAAGATGCATAGAAAAGGCACCTATAGACCAAAAGTGAGAAATGACCTTCTAATCAGATAGATGAGAGTGAATTTTCTATATACTGCCATGCGCAGAGAGACTTGCCTGTGTGCCATCTGTGAAGGCCCAGTGACACGAGCCCCCAGCAAACAGGAGCCCGGATGCAATAAATGACCTACTGAAAAACAGAAAGCAGATGACTGAAGATTTCTGGACACTGCCATTCAGAAACTCCAACAAGCATGTGCTGTCAGAAAGGCCCAGCAACAGCAAGACAGTGGGGAATGGAGATATAAAGTTTAGAGACCAGAGGTGGGGCACTTGATGCTGCCTGACCTGGAAACCTGATTCTGATCAGTCATAAGCTGAGGGCACAGGAGTAGCCAATCACAAGTAAACTGTTTTGGCACAGCAGATTTTTAATTTATTTATTTTTTTTTTACTTTTTATCTCCTTGAGAAGAATCATGTGACAGACTATGGCCACAGAATACAAACCCAAGCATGATGAAACTGGCGCAACCTGGCACAGCCACCCAGGGCAGTGAATCCCATATGTATTAAGTGACTTGGAGAACAAAACCTATGGCAATGTAGTGAGAATTATCCTCCATATTCAGATGCTGACAAGTGTGCACTATCTGAGGTTAAAGCAACATGTGCGTTGCTGCCAGAGGCAGGACATCACGGAGTCAGCCCTGCCTTGGAGCTAAGCCACAGAGATCTGTTTGCACCAGTAAAGATAGGGATCGCTGGGGTGAACAATGCTTTTTAGCTTTAAAATTTATACCCCATTCAAGGCAGGGGCAGATAAAACACACAAGCCTTGAAAAATAAACTCCAGTGTAAGTTTGTAACAACATACAAGGAAGCAGAATAAAAACAAAACAACTGAAGCATACTAAGCAGGAGAGGTGAGTTTGTGATAAGAGCAACTCAAGCATACCTTGCACAACCATATTCCATGCCACCCATGCAGGACAATGTGGCCAAAAGGAAGAGCTACATACAGATGGAAATGGCAGGGAGCATGGAAGAGTCACAGATTACTGCTAATTCACTTCTGAAGGTGGACATAACTGCCAAAGATGTCCCCTACTAGGATGGTATAGTTGGGGAGAGAGCTGCAAGCTGATAGAGATGCACTGGAAAATGGGGTCACTGAAATTCAAAGTACAGATGCATAAGAAAAAAAGATGGGAGAGTTAGTTAGCATCACCCTGTTTGATGGAATTTTTATTTTTTTATACCAACTTTAAAAGCTACTTCCATGCTCCTTGAAGCCATGAAGGGGAAAGGGGAGGAGCCCAACAGACCCAGTTCCCCAGTAATGCTCGCAATGCAGCACACCTCTCACTACATTGTCTGCTCCCAAGACCCGTAGACCAGAAACCTGTCTCACAAGCTGGCCAGAGATTACCCCACACAAATGCAGCACCACCTAGCAGGTCTCTCATTCGGGGTGGGGGGAACCCTCCAGCGTTGCAGGCCACGCACTTGCTCACAGGATGTTGTGGCCATAGTCCTTTTGGTGCTCACCCAAGTCTCAGCACATTTTTTGTCTGCCTGGTGTGCAGTCATGGTATCTATATCCCTTTGGCCTTTCCTCATCCTGAGGCCTGCCTGGGTGGTTGAATCCAGCCAGGCGTTCAGTCGTGCTGGTACAGGATCCCTGATTGTAGCAGAGATGGCAGCCCAACTGATACATGGGGATTAAACTTTTTTTTTTAATTTCTAAACAGACACTAGATTGGCTGCCTTCACCTGGATGCCTTGCTCTCCATCCAATGAGGGCCCAAACCCGCAAACCACCAGAAGCCTGTAAAACCTTGCCTCACCCGATGCCTTCCTACAGATCCACAGACAAGGAACAGGCCATGCCCAGGACCCACGCAGCTCAAACTGCATGAACAATATGCTCTTCAAAAAGCTGCTGAAAGAAGAGAGTGGTGAGTGGACCAATCCACACTTACAATGTGGTCATTGATCCACTGCCCCCATCCTCTCTCCCTGGGATCCAGAGGTGGAGCACTGCCCCAGTTATGGCCTTCCAACCCCTATATCAGGATGGCTCAGCTCCTAGATGCTGAAGGAAAAGTCCATAATCAGTTATTAGCCAGGGGTACCTGGGAAAGCCAGAGCTTATCACTGGAAGAAAGGCAAGACATAGATCACTGTTTGGGATCTGACAGGTACAAGATGATAGGCTTGATGTACCTTTGGTCTAATCCAGCATGGCACGTATGTTATGAAAATCTATGTGATCATATACTCTATCTGTACTGACTGCAGAGACAGCTTGTAAATTATAGGTAGGTTATTGGTTAGTAGTTTTAATGGACATTACTTATATCTCCCTTTACGAGGAGAAGTATTCGTCCTGTTATTAGCTATTATGGGGTTAGTTCTGTTCATCTATAATCAATTAACGTTTGCAGTTTGCTAGGTCTTGATGAAGCGATGTTAAATGTTTCAGCCAAAAGTTGGATACTCCCCAAAAATTGGACATTTCTAATTTGGGGCTCTTTTTAATGTGGTTTTTCAATTTTTTTGTTGTTACTTCAGGCCATTCTATAGCTTTCATGTTTGCTTTTCCATGTCCTCCTGTATTCTGATCAGTCATTCTGTTTCTGTTATGAACTGCAGGATCTTAGTTTAAATTTTTCCAGAACTTTTCTGATTCATATTTGGTTAATGGTGTTTTAACAGTACTAATGTTCTTCCCCAATTCCTTGCTCTCTAAATGTTTTATTTTATCATCTCTTATTTCGCTTTTCTTCATATCTCCACAGTTTGTGTGTGCATTTGCTTCTTAAGTTACCCAAAAAGTTATAAAATTACCCTCTTGAATTTCAAATGCTATTTTTAATAAGCTATATATCCTTTACACTCTGATACACAAGATTTTAAGATGGTAGACTAAAACATGCAATGTTTTGCAGCTAGATCATATAACTCTTAATGAGAAGCCATACAGAATACTTGTTTAATCTATTTTAGTACATGCAAAAGCTCTATATTTAATGATGATGTAAACCAATTTCCTTCTGGACATTGTGTCTGTAGCTTTCAAGTCCCTGTCTGTCTGTTTGAATATTTTAAAACAAATATTTACTTACTTCAGTTAAAATGTTTATTAATGTTGAAATTATAGATTGTTTTTTACTATAGCAACAGCAGAAAAAATGTTAAATCTCAACATCTTCCAGGATTTTAATTTCTTTTTAGATTAATTCCTTCTCTCTGTCAGGCTGCTGCCCTAGTCATTGACTTCCAATGAACAATCTCTAGTAGTACTAAAACTTTCTCCATTTATCCTATTTTCTTGTCATAAAAATAATAAACATTTGTTAAGTCTGTTAGACCAAAATTAATTCTAAGATATGTAATATAACATTGTGGTGCTGTTGTGATTAAGAAGCAGCAATTTGCTACAAAGATAAATCTTAAAAATGCCAAACATGGCAAAGGACACCAGGATCTTAATTTTGCTTTAAGATATGCCAGAGTATCAGGAAAGAACTGTGCAGATAACATTATTTGTCATAAATTCTACCCATTAAAGCAGAGCTTCCCAAGCCTATCCTGTTTTCTTCTAATGTATTGAGATCATTGCTTTAATGCACAGCTTTCTAAATCTTTCCTGGGAACCCCACAGCCAGTCTGTTTTTCAAGATATCGTCAATGAATATGCATGAGATGCATTTGCATATCATTGAGACTACATATATGCAAATGTACCTCATGCTTATTCATTGTGGATATCCTGAAAACCCATCTGGCTGTGGGGTTCCCAGGAAAGATTTAGAAAGCTTTGCATTAAAGCAATGATCTCAATACATTAGAAGAAAACAGTTTTTGTTTTTTGGCGCACAAAAACATAAAACAATGTAAAACACCATGCCAGAAATCTATATAAATTAAAATATTTAGGAAAGCAAGCTGCAACATTACCAAGAGAAGGATTATTTGATAATAACTCTGCAGTTACTTAAGTCTATTTGACATCGTACATTAAGCAGATAACACCCAGAGGTCGATATTTAGCAGACTGGTGCACTGGAAAATTCCTTGGGTAACTGAAGTTTAGCCCTGCCCCTAGAACACCCTCGTTATCACCTCATTTTACTAGACATTTATTTATTGATGGGTTTTTATATACCGATAACCGCTTCCACATCGTATACCGATACGATGTGGAATTAACGTATAAGGAAGAAACATCGAGCGATTTGGTTACAAGGCTTATATATACTTATATATACTTAGATATTTCTCCCTCAACAATTATGTACTCTCTGCTTACTATGTTATGCACCTTTCCCTTATACGTTAATAGAACGGAAAATATCATAATGCCTCTGTATCGCTCCATGGTGAGAACCTGGGACAAGCTGGGTAAAGCAGGGCACTTCCTGGAACATTAATAGTCCTTTATCTATTAAATGATCTCTCAGTACTTATGTGCCACTATTAAACAGATTATAAAGATAGCTCTACAATAGGAGAAATGCAGTTATACTGAATCTTAAAGCAAACGAATTAGCAAAGAACCAGACCAATAATATACTCCAGCCTGTGCACTGGACCACAATGGCTCTCCTGCTCTAAGTTTACCTCCCCCAAGGTCTGAGACACACCCAATCCAGTTAGATTAGGTCACTTCTAGAAGGTTATCTGTCCTTTTTGGTCAATTGTTTTAAAAAACAGTCTTTATGCCCCAATATTAAGATTTGAACAGATTATTTGTGCCAGCTAACTCCAAAAGAGAAAGAGATTTTAACAGATTAAAAGCTGGAGAGCTTTTTTTGGGGGTTTTTTTTTTCTTAACTTTATGCAGCAACCAAACAGCAAATTAACTTACTAGAATAATATCTTACTATAAAGAAATGAAACACAGACTATAAAGAAAATTAAAACACAGACAGGAATTATTCACAGAAGCTTTCTACAAAACTTGAAAGTAATAAACAAAAATACTTAGCCACAATGCAAAATTCACTTCCACCAAGAGAAATCCCTCCAGCGTGTGCACTGGACCACAGTGCACATGCAAGAGGACAAGAGGAGAAATTATTTTAGACCTAGTCCTTAGTGGAACACAGGATTTGATGTGAGAGGTAACAGTGTTGGAGCCACTTGGCAACTGTGATTACAACATTATCAAATTTGACCTTATAACTAGAGGGAGTGCACTAAAGAAATCTATTTATTTATTTATTTATTTAGGGTTTTTATATACCGATTTTCTTGATACAGATCAAATCAACTCGGTTTACATAGAACGATAGTACATTAACAATAACTAGTCAAACCTCAAAAGAGGAGACAGATTGGGAGCAGAAGGTAAAAAGTTACATTATAACAAGGGTGAGTAACTTGGAATTGGAAATGAAGAGAAAGATAATCAAAGTAGAGAGATATAACAGAGAGAAGGGGCTTGGAGCTAACCTCAGGAGAATAACTCTAGCATTAGCATCTACTATGATAGCATTAACTTTCAAAAAAGGTAACTATGATAAAATGAGGAAAATAGGAAAAAAGTGAAAGGAGCAACTACAAAGGTAGAGACAGTAACTTTTAAACAGGTGCGCAGGATGGTGCGCACCCATGGAGCAGCTATTTTATACCATACACATGTATATGCGTGCATGGTATAAAATAGGCAAAGTGTGTACACGTGTGCAATTTTAGTGGGCGTGCCCCTATGTGCGCAAATGCCGCTTCTACTAGGTAAGTGGGAGGATTTTAAAAAGCCACATGCACCGATGCAATTGGCCATTTTCCCAGTTCATTCCCAGTTCATGCAAGTAAGGGATAGGGCTTCCTAAACTCCCTTGTTAAATACCCTCCTTTCTCCCCTGTTGGCCCTGACCCTTAAAAGTCCACTGATCTTTGTATTTTTTTTTTTGTTTTATGAGTTACTCACTATCCATAGCAGAAGTAAAAGTTATGTGGCAGGGGACCCTGGTGCGTGCTTGTGCACATAAGTATTTATGCACTGGCTTCAATGTGAAATCCAGGAACATCCATGCCTTACCCAGACTATGCCTCTGCCCCTTTTTTGGAAAAATAATTTTGTGCTCGCAGTGGGAGTTATGCGCGTATCCAGGCAGCTTTTAAAAATCCATTAAGCATGTACCGGCATATCTCCCGGTTTTGGCATCTGCATTGGGCTTTTAAAATTTGCCTAGAAGAGTTTAGCTTAGGCAAGGTAGAAGGAAGGCTAAACAACTAAAAGCATGGACAAAAGGTGAGATGACAGAGAGGTTATAATATCTAAAAGAACCTTTTTCAAGAAATGGAAAGGGATCTGAATAAAGAAACAGCTTAACTACTGGCAAGTCAGATATAAATTAGGAAGGCAAAGAGAGAATTTGAAAAAAAGCTTGCCATGGAAGCAAAAAAAACCTCATAATAAAAACTTTTTCAGGTACATTTGAGGAAGTACATTTTCATTTTCTTTCTTACTCCAAGTTATTTATTTCCTTGTTACATGTAACTGCTTTTCTGCACTATTGTTCAAATTGTATAGTTTATTATAATTGCACCCCTGTTTCTTGTGAACCAGCATGATGGGACTACCGTCCTGAATGTTGGTATATAAAAAAACTTAAATAAATAAATAAATAAAATAAGTCAGATGGACCACTAGATAATCAAGAGGTAAAAGGAGCACTTAGGTATGACAAAGCCATAGCAGAGAGACTAAATTAATTATGTGCTTCGGTATTCACTGAGGAAGACATAAGAGATATCCCCATGCCAGAAATGATATTTAAACTGAAACGAATCTCAGTGAACCTGGAAATAAAGGTGAGTCAGTTGATACAGAGTATCTAGATTTCTAGAAAGCATTTCAAAAGTCCTTTATGAAAGACTTCTAAGGAAACTAAAAAGTCATGGGATGGGGGAAGTGTCCTATTGTGCATTGCCAACTGGTTAAAAGATAGAAAACAGAATAGGGCTAAATGGTAAATTTTTCCAATGAGAAAGGTGAATAGTGGAGTGCCTAGGGATCTTTTCTGGGACCACTGCTTTTAAATATATTTACAAATGACCAGGAAATGGGAACAACATGTGAGGAGATCAAATTTGCTGATGAATTAAAATTATTCAAAGTTGTTAAATAACAAGAGAATTGTGAGAAATTGCAAGAGGATTTTGCAGAACTGGGACACTGGGCATGCAAATACCAAATTAAATTTAATGTGAACAAGTGCAAAGTGATGCACTTATGAAGAGTAACCCAAATTATGGCTACACAATGCAAGATTACACATTAGAAAGGATTTAGGTGTTATTATTGAAAATACATGGAAATGTTCTGCTCAGTGTGCAGCAGCAGCCAAGAAAGCAAATAGAATGCTAGGGATGCTAGGGATTATTAGAAAAGGAATGGAGAATAAAAAAATATCATAATGCCTCTGTATTACTCCATGGTGAGACCTCATCTTGAGTAGTGTGTGCACTTCTGGTCACCACATCTCAAAGCAGATACAGCAGAATTAGAAAAGGTACAGAGAAGGGCAACTAAAATGAAAAAGGGGATGGAACAATTCACCTATTAAGAAAGGCTAAAGTAATTAGGACTCCAGCTTGGAGAAGAGATGGCTGAGGGGACATATAATAGAGGTCTATAAAATAAGTGGAATGGAACAAGTAAATGTTAACCAGTTGTTTACTTTTTCAAAAAGTACAAAGACCAGGGGATACACAATGAAGTTAATAGATAACACATTTAAAACGAATAAAAGAAAATACTTTTTTTACTCACTGAATAATTAAGCTCTGGAATTTGTTGCCAGAGGATGTGGTGAAAGCTATTAGTGTAGCTGCGTTTAAAAACGGGTTTGGACAAGCTCCTGGAGGAAAAGTCCATTGACCATTATTAAAGTACAGTGGCAGAAATCCCTTGTTTACTCTCGGGATAAGCAGCTTCGGATCTATCTAACCCTTGGTATCCTGCTAGGTACTTATGACCTGAATAGGTCAGCTTTGTAAATAGGATACCGACCAGGTATGGCAAAAGTCTTATGTTCTTATATTCTTATGTAAACAATTTTTCCTTTCTTCATGGACAAACAGGTGGCAAATTCCTAGCAACAAAAAAGGTGGAAAAAATGACAACAATAGTGCTAAAAGGCAAAAATAATTTTGGTAGCTACATGCCATTTTTAGTTTCATGCCATATATATTTGAGTATTTAGCTCACACCTTTTCACTGGTATGCCAAGGTGAGTTGCATTCACTTGCAGTAATTTTTTCTCTGTCCCCAAAGAGCTCACAATCTAAGTCTATACCTGAGGCAATGGAGGGTGAAGTGACTTTCCCTAGGTCATAAAGAGTGGAAGTGGAATTTTAACCATGGCTTCTATGGCTCTCAGCCCGTTGCTTTAACTTGCTGATCCTCACTAGGCAACTCCTCTCCTATGAAAACAATACTAGAGAACAAGTGCAGCACCTTGAACCAAACAGATTACAGGATTCCCAGACAACATGGTTTCATAGAAGGAAAATTCTAGGGGGTTTTTTATATTAAAAAAGCAGTGGATAAGGGAGGTATAAAGCAAAATTGCTTACCTTGTAATAGGTGTTATCCCAGGACAGCAGGATGTAGTCCTCACATATGGGTGACGTCATTGACGGAACCCTATTGCGCAAAACTTTCTGTCAAAGTTTCTAGAAACTTTTGACTGGCACTCTGAGCCCACTGAGCATGCCCAGCATGCCATGATATTCTCAGCCACAGGGGTCTCCCTTCAGTCTCGTATGTAACAATAAGCTTTAGCAAAAAATAAAATAATAAAACGTATCGGACCCAACTCCGTGGGGTGGCGGGTGGGTTTCATGAGGACTACATCCTGGGATAACACCTATTACAAGGTAAGCAATTCTGCTTTATCCCAGGACAAGCAGGATGCTAGTCCTCACATATGGGTGATTAGCAAGCTAGAGGCTGAGTCATTTTGTAGTGAAGCAACACTGAAGTATTGTTGGTGAAAATGAGGCAGCCGAAGATCACAGTCCTAGGAAAGGAAGTCCGGAGCCGTCCCCAGAGGAATCTGTTCCACCTGGCCAGTTGCCGCAGAAGCGGGAACCATATCTGCCGTGGCCAATGCAGGGCGATAAGGATCATGAACCTCCAATCTTGGGGAAGTTTCAAGAGAGTCTTCAATACCAATGGAAGAGACGGATAGGCGTATAGGAGGCCCATCCACCAATAGATCGCACAGATGCCCATAGGCGACATGTCGCCCGATCTGGTCAGAGAGCAGTTTCGGGGCACCTTCGTGTTTGCTGGGGGT